>NW_008238126.1:1606759-1637397 GCF_000691975.1 Corvus brachyrhynchos
CCCCCCCCAGGTATCTTGCAGTCTGGAAAGATCTACAGACCACAAGCTGAAAACCAACAGTATGATTCCAGACCTTAATTCAAGTAATATTTAAGTGTATTGCTGTGCTACATGATGAAATTTTCTTAACAGGACTTTGGGATAATAAGAAAAAACTGTATTGATTTTCAGTCTGTGCAGTTACTGCCACGCTGGAATTGAAGTCTGGGCATGATAAAGTTATTTACAACACCAGAGATCTCAAGTCAACCCTCCCCTACATCACCTGCAGTCCCAAGTGTTTTAAATGTAACCTGAAGATAAGTGCACTTAAGCAAAACTGTTACAGTCTCAGAACAGCATGAACACATGTAAACTGTGTCACCCAAACCCCTATTAGCCCTTGCCCTGCTATAACCCAGCTGGCAACTGAGCACCACAGAGCTGCTCACTCACTTCTCCACGCCACAGTGGGATGGGGGAAGAGAGCCAGGCCGGAAAAAGTGAGAAAACCCATGGGGTGAGATAACATAGTTACTACAGAAGCTACTATGAAGAAATTAAACTCTATGCCTGACCAAACCCGTACAGCCCTCCCTCCCTGTCTTGGGAAGTTAGCCTTCCCACACTTGAAAGACTGGCCTCAGGACTTGTACAACCAGAGTTTCACTACCCATTACTTACGTTTCTATCCTAATTCTTTTTTATTTGCTATATACTCAGTAATTCTTAATGATTTCGTCTCTCCAGCTGCCCATTCTGTGTGTTAAACTCATGCAGCCCCCAACTAGGAAGCCCAGCCCCTCCAGTCATGTAAGTAAAAAAGTCAATATTGCATAATTTGTAATTTTTCAAATGTAATTATTGCAACACAAAGGAAAGAACTTGCAGTTAAACAACTTCTGGAACAGCCATTATTATAAGTCTTACTAATCACACTCTGCCCAGGAAAAACTTACACAACTGTGGGGAGCTCAGAGACTACCAACACGTATTTCTTAATGCATTTTAAAACACTATGCTATCACATATCATGTCTTTGCTCAATGTTGAAGGTCCCTTAATACTTAAAAATTATCATCTCTGCACCGTGTTCTCAACTGTTCCCTTAGGCTTTACATATACATGTAGCTTCCACTGGAGACATTTGAGATGACAATTTTGAGCTCCAGGACCCCAAAAAAGAGCACCATTTAATCTAAATTTTTTCTTTAGCTTTGTCTAACACAGAGCAGAAGCAGCCCAGGCTCTCTTCTAAACATGACATACAAGGAGATGCCTCCTGTGCAGCAGCAGAAAAGCAGCTGAATTATTTACCTGTGCAGCCCAAATGTTGTCAAGATCCTGCAAAGTGAGAGCTTTCTCTTTGATGACAAACCGGAGGATTTTCTCTAGTTTTTCTACATATTGAGGTTGATGAAGACTATCTCTTAATACAATTGATAAAATGTTGTTCTGCTGGATCCATTCCTGAATATAAAAAGAAAGTAGTGCCATCTCAAATTATTCAGGCGCCATCATTAATATTTAAACTACAAAACAAAAATCTAACCTGTTACAGATGAAAAAAGATGAAGCACAAGAGGAAGGTTTTTATCTCTAACTTTAATTTCCTCTCAAAAAAAAAAAACACCATTTAAAATAATCCAATATATTATTGGATTATTACTGGAATCCTCTTCACTGTAATATCTTAGGGGGAATTTTTTTTCAGGCATATTAAAATCATGAACTCAGAGCATAAAAATTTTCAAACAATTTCAAACATAAGAAGTCAGTGTGAAGAAGAGTTAACTCTTCTATTCAAGAAACAAAATTTTGATCTTCCAATTCACAGTCATTAAGTATCAAAACCAAGTTGTTTAAGACAATTCTAACTTTGCTGGTACACCTACTGCATATCCCATAAAAAGGACCTAAGAAAGGACTAAAATATAAAGAAGATTAGATTATTTAAGTACTGCCACTTATAGGGGTTTTGAAATGCTTCTAACTGAATCAGAGGCAAATATTCAAGCCATATTTAAGGAGATGCAATTTTCTCAGTGGTGTCACAGACACGATCAGACCGCTTTGTTCCAAGTGAAGCAAAGCAGGATGTGCTCTGAGCACTAAAAGAGAAAACAAACATCCACAGCATCATAATTTCCAACTATGTCCTTGATTAGACTTACAATATTCAAGCTGGTCTCGTGAAATAATGAAATCTAGAAGTTTTCAACTAAAAACACAGGTCTTGTATGAGATGCCAAACTGTAGGGAACATGTAAAAAAGAGACCTATTTCCTCCTATTGCTTTAAAAAGTCAAAACTGCGGTTATTCTTTCTTGTCAGATGTCCTTTTGTATTACAAACTTCACAACAGGTGGCCAGTCAGAAAGATAGGGCAGAACAATGTAAAAATCACTTAACACAACTAGATTTCACAAAGATTAAGAGAAAATAGTTATTATTTTAATTTTATAATTGCTCATTTTCATAGTTCCCTATACATACATTCAAGAAACAGTATTCAAAATACAAAAATATTAAAACAAAAATGTGGTATCTAGAACTTTCTGTACCAAAGCTTTCAGTTTCTGAAATGTGAGAAGCAGAGTGGACACTTAGAACTCTCGTAAGAAAAAGCTGAAGCGCAAAACCCAGACTAAATCCTTATTTAAATGACCATTAAATTTCTAGTTACTGTTGCACTGAAGTTGCAAATGAATCAGACTTGTTTTATCTAGGTTTCTCTGGGTTTTTTAAATCACCACATAAAACCCACACTATTCAAGGATCCATTTTTGAGTCATGTTTTTAGCAGCACTGAAAAGTAATTCTCAACAGCAGCTTTGACACAAATACAGCATTTTTTCACAGAAAGGCTACTATTAAAATGCCTTATTACCACTACATGATACCTAATGTTTCTAACACTATATGAAAATAAACAGTGTGTGCTGGATCCACAATATAGAGCTACTTCTCCAGTTAGAGTACTAAGGAGAAACAAAATCTATGCAATGAACTTCACTGAAAAGGAGCACTTACTGCCATTCTTTCAGCTGTGAGCCACTCTTCCTCTTCAGGATTACCATGTCGATGAGTGTAGTATGACACACTGGATATTACTTTGTTAACTTCATTTAGTGCATTCATTTTACCATTGAAAGAGGAAATTTGTAACAACCTGTGAGAAAAACTGAATGTAAGAAGTGTGGAAAAAAATGTCACCAGTGGCATATTATATTAGGAGTAGCATCTTACCTAAGTATCATTTTTAACCTAAATATTTCTAAATTTTTTACAGTTTCTTCTTGTCCTGGAACTCTTGAAGCTAAGTTCTTTAGAGATTTGATTATCATTGACAGAGCATCATTTTTGGCTTCATTCTTTGCTTCTTTTTTCAGTTCATCATCTGTTAAATTTTCTAAAAACTGTGGAACCATTTCTATAATTGGAAGGAAGTATTTCTTCACTGTATGTAATGTTAAAAATTCAAAACATTGTCCAAATGGCCTAAAAAAGAAAGAAAAAAGGGAAAGTGTCATAATCAGTAGACATGCATATAATAAGGTGTAATTAATTCAAGAAACTCATATCTACTTAGAAGCACATGAAATGGTGAAGGCAGACACAACCAGCTAAGAGATTCAGTGAAAGGAAGTGCTTCAATGACAGTCCAAGCTTTGTGCTAACATAGTATTTTATACTGAGTCCAACTTTTCCAAATGCATAAATCATTATTTAGAAAAAAAACTTACTTGATGAGAGCTGCTATGATCTGAACATTCAATGCTGATCCACTCATGAATCGATCATGCAAGATCTGAAATCCATTTAATGTGCCAAACTTGTTGATAAGATCTACTAGCCAACCCTGCAATAAAGCAAAGTTATTTTCTGATATTTACAATGTACCATCTAGAAATATTTTCAAGTACCTGTTAATAACAAAATTTGCTTTTAAAAAGTCTTTACACAATAGCTTACATACTCAGTTTTAAGGAAATACTCAGAAACAGGCAACAAGATCTCTTCTGTTATCATGTCAAAGAGCCGGTGCTGTATATGAGCTACTCAAAGAAATTTATCAAATATATAGGAATAAAATTGACTATAATTTAGGTCCAGCTTTGGCTGCTATATTATTACAGAAAGTCTGACAATTCTGGTATTTTTTTCTTTGCTCTGGATGCAATAATGCCAAATACAAAAGCATTAAGAATGCAAAGTAACATTCTTCTAAACACAACTAGCAATGCAAGGGGAGTCCTTTTTTTATCTTTAGTTCTTTTAAGTCAATAGTCAGCAGTTCTACTAAAGAAAAAGAAAACTTAAAAAAATGAAAATATGTATATATATAATTCAGTTAGCTCCTGAAGTCTTATCAATACTATTTGGAGATCAATTCTGAAAACTTCAGACTCAAGAACCAGAATGGATTACTAATCTTCACTTCCAGTTAAAAAAATAAAACAACAACAAAACCAAAAGCCCAAGAAACCACAACAACAAAAACAAACAACAAAAAACCCCAAACAAACAAAAAACCAAACCTTCAACATCCCCCCAGAACCAAACCAAACCCACCAAAAAAACCACACTGACAGTAGTATCTCATGTCCAATTAAAAACATCTCTTCAACCATTGGAAACTGTAAGGAAGAGAAAATTCCTACTTTATCACATAATCCCCTCCTCAAAATGTGTTGCCTACAAAATCATGTTAAGTGAGAAGGTAAATCCATCAACTGGCAAATGCAAGCAAGCCAATTAACACAGTAGGAATGGCATTCCAACAGAGTTGTGCCAGCTTACCACAGAAACACATGACACAGTCTGATAGCGGACCAAAGACAGGAAGAGTTAGAAAGGGAAATGTACATTTCCCCTTCTAAGCCAGGGGAAATCAGGAGTCTAAGCAGGAGTCTCTAATCAGGAGTCATAAGCAGCAGAACACCTTAGTGATAGAGAGAATGAAGAGGGCTTTTTCTCCATGCTCTAAAAACACTTCTCTACAGCTCCTGTGTCATTATGTAACACTGCACAGAATAAAATACACTGGTCTGAAAAGGTTTTCATACCTTTGGTGATCGTGGGTCAGGAGGACGGGCATAAAGCTCATCTTCAGCGAGCTGGACTCCTGCAGGAACTGTTTCTGAGGGACGAGTACCATTGTATAGATGGAATTTGCAGTGAGGATTTAAGGCCATGGCAAGAAGTTCAAGAAGGGGAAACCAATCTTGGGACAGCTTGGCCACACAGAGTTCCACTAGTCGATGAGTGTTGTTAATAATACATCTCTGTTAAGAAAGAAAACAAACAAGTAAGAACGTGGCAGGGGACAGACTCAGAACATACATGGTTCCAGTCCTCCTCAAATCATCTCTCATGTTCTATTTCCTTCTAAAACACTGCAGGCAATAAAGCGAAAAAATGACAGAAAGGTGTTTCCCCACTGCCCATCCAGATCCATGTATACAAGAGTTTTCTCACAGCTCACTATTGAGTTTCAAAGATTAGATCCAGCTTTTACAGTCTCCCCCTAATCACAAAGGCAGACTCCTTCCTTATTTAAATAACTATGCTCTTCAGAAACACAACTTCAAAAACTCACATGAATCTCAAACTTCCAGCCGCTCACTGCCTCGTCTGTAAGGATTTTTGTGAAGGATATTGTTAACCCATCTCGAAAAAATCGCTGGCATGCTTCACTTTTGACATCAAGGCCTATTTAAAATAAGAAAGAACAACAAAGTATTAGATATGGAATTTCATTAGTTGTTACATGAACATTTTAAATGCTGAAAGCAGATTTGGTGTGCTGGTGTTGGTTTCTTCTCAGTAGCTCACACAGGGCTGTGTTTTGATTTGGGCTGGAAACAGTGTTGGTTAACACAGGGATGTTTTTTTTTCACTGCTGAGCAGCGCTTACAGATCCGAGGTTTTCCTGCTTCTCACACCACCCTGCCAGGAAGTAAGCTGGGGGTGCACAACGATTTGGGAGGGGATACAGTCAGGATAGCTGAGCCCAAAGAACCACAGGGGTATCCCAGACCATATGGTGTCATGATCAGCCTATAGAGCTGGGGAAAGAAGGAAGAGGGAGATATTTGAAGTGAAGTTGTTTGTCTCCCCAAGCCACCATGTGATGGAGCCCTGCTGTCCTGGGGATGGCTGAACACCTGCCTACCCATGGGAAGTGGTGCATGAATTCCTTGGTTTGCTCTGCTGGCACACAAGGCTTTTGCTTTACCTGTTCAACTGTCTTTATCCCAACCCACGAGTTTTTTAACTTATGCCCTTCTGATTCTCTCCCCCATCCCAGCAGAGGGGCACTGAGCTGTGTGGTCCTTAGTTGCTGGCTGGGGTTAAATCACAACATTTGGACTTCAAAGGTATTTTGTTTAAAGTTTCAGAATTGATTTTAAACAAGTCTTGGATGAAAACAAACTTACATAAGCTTAAATGGACAAAAAACTTGATGGATTAATATTCTAGTAAAGCCATCTCAAAAAATTACACTCCTCTATACAATTTTTGAATTGTTTTTAAAAATGTGTGATCTGGATTGCATTTTTCCCCCCATGTTTACAACAGGCTTTGATAGATACACTAGCAAAAATAACAATAAATACAATCTTTATCTTCCATTCTTCTTTATGTTCTCTCTTATCTACTTGCTAACAGCAAAACCACTGAGTGAAGGGGGTAAAAATAACCATTTCAAAAAAATGCAGAAGATACAGCTTCAGTAAGCAACTCAGTAGTGGTCCCACAGAAATGCAGACAAATCATCTTGAGAGAAATGGAATGGTCTTTGAGGGTACTGGAAACAACTCCCATTACTGGGCTGCCTAACTTTTGGATGCATATGTGCCCATGCACATACAAATTTAATTTTTTTTGTCACTAGGGCCTACCTCTCTTTCCCACTCTGTGCAATTCATCAAAAACACAGATTTGGGATCAAGTCTGAAGGTTTATATTGTGTAGTGAAATCTCATTTCAGTTTAAGTAAGGTATAAATTCCAAAGTTGCCTTGTATCTTGCTTGTGTGTGTCACATTGGAAAGTTCTGGCAGCATATTAAAAACTAAGTGTAAATATTAGGAGCAATAAAATCCTTTTGAAATAAAGACTGGAGAATATTCTTGCCTATAAAAAACCAAAACCCTAAAATAAACCATTTTTTTATCTTTTAAATTTATAGCATCCAATTCACTATGACATTTATTTCTGGAGCAAATCTCATTACTGAAAATACTCCATAAGTATTAAAGAATTATTGTGAAGATAAACATCAGTCTACCTATTAAATGCTATTTTTCAAATAGGTTTTCTTCTATTAGCAAGTAACTCCAGACTATCTGTTGATAGTTGCATGGCTCATTGTTTAACAAAGAATAATGGATCGATGCCTACACATAAAAAGAGAATTTTCCATAAATGAATGCATCTGCCAGGAATAATGCAAGTCACAGTCTAACAGGATTCACACTACTCTGTCAAATTTGCTCCTTTCACTTGAAGGTGGTAATGCTGACACTTCGTTCTCATATGTACCTTCAATTAGTTCAGTTATGTCCCTTTCAATTTTAGTCCCTGAAGAGATTTAAAGATGATGCAAATACCACTCTTATTTTATAGCGAGGGTCACAAAGAAGCCATTACCCTGCAGTCACTCCAGAATGCTGATGGCCATTGGCCATGTCAGGAATAAAAGCTATTTAAGAGCCCTCATCACAAGAAAATGGTGCTTGACAAAAACATGTAGTGGGGTCTTTCTAGGTTTTGTTGCTTCACAATTTAAATAAGATACAGTGAGAAATACAGAGTTTATGCAATTCAAAAGCTGGTTATTTTTCAATTTATCCTTTCAGTTCCTCCTTTTGGAAACAGATCTTGTCAGAATATGAAAAATTCCCATAGACAGGTAGCAAGGAGTCCAATTCTGGATGTTACTGACATAATGGAGCACAGTTTAATCTATTAAGAAATGTACACAACAGAACCATTTCTATTACTTCTCTATATATACCCCACTCTCAAACAGTGTCTGCCAAGCTCTGATCCACCAAAACAGTGTCAGTTACACCAAGTTACACCCTATCATATTCCCTGGGAACTGGAAGTTATTTAAAAGGAACCATGGTAGCCATCATGTAACTTCAAGTTGCAAAAAGACCCCCGAAAACTAGGATGTAGCTGTAAAGGTAACACATTAAACAACTACTTATAAGAGCTTTCCTTGTTTTCTCCTTATTCAATAATCCTTGCATACACACATGGGAATTCATCTAGAGGGTAGGAGGAAACATAATTAAGTAGCAATGCAGAAATACTTTTCAGAATTGCACACCACCAACTTAAAAATCAAAGTGCAAAAGCATACAAATACATTTCCACTGTTTTTCACAACTTCAAGAGGAAAAATAAGCTTTTGGGGGGGGGAACTTTCAACTAAGCCTGATGCTTTGGGGAAGTACATTGATGTCAGGAGTAGCTAAAAATCTCATTCTGCTCTTATTACTTCACTGCATTGACAGCTTTTAGGTTTTGGGTTTTTTGGGGTTTTTTAAAGATGACTTAACAGCTGGCAGAACATACATCTCCTCTCTCACAAATCACAAGCAGATAATTCCTTTTTTACTGCACCGTTCCAACAATGCAGACACAAAGGTGGCTACATTTTCTTTTGAAAAGCTGGCTTTTTTTTTTGCTTCGGAACAGATGTGATCCCTTCAACATCCTACACTTGCCTGAGGATTCCTGCCAGACCAAGCTACACACAAAGCCACCAATTCCAAGCACAACTCCAGCTGATAAATCAGTGTTGGCAACAATATATCATTATCCTATGCCAGATCACAAGGATGCACCCTAACTTTTGGTTCTCCACAGAGTGCTCCAAAGCAAAAAACACTTAACAATCAAGATAACCCAGAATATCAGGACCACAATCATCTTTTTAGTCTTAAAGCTGCCTAAGAATAACATTTATTAACATGGAAATGAAATTGTCCTGGGCCAGCACCTATGCAGAAGAAAGAGCAGGCACTTTGTATGACACTGTATTTGAAACACAACGAGCTCGTAAGTGCAGATATCCAAAAAAATTATTTTGATGTAACTTCCGCTATTACTCAAGCACAAGGAACCTCCCAGGAGAACAGAACTTTCCAGAACAGATGACAAACTTGTCAATCTGACCAGTACAAATCAACAAACACATACACAGTCCTGATAGGGAACCCTCCTACTCCCAAGTCAGACACAGCAAGCACTGGTAGGACTATTAGTCTAAGCCATGCTGCTTAAAATGCTAACTTTTCTCTGATACTCTTAGAAGTATATGTGTGCAAATCTGAAGAAAAATTTATGGCAAGACATTTGAAAACTAGACTAGAAACTTAGTTAAAAACAAATAGAATTCTTTGAGTTTTAGCATCTGCTATAAAGACCAAACCCACTAGGTCTGATATCAAAGTGAATACAGAAAACAGGTATGACAGGAATGACAGGATTTTTATGTCTGTGAGCTTATTCGACTTCCCTACTCGGGCTAAGGCACCTATTTCTAACTACATTAATGGCTTTTTTAAGGTTCTTATCTGTGAAGATTTGGCATAGCACTCTGACACAATCTTCAAAACCAGGGCTATAACAGAAATTATTAACAATTTTTAAGCCTTCACCAGGGATTCTAAAGAAGACGAAAAAGTATTACACACCAATCCAATAATGAAATGTCTTCCAGCTTACCTTTTTTACTTAGGTCAATAGCAGCTTCTAGAAGAACTTCTAATTCCCCCTTCGGCAATACAGGAACAACCCATCGAGGCCTATATTCAGAAACAAACAAACCCAATTTCAGTTGTGCTTCTGAAAAATCAAGAACTCTTGCCCCATTGTAATGCTTTTAATATAGGCTCAGGAAACAGATTTTTAAATGCCCTGATGAGTATTACACTGACCAACCCAAACAAAAACTCATTCTGCTTGAAGCCTCTTTCTCCTTACAACTTTAACCCAACAAAAAAAGCATTTCAAGAAGTCCAGTGAAACAAAGATACAAAAATTCTGATTCCACTATCAAGATGTTTGCACAAATCATCTACACCTTGTCAAAAGTGTGAAAATACCTGTTGATCATGTCATCCAACTTTGCCAGGTCTGTGTGTGGAAATGCAGGCTCCTCATCTTCAAGCTGGGGTGGAGCATCAGCTTGGCCCTGCTCATCAGGCGGGGTAGCTGGGGAGTTCTCATTGGAAGAATCAGGTGAAGAAGTCTAAAATTGGGATGGAAAATACTTTAAATACTGCCTGTACTTGTGTGCCACTTGTTTTGGCATTTTTCCTTCCTAATGTATGCCAAAGAATCATCTCAAGTACATATCAATATAAAATAATTTGATTTCAGATTTATTAACAAAAAACAGAGCATAAAATGTGCTACATTCTTTCTATGTTGGCAGTTTAAAAATCAAGCTACTTTCCCAGCGAGGGAAGTGGGGTTTTTTTGGTAATAGCTTCTACTGTCGGCAGACCATGTTTCCAGACTGTGAAAAAAATACACTGAAGCTCCAGTTTTTACAAATCTTGTCCAGAGAAGTTGATTATTAGAGACATAGTTTTCAACAAAAGCACAGAAGAAAACAATCATGGAAAACATTTTCTTAAAGAGTTTGTTAAAAATGAGTGACCTACTACTATAACCATCTACTAATCAACCTTGAAGAACATGATTCTTAAATCCATTTTGATGGGCCATGCAAAACACAACACATTTTTCAGATGCCACTTATTATTCATATACAGAAATAGTATGAACTAACAATAATAATGGCTCAAATTGGAAGAGCAAGACTTAGGAAGACAAAACCTCAAGAACGTTTTTCACCTGTTGTACCAAATCTGCTTGGCAAGGAGTGTTATTTTCTTCACAGCAGCCTGTAGGGTGCTGGGTTTTGGATTTGTGACCAAAACAGCACTGGTAACACAGCAGTGTTTTGTCTGTTGGTTAACAGGCACAGATTCAAGGCCTGTTTTTCTCTTTGGTAACTCCTGTCAAAACTCAGACATAGGCAGGAGATACCATGAGCTGGACGCAAGGAAAAGCCACCTGGGATGTTGTCAGAGTATGAAGAAATGCAGTGAGGAAGGCCAAGGCTCACCTGGAATTAAACCTGGCTAAGGATGTCAAGGCTAACAACAAGGGCTTCTTCAAATACATCACAACCAAAACAAATGCATGGGAAAATGTGGTCCTGTTGCTGCTTCAGCCAAGAGACTGGGGAGGAGATCTAGAGGAAGGAAGTTTCTTTTGGTTGGGAAGACTGGGTAGAGACCATGTAATTAAACTTCATATCCACAGGCCCTGGCGGGATGCACCCACAAGTGCTGAGAGAAGTGCTGGAACCATAGTGAGGCAGGAGAGGTGCCTGAGGGCTGGAAGAAAGCAAATGTCACCCCAGTCTTCAATAAGGGCAAAAGGAGGACCCAGAGAACTACTGGACAGTCAGCCTCACTTCAACCCCTGGAAAGGTGATAGAACAACTCACTCTGGAGGTCACCTCCACTCACATGGAAGACAACATGATGATCAGGAGAGGTCAGCATGGATTCACTGAAGGTAAGTCATGCTTGGCCACCCTGATTACCTTCTACGATGAAACAAGTTCAGTAGTCCGAAAGAACTACCTGGATGGATGAGGGGAGAGCAGGGGATGTTGTCTGCCTTGATTTCAGCAGGGCTCTGACACTCTCTCACAGCATCCTCATTCACAAACTCAGGAGGTGTGGATGGGATGAGTGGACAGCGAGGTGGATTGAGAACTGGCTGAATGGCAGATCTCAGAGGTTGGTAATCAGTGGCACAGGGTCCAGCTGGAGGCCTGTCACCAGTGCTGTCCCCCAAGGTTCAACACTGGGCCCAGCAGTGTTTACCTTATTCATCAATGACCTGGGTGAGGGGCAGATGCCTCCTCAGCGAGTTGTCTGGTAACACAAGGCTGGGAGGAGGGGCCAACACCCCAGAGAGCCATGCAGCCCTTCAGGACCTCGACAGGATGGAGAGATGGGCAGAGAACCTCCTGAAATCCAGCAAAGGCAAATGCAGGGTCCTGCATGGGGAAAAACAACCCCAGGCACCAGGATGGGCTGGGGCTGACCTGCTGGGAAACACCTCTGGGGAGAAGGACCTGGGGGTCCTGGTGGACAATGAGCTGTCCCTGAGCCAGCACCGTGTCCCTGTGGCCAAGTGGCCAATGGGATCCTGGGGTGCATTAGGAAGAGCACTGCCAGCAGGTCAGGGACGTGATCCTGCTGCTCTGCTCAGCGCTGGTGAGGATCACCTGAGTGCTGTGTCCAGTTTGGGGCTCGTAAGTACAGGAGAGACATGGAACTCCTGGAGCAGGTCCAGCAGAGAGTGGCAAAGATGATGAAGAAACTGGAGCATCTCACTGAGGAAAGGCTGAGGGAGCTGGGCCAGTTTAACCTGGAGATGGCTTAGAGAGGACCTCATCAATATCTGCAGGAAGGTGTCAGAGGATGGACCAGGCTCTGTCTGGTGATGCCCAGCAACAGGCAAGAGACAACGAGCAAAAACTGAAACACAGAAGTTCCACTTGAACATGAGGAAGAACTTAACAGTGAGGCTGATTAAGCACTGGAACTGATTGCCCTGAGAGATTGTGGAGTCTCCTTCCCTGGAGATTGTCTGGTCACAATCCTCATTAAGGTGGTCTAGGGAACCCTGCTTGAGCAGGGAAACTGCATTAGATGACCACCAGCTGTCCCTTAGAACCTTACCCATCCTGTGATTCTCACTTTGCCCCCAGCAGTTAATAGGGCAAGAGGCTGGGAGGGGACACAGCCGGGAGAGCTGACCTGAAATGACCCAAAAGATACTCCATGCCACAGAGCATCACACTTGGCAATAAAACAACGGGGGTATTTTTCCCAAGGCAGCTGTTGCTTGGGAAGTAGTTGGGCATCCATCAGCTGGTAGTGAGTGATGGCACTTGCATCACTTGTTTCCCCCTACCCCTTCATTTATTAAACTGCATTTATCTCAGCCCAAACAGCTTCTCACTTTTTTCTTCCAATTCTCTTCCCCATCCCACTGACGCAATGGGAGTCAGCGACAGTGGAGACTTCCTTGGCAGTTCAGGGTCAGCCCACCACACATTTCAAAGTACAGCTCATTCGCAGGAAGCAGCAATCACTAAACCTTCTAGTATTAAAAAAGTACCATCTTCATACTGAATTAAATGACCAAGTGTGGCTCTTCTCTTAAATGGTTTTGACTTTAAATGGTATTGTTTAAAAGCATTTTCTCTGGTATTTTTTCCCCCCAACAAAAAAGAATCATTACACCGTGATGTAGTATATGAAAGCTTTTGCTTGTCTTCTGAAAGCAAGAAACATGTGAAGCTGTTCAGGAAGTCTAGTACAATGAACGGAGACCCAGACACAGCTGCTCTGAAAGAGCTGATACCTGGGTAAGCTGTTTTATCCAAGAAGTGCTTTTGCAGAACTGAGCAGAAACCGAACTCAGAGATGTAGCACAATTTTACCGATCTGTGGCAGGTAAGTCTACAATGTGGTTTTGAGGAAGCTTCTGGTATTATTCCAAGAAGGCTTCTTATCCAAAATAGGTATGCTTGAAAGAATTATGCCACTGCCTGAAAAGGGAGCATTTTTTGCTATGCAGTGCTCTCCAACCACATTTACTTTGCCAATAGCATTGCCTTCAACCCTCAAAATATTGTTGTACTTCCAGACACACACACAAAAATGTCTAACTTAACTAGAGATCTCCACAAATACACAAATTCAAATAATTCAGGAACACTACTTCTACAGAACAAATTCCTTTATTTTTAGATGAACTGATTGTTAATACCATACCTGATTCTGCTGGAGGGGAGGCTGGGACTGTCCATCAGGAGCCTGGCCCTGGCTATCATTCCCTCCTACCGGAGAGCCACGAGTCGTGGCTGTCATACTCGACACAGGGCAGATCTTTGCAATTTTGTCTGCTTATGTAGTTGATGTAAGAGAAGAAATTATAGTCCACTTAGTAGAGTTGAAGTACCAGCATATGCTTGCCTTAAAAAGCTCCAACTCAAGAACATAACATCTTGCAGAGACCATTGCATAACCTGGAGGGGAATAAAAGGACAGTATCCTGTATTAATACATGCATGGAAACACAATCCACACTGGGAAAAGAACATTACAGAAACAAATACACTGCTACAGAGAATCTTCTATATTATACTTAGTGTTTCATTTTATTGAATACAATTGACCATGTCACATTTGAAATATTTACCATGATTTTAATGTTCTAAATAAAAATTACACTTATAATCATCTTTATACCATTGAGAAACTGACACACATCCAAAATGGGTGGCTATTTACTCTGTGTTCAGAATAAATGCATGCAGCGGTTTACTCTGACTCTTTTGTGTCTGAATTGCCACAGTAAATTCTCCATCTGAATTCATGGTGCTGCTCAAGGTCTATGTAGTAATGACCTGATTAAGAGCCTAAAAAGCCAAATTTGTAATCTTTTCCAATACTCTCCACCTGACACTGTCTTAACTGCAGATGTCAGACAGAATTAAGAGACTGATTCTATCTCAGCTGAGGCTAACAGACACCCTGCAGCCAAACTATTAGCACATCAGTATTCACCCAGGGAATTTGATCTGTATTCCCTTTATCCAGCACGTGCCTATGAAAGCCAGGGTCCACTGGCCTTTTGGCCCCACTATGAAGCCGATCCCACTCCCAATAAGTGGTTTAGCAGATTATATGAAGAAAATTGTGACATCAGATTTGTTGAAATTGTAATGGTATACCAACAGTTCAATATTCACTGTGTTTCAACTTCACTGTATCATATACAGACAAAAACAGTTGCATTAAGTTAAAACAGCAATTCCACTCAATACCACCAAGCATTGTATAACCACAGAAGCTGAAACGTAATTTCCCAGAGCAACTCAGACTTCCAAGCACCACATAAAAGAAAAACAGTTCTCAGAAAGTTAAAAAGACAAGTAAGGTGATAGAAAGAGCTGTATGAGCTTCCAGCAAGATGCATTTGGCAGTGCTGTGTTCCTGATCCAATCACCAAAACCTCAAGTTAACAACTGGAGTGAAATCTCTGTTGTAACACTATGCATATTCCTAAGTGTTTTATTATGATGTCTCATCTCAAGTTAAGTTTCAATGCTGTTATCTTTCTCCAAGACACTTTAAAATCTTTTCTTATATTGTGTGAATTTGCACAGCATTACATATACAATAAAAATTGACTGAATACACTCCAACTCCTCTGCCCAGTCTCCAATATTAACAGCACCAACAAACTTGGAGATCTTTAATAATGTCACTAAAATAATGTTCACTTTTGAATAAAACTGTATTGTTTCAAAACACTCAACTGCAATCCATCTGTAGCTTTCATAATTCATATTCATAGGGCTTAGTAAGCCTAAGTCCAGAAAAAATGCATTACCAACTCAAAACTTTCTTTAGGAAGACATTGATTTTTGAAATGCAATTTTTAAAATTAATATATTTGGTATTTAATTTGTGAGTTTTTTAAATGCCCTGCAGAGTATTTGTTTTCTACTGATGTTTATAAAGATCACTAAGTAGAAAGTACTAGCAAGAGTAAGTTTCCTGCCACATATATATACACATACACACACTGCAGTCTACTGCAGTTCAATGCAGTCAGTTCCCCTGCACTACCTGATGGAGATTCCGAGGTACCAGTGAAATCAAACTGCTGCCAACGTACACGGCACTCTTCTGCAGCCCTAAGCCAACCACCATCACCACCACAATAAACCTTCTCTAATCGCCACTATTCTTCCTTAACAGGGCTGGTTCACGAAACAGCCACATAAAAAACTTGTGCTGGCACAAGGAGTAAGGTAGCATAGAAGCAGGGAAGGGGTAAAACAGCTCATTTCAACAGCAATCCTGGTCCAGGCTGGCTTAAACTGCAGGCAGAAGTGTCCACCAGCAGCTGCAGTTCCACAGTAGCTGACACCAAGGACAAGCTGCTTGATCTCATCTCTTCCGTACTCTAATGCTTTGGGCTGACTTATCATGAAGTGAGCTGGTTCAGAGTACCAAAGGAAACAACAACAAAACCCCACCAAATGTACAAAGACTGATTATTTTTCAGTTTCTTTAATTATCTGAAGAGGAGCACTGCAAGGCCAGAGAGTATCACCCTAATGCCAGCCAGGAAGCCAGGACAAACTGCAGCTCTCCTATCACAGTGACTGACATTAGTGTGAATTTACCCTCAGATTTTGTTTCTGTGCTTAGCTGAAGGATGTGGGCAAAGCATTCTTGTAAATTCCATTCTGCTCAAGGCAAGTAACACGATTTAACCAGGAGATACAAGAAAGCTAATACTGAAATAGCCAACCTACTCAAAATCTTGCAAATTCACAAAATGAAACAAAATCTAAGAAAAATATTATGAATTTTGTAGATACTAGTAAATACAAAACATTTACATGAAGGACTAACCTGGTTTTTTCTTCCTCTTATTTAGGGATTGTTTGCTTAAGAGTCTAATCATGATTCTCTATGCATATTACTTAAATTACATTCCCAGGAAAGCGTATGGCAGGGCTTCCACAGTTTCACTTGTCTTAGCCATGTGCATTAGACAAGGCAAACTTCTTAAGTGAGTTCATCGCCTCTCCCTCCAAATCTGTGTGATGTCCTCAGACAGACAATAGTAACTTCAAGTTATGCTGCATCTAACTAAAAACACTCCATCTCCAATACATCATCTGACTGCTTCTTGTAGTATCTGCATGTTCTCAGTTGCAGGGATATTCTTGTTCAGGTATTTTCCTTTTAATTACAGAATATACAAACATACTTTTGTAAATGCAATCATTATCCAATTCATGCAATTTAAACAGTATTAGAAGGAAGTGGTTTACCAGTCCTGTTTTCAGTCATTCATTTACCATTTATGTTTCAGAGAAAACAGCAAACTGCAAGCCCACGGAGAACACACCACTGCTTTAGTCTCTCTAGAACTAATTAACCATGAAATTTTGAATTCCCATCACTTCTTTAATTCAGACTATTCAATTTCAATTTTTTAGAGTTACAATGCACCAAGGCACAGTTTGGCTCAGCTCAAGAATAGCCTTTATACCTATTTATAATTAATTTGATAATTTATAAACAAATGTAAACTGATGCAGTGACATAATTGGTTTTAAGTGTACAGACAGCCCAATATAAACAATTCAAATTACGTGTATCCAGCTGAATTCTAATGGATACTCTATGTTAGTTTTTATATACATCTCATTTCTACTATTTCTGATTTTGGATTCAGCACACTATCACAAAATACGCTGAACTGGAAGGGCCCCACAAGGATCATCAAGTTCCACTCCTGGCCCTGCACAGAACCATCCCCAGGAATCACACCATTGACCAGGACTCCCAGGTCCCTTTCTGCAGCACTGCCTTCCAGCACCTCATTCCCCAGTCTGTCCATACATCCAGGGTTGCCCCATCCCAGGAGCAAGCCACATTAAAAAAAATTATCACCTTTATCCAAAGCTTTGAATGGACACAGGGTCAAGGTGCAGATAGATCCCTGTTAAGTGACTGCTAATCAAGCAGTGTATGAGGCTATGAAGACTGAATCAAATGAATCCCACTAATATTTGCTTTTGATGCCAACTGAAAAAATTCCTATTTGCCATGTTTTTGCCCTCTCCTTACGTCACCCCGATCCACCAACAAATTGTACGTGAAAGCCAGCTTTTGCTCCACCTGACTCCTTGGAATTTCAGCAGCACCAGAAAAAGGCAACTATAGACTTTTTGACTCCATATGGCCCCCTTTAGAAGGCACCATCCAGTGGGAGCAGCACTCCAACAGAGCCCCAGCTGCCCAGATGGAGGACACCAGGCACGGCACTGGCCTCCAGGAGGGAGCGGTCTCTGCTTCCAGGCTCAACCACCCATTACAGCTGCACACCTGAACCTCACCTCAGCTTCCACAGTCTGCAACCTCATGCCTATGTGGCAGAATAGGTTAATTTTGTTTTGGGGAGAAATCAAGAACCTTTTCAAAAGTCAGGGGGGAAAAAACTCAGAGGTAGGTTCCTAGATAAGTGGTAAGTAAGAAGCAAATATGTACACAATAGTCTGTTACAGGATAACATGTCACAGCAAACACAAAGGCATGTTACCATATAATGATAAAGGAACAAACACAATTTTCTAATACAGCTGACTTCTCGAACGGCCTTCATTTGAGTTTCTCCAAGTCTCCTCTTCAAAAGTAACTGAAATACCCCAATACATACAGCCCTTTTCCCTAAATTAGTTACTTATAATACAGAGTCTCAGCAAAAAGCAAATGCAAGGTGCCAGATGACACGAGGCAGACCTCAAAATACACTTTATTATTCATGAGCATTACTTAAGCCCTATCTAGGGGGACAGACCTATTTTTCCTTTAACTAAAGTATTCTGGTTATATACAAGTGACAACATATGTCACAAAATCTACTTTGCCATGTCGTAACAATGAATGCCAGAGTTAAGAGTCTGCTTAACATGTAACAACAGAGCTTTGTAACAACCATAAAGCAATTTATTTACAGAATGATGTTCCCATGAAATGGGAGCTCACAGATGTGCTGCTCCTTCATCACAAGCGCTGTACTGCAAAAAGGCTTAACAGCAGCAATACAAATTTGGGGATGAAAGGTATCACTGATTTGTTTCATACAGGATTCTAGGAACTGCATTCTTAAAACCTCAGTAAGTACTGAATCATCACAAGGATTATGATATGATTCTAGTTTAAAAATTCTAGACTTCTACCCCATTCCTTTATTTCAACCAGAAGGATTTCTCAACTAGAAACACCTCCCCCAAATCTGTAACACTGACCTAATTCAGTAGTTACAATCTATACACACCCCCACACATTTTCCATTTTCTTTCCTCCCTGCGCCTTGTATCTTTCAGAAAGGAGGAAATTATTAACATAATCAGAATAGAGAACTGGAGGTCGCAGCATTTTGCTCATTAACACTGACATGCACTGAGAGTGACATGCATTCAATGATTAATGCAAAACCTGTCATTAAGCTACTATTCAATAGAGCAAGAAGTATCTTTCAACATTTAAAAAATACCTGATAAGCAGCAATCAGAAAATGTTATCTCAAATAGCACATATTACAAAAAAAAAACCCCTTTGAATTCCTTCTCCTCCTAAACAAATGAGTGTATATGAGACTTAGTCAACTGCATCAGGTTCCAACATTAGTTCAAAGCAAGAAATGTCTTAACATCACAGTACAAGACAGAATTTGAGTAACTGTAACAGTTACAAACTAAAACTATTCTCTCTGAAAAATATGTTACTTCAAGTAACTTTTTTCAGTCATCGTTCTACATCATATACCTGAAATTAAGACAACTGGGAGCAAAAGTTTCTGGAACACTGAGAACGTCTATGTAAACATATAATTCTATTTGCCCTCAAATTCATATAACAAAATAAAGGGAGATTGCTCTGAAACATACTTCAGTTCTTTGAGGATTCTTTTCTTCTTAATTTCAAAACTTGGTGTTGAGACTAAGCTTAGTCTCAACATCTACTTAACAGTACCCAACTTCACCTCGTACAACATGCTCCTACATGCAGCACTCACATGAGTTTAAGCAAGAGTAAGAGCATAGAAAGTGAACTTCCAAACTGGGAGCCCAAGAAATTATGATCAGAACAAACTGTATTCAAGCCAAGGCTTACAACAGTATTTGGCTCTGCACATCAAGGCAACAAAACTGACATCTCAAAACATACTAACTTCTTGTTTTATAGCATCTCAAAATGGTTTGGGTTGGAACGGACCGCAGTGATCATCCAGTTCCAACCCCCTGCCATAGAAGGGACACCTTCCACTAGACCAGCTTGCTCCTTTGATCCAACCTGGCCTTGAACACTTCCAGAGATGGGGCATCCACAACTTCTCTGGGCAGCCTGTGCCAGTGCTTCACGACAGGAAATCATTTCTTCCTAACATCTAATCTAAGCCTACTCTCAGTTTAAAGCCATTCTCCTTGTCCTATCACTACATGCCCTTGCTGTAAGTCCCCCTCCAGCTTTCCTGCAAGCTCCCTCTCAATACTAGAAGGGGTTCTATGGTCTCCCTAGAGCCTTCTCTTCTTCAGGCTGAACAGCCCCAACCCTCTCAGTGTGTCCTCACAGCAGAGATGTTTCCACATGGAATAACTTCCCGAAAGACTTAAATAAGAAAGGAAACACTTTACATCAAAGAACTACCTTACTTCATCCAATTCATCCAATTCAAAATTCATCCAAATTACACCTCTGCAAGCTATGGTGCGAAGTTCACCATCCAATACACTTGTGCACAAAACATTCCCAGTGTTCTGGGAATGCATTCAGCATCCTCCCTTTTCACTTGGTACACAGAACACTTTTACTGAGTATGTTACTCTTTATCATTTGTGCTTTAGGAGTTATGTTTAAAGATGGTTTCTCTGTATGTACACTACTTTTAATTGAAAGTGTATCTATATATATAGGTGGTAGTGGTATCAGCTGCTTTTCTTACTCTGTGCGCTAATTCAAGCAGTCGAGAAATGTTTTATTGCATCACAAGCTAAAAGACCTGCAAAACACACATTTTAGATGTATTGGTTCTGTTCTTGAAGTCTACAGCTTAAAAGCTCCTAGCATGAAATAATGCCTTACTGTATTTATAATTTGGGGCTTCAGAACTAAGGAGGAGATACTATGTCATGTCTAGGAAATGGTGTACCTCTTCTAAAAAGCTGGAGGAAAAGGTAGGTTCTCCCTGCTCTTCCTGATTTTGTTTGTGTGCCTGACTGGCAGTTCTGATTTTTTTGAAAGAAAAAGTGCCAGTTAAAAGTACAGATTGTGTTGCTGTCTGCTGATTTCTCAGTTCTTTTTCTTGTTTGACAAGCCCAAAAGTCAAAGAGAATAGAAACAGCAATCTTTAAAAGGACATCTTTATTCCCTAACTGCAAGGGAGTAGACAAATAGTTGCAAACCCCAGAACAGTGAGGCTGCCTTGGAAATGGGTGGTCTCTCATGTTCTATAATGGGCTCAGATATTTGATTCATCCCACTGCGTTCTCATCTCACTGGGGTAGCTAATTTGTGAGGAGGGTTAACTTTTTGGCTACTTACTTTTTTTCTAGATGTAAAAGTCTGTAATTCACAAGTTTCTTATCAGTTCTGTGACCAAAATGATATGTTTCTATTACAAAGACAGAAGTGCTGAGAGTTACTCTTGCTGCAAACATACAATTGTGCTGTTCACTGGCAGTTGCTTTTGTAAAGTAACTGTGCTTTTTGTCATGTTCACCAATATATACAAAGTTTTCAGTATGCCCCTTTTTCTAGGTAAATGACCTGACACTTGGCTGTGTTAGCGCACATTTTGTTGTGCCAAGCTTACCAGATACCCCACGTTACTCTGTGATGTGTTCTCACTGTCACCCCATTAGTTTGGGTGCCATGTGCAAGATTTATTAGTAATTTTATGGGTTTATCTGTGTAATTGGTAATACATTAATAGTATGAAATTGTGAATTGCTAGGTGAAGGGTTTGGCTAGGAATATGTTCCTACTTGTTAAAATCATGTTAATAATTCTGGTT
This sequence comes from Corvus brachyrhynchos, assembly GCF_000691975.1. NCBI lineage: Eukaryota > Metazoa > Chordata > Aves > Passeriformes > Corvidae > Corvus > Corvus brachyrhynchos. The sequence continues at coordinate 1,628,470 of NW_008238126.1, forward strand.
TCGCTCACTAAAGATTCATTTTTTTAAACCTTTATTTTTTTTTCTGTAAATTTAATCAGACAAGCATGTTAAAATGCAGTACAGAAATTCAGGTAGTCTCTAACATCTTTTGATTCTCCTCCTCTACTCTGCTCTGGTGAGACCCCACTTGGGAGTGCTGTGTACAGTTCTGGTGTCCCCAATACAAGGGTATGGAACTGTTGGAGCAAGTCCAGAGGAGGCCACAAAGCTGGTAAGAGCATTGGAGCATCTCCCTAATGAAGACAGGCTGAGAAAGTTGGGGCTGTTCGGCCTGGAGAACAGAAGGTTGAGTGGAGACCTCACAGCAACTTTCCGTATCTGAAGGGGGCTTGCAGGGAAGGGAAACTGGAGAGCAACTCTTCAACAGGAATGCTAGTGACAGGAAAAGGAGTAATAGGCACGAACTGAAAGAGGGGAAATTCAGGTTAAATATTAGGGAAAATTTTTTAATTTGAGGATGGTGAGACACTGGAACACGTTGCCCAGGGAGGTTGTAGATGCCCAACCCTGGGCAACGGCACCAGTGTTCAAGGCTCCTTTCTTCATGATCAAATCCTTGGACCTTTAATTTGGTAAAAATGTTGAGGTTTGTATGAAATATTGTGAGAGTAGTGGTGAAGCCACTGATAGCACACATCCCAAACTTCAGTTCTGCAATTTATGCAGGAAGGTTTTATTGTTATTTTAGGTTGCATTAGAGTCTACAATGTCTAAGTCAGGTCCTACTTTTAACTAAAGAATATGGGTTTTGTAAATTCCAAAAAACATCCACAGAGTAACTCACTTCTTTTCATGAGTGGGGCTCAAACCCTTAATAACTGTTAAGAACTTTTGTACCCTAACTCTAGCAGAGGATAAACAGAAGATAAACCTCTGAAATTTCCTTAGATGTTGTTTTCTTCTTTTGCTGCAGGCCTCAGGAAGAAAGCTCAGGGTTTTTTTAAACACAATTTCATAGGCAGGACTGATGAAGCTAAAACTATGAGATATCTTCTTCCTCCTCCAATTACAGGAATATTGAGGAATAGAATTATTTTGTTCATCTGCAAGGGACCTCCAATGATCATCTCGTCCAACTGCCTCAGGATTACAGATAATACTAAGTGCAGACAAAAATCTAAAAAAGTTAACTAGGAAAGTTTAAATCAAAACACTCCCTCTGAGGTACTAGAGCCATTTGATACTGTTCACAACTTCAATTCTTCCAATGGAAGGAAGGAGAGGAACCAACGGGAAAAAAGGAAATAACCCTTCAACATTTTATCCTTGGAAGATGGTGCCGAACCATACTGAGGTCCAAATCCTCACTGATGTTCAGTGGCATCCCTAGCCTTGGTTTCTTCCTGAGATACACAAACACATTGTGGCTTCTGTGATTTCTGATGAGGTTCATGCATTCTACCAGGCCACTGGTAAGTGCTGAATGGCTTTTGCTACCTTCATTCTTTCTCAAGTACCTGAAAGGAAGGATAATGGCATCTTGCAGATTTGCCCCACTTGCAGCTTTAAAACATGGCCTTATTTATAGTATATATACTGCACTTAAGGCTTTGCAAAACTCAGGACTATAAATATTTGAAATGTTAGCTAAAGTCATTCAGCCAGTGAATTACGGATGTTACTACAACGTTATTTTTCCATGTTACCTACACGCCCCTGATGTGTCACTGTAACGTGCAGCACCTGAAGCCAATACTGCAACTGGACTGTAAGGATTCCAGTAGAAAAGTGGAGTTTAAAACTGGCCTGCAAAAATCAGGCTCAGCCCCTCTGGCTCCCTTCATGTTCCCTATCAAAAACTTAATGGCTTCTCTAAACTATGCTAAACACTGCACTAAAGAAAATTAATTATTAATTAGTAGTTGTCTTTATGTCTAATATTCTGTGGCATTATCAACACATTATGGAAATTTTCACACAAAGTATAAAACCAACCCAACTTCCTGCTTGTTAATTGTAAATAATTAAAGCACGATACAGCACGTAACAGATATTAAGCTGGAAGCAGATTACATTCTTGAATCGTGACAAAAATGACTTTGTGAAATACCTAGATATTTTGAAATGCAAGCATTCCCATTACTGTACTAATTTTAATTTCACTTTTCTTTTTAGCTCTGCTTTTCATGTAATGTTCAATCAGCACAAACTAAGCACAGGAACCCAAACTCCACCATCAACATTGTCAAGTGTCATTTAAATGTCTCTAATACAGAAGAAAGTGATACCAGCATTAAAATTCATGTTTCAATAAGCTCCTTCACAACTGTTTAACAAACTCAGCCAAACTTCCAACTAGTTTCAACATATCAACTGCCTACTCAGGCTGGCGATTTTGTACTGTTCCATGCCAGATAACTGCAAGTAAACATTTTGACATTTTCTGCTGCCTTACAACCATTTCAGTAAGAAGATACTTGTCTGAAAAATCAAGCTTGCACAAGCTCCCTAGAGGTGCTACAAGATGATAGCTAATTTCTTTTAATATTGTCTGCCTTAAACATGCTCCATTCCAACCCAATTCATACAAGCCCATCCTCCTAAGCAGACTGCTCCAGAAATCCCTGAAAACTAGCTACCTGCTCCAGAGAACTTGTGTAACAACTCCCCTTAAAAATCTTGGTCTCTCTACAGGGAAGCAAGAAGTGGCAACAGAACAGAAGTTTTGTCTTTTGTCTTTATGTTCATTCTGCCAACTCAATGAAGGCTGAGGTTTAATATAAAAGCAAAAAGATAAATAGCAGAGGAGGTTGGAAAGGAACAAGAAGCCCCTAGAAAGTACACTAAGAACAAAGCAGGGCTGGAAACAGAAGAATTATTTCCACTATATCCACTCCCCCCCACAGAACCAAGAAGTGCCACCACTGTACCAGAAACACACTACTCCTGGATCCATAAAGCCTATCAAAAGGCACGTCATAACCTTCTTTACCGAGAAACGCAGGAGGAAACAATCGACTACTACCACATCCTAAGGACTGAGGATGGGTTTAAGAACTGTGTTGCAGCTATCTGAAAACCAGAAAGTCATTCAAAAAAACCACAACCCACCATACACAAAATAAAAAAATCCACAACACACACTACTGCTGTTCTCCCTGCACTGAAATAATCCCATAAACTGCCAAACCCATAAGCCCCCTTGCTAAAGAGCCCTCCCTTCAGTCACAAAACAGACAACAAAGATCCCACTTCTCAGCTGAACCTACTAACAGGCCAGAAGACACAAGATGAACATTGGACCTGTTCTTCTCAGGAATAGTGCTTAAATCAGCACCACGTGAGAGTGACAGAACTCTAATAAGGTGGTTTTGCCACCACAGTGTGTGTGTGTGTATCTCTACTGCTTCTATTGTTGGAATCTCAGTGTGAAACAGCAATCTCATCCACCAGTACAAGTATTGTAGCCTGATACATTTAGAAAGTAAGTCTCACTGTACTTCTGCATGTGGACAAGCCTTAGCTCAAAATCAGGGAACTCTCCACTGGACAAGAAGGGAAGGATGGTGATCCTGCTGGCTTCCATCCTAACCACTTTTTCGCCACTATGGAATTAGCCCTTGCATCACCACATCACCAGCCAGACCAAGAAGCCAATCTGGCTGAAAAGTAACTGGAGGAATAAAATCATTTTAGTTTTCAGCTGCATCACATGCCATATGAACACTAACAATGACAGGAGAAACAGGAAGAACACATAACCATGAATAGAACCAACTCTTTCAGCATCACTGCAAATCTCGCATGAAATACACCCTAGAAGAGCAGGGAAAGGGAAGCAAATAATACAGATCATTACAATTAGCACATATTTAACTAATATATAACCAAGGTTCACATACATTATAGCACAAATGAATCTTTACAACATAGCAAAGTCAGAAAGACCAAAATTTTTCCCAAGCATAATGGATATCACAGGAAAACGCACACAGAAAAAGCTTTTTAGTAGATGATAAATGCCAGGAATGTCAGTTCACCAACAGCACAAGTTCAGTCATGAAAGAAATATTAAGCAGCCACAGCAAATAATGCCAAGTGCAAGAAGTCTCAGAAAGTGAAGACAACAAACTGTCCTGGAAATTATGATAAAGCCAGTGAAATACTCAGCAGATCGCAATGAGTCAGGAAAATTATTTGGCAGTAATACTTTGAATAATCTCACTACAAGCAGACAACTTAAAGCTACAGCAACTAATACAGAAGTTGCAAAACACAGAAAGGTGGCAAAAATTTTACTTCTGATGACTGAAAAAAAAAAAAAAAAGGCCAGAGTTATAAAACTGTAAGCAAAACTCTACAATTCAAACATTACCTGGAAACTCAGGTTAAAAAAAATGGAGGTAGAGATGACAGAGCATGAGTAGCTGAATACAATAACTGCATGCACTGTGACAGTCAGCATCTTGTGACTTTTTCACAAGTTTTCATTTAACAAAATTTTGAGTCTGCATGAGAGACAGACACAACACGCTCTCTGTATTTGTCAAGGGCTCAATTTGTCATTTTTCTCCTACCTAATTGGAATTTTCAGAGTAATCTGGTTTCCACTGTAATTTCATTTCCATCAAACTGAGTCCCCTGGGTAAACAGTAATCAACTGAGGCACCAGGAAGAAAAATTGTCCGTTCCTTATTTGTCACAGAAGTTAAATTAAGTTTTATAAGGAAAGAAATATAACTCCAGAAATAAAAGGGAAATCTCTGGCTTACAAGGCAGCTATATAGACCTACCAAAAAGTTAATTCTGTGTCTTGTTCATAAACATTGCTGGAAAACACACAGGTCTTCTTCAGATTAACCTTTTCATCCTCCTCTCATTCTTCTGGGTATTGAGAGAAAGAGAAAACTGAGGAAGAGTGAGGACGTACAACAGCAACTTAAGCCAACAAAACTGTGTAACACCTGACTATCTAACAAAAACCCACTGAAAAGTTATGACACGAGGTAGGTTTGAAGTTTACAGCCTCTATGTCTCAGTTCTTCATCAACAACACAAAAGACAACGCAAGCTTTTTGATTATGTTTGGGTAACGTACAGGATGAGAATGGAAAGAACCTAAAGAACCTATCAAGCGTATTAACAGAGGAATAATTCTACTCAGTATTTAGACTGATGTCACACATGCATTTACAGAAAGAATTCCAAGGATAAAATACTGAATGACAATCCAATCTATCTGACTGAATGAGTCAAGGATCCAATGGGAGTAATAGTTCCTAATTAAATGGGGGGTGTGGGGGAAACACTAGTTTAATGACAAGCTTCATTCTCCACTTTCTCCATTTTCCATGTTTATGTAAACTCAGAGGAACCTGAAGTTCAAGACCTAGCGCAAGGTCCTACACATGGTTCAGAGTAATCCCAAACACAAGAACAGGCCAGGTGAAGGATGAAATGAGCAGCTCTGAGGACAAGGAGTTGGGTGTGTTGGGGGACAAGAAGCTCAACATGACCCAGGCAATGTGTACTCACAGCCCAGAGCGCCAAACATGTCGTGGGCTGCATTCAAAGCTGTGTGGGCAGCAGGTGAAGGAGGGGATTCTGTTCGCCTGCTCTGCTCTGGTGACATCCTACCCACAGTGCTGTGTCCAGCCCTGGGGTCCTCAGCACAAGAAAGATATGGACCTGCTGGAGCAGGTCCAGAGGAGATCAGGAAAAGGACCAGAGGGCCAGAGGAACTCTGCCATGAAGACAGGCTGAGAGAACTGGGGTTGTTCAGCCCAGAGGAGAGAAGGCTCTAGGCAGACCTTAGAGCACCTTCCCATACATAAAGGGGACTTAGAAAAAAGCTGGAGAGGGACTTATGACAAGGGCATGTAGAGACAGGACAAGGGGGAATGGCTTTAAGCTGAAAGAGGACAGGTTTAGATGAGCTGTTAGGAAAAAAATCTTTACTGTTAAGGTGGTGAAACACTCCAACAGGTTGCCCAGGGTTGTGGATGTCGCATTCTTGGAAGTTTTCGATGCCAGGTTGGATCACAGGATCCATTACCATAACCCTAAATGGTAAAATATAACAGACCATGATCCTCAATCTTTTCTCAAGGCTCTTTACATCATTTGTTTTTAACCACACACAATTTTAAAGCAACTTCACTGAGCCATCTGACAATTTGACTAAAAAACTAATAATAGAGGCACTTTTAAAAATAAGCTTTTGGTTCTGTTGAGAAATCCACCCTGAAATACAAATCCCATGTCTTGATGAAATAATATGGAAAAAACAAACTTTTCACTTCCATTTATCAAGAATCTGCACCAGAACAAGGCACCTCAAACATCAATCTCATATCTACAAATGCAGCAAGGCAAAGAAAAAACCCAACTGATTACATGCACCCTGTGACAAGCTGTTGTTTGTAAAGTTGTTTCTAGCTGAGAAAGTGTCTCCAAAGTATACACCCAGCATCACCAAGTCTGGGGAAACAGAACATCAGCTATTCAGTACAGACAAGACAACTCTCCTTGAAAGCAGATTACTAACACGTAATCAAGCAGGCAAGTAGGAGCAAACTACAAAAATGTTAACAAATTTTTTTTATTATGAGGAAATCACCACAAAAATCATGAAAGTATCTTAAGAGAAAACAAACACTTCCACAGCCTGTGTAAGAGGCAAAGTTTTTTACACCTACAGAAATGTATCCCCAAAGTAAAGTCTTCACAATTCCTATCAAAGGAAAATTGTTACAACTGAACTGTTTAAATGTCAACATGGTTGCTCAGGCTTCTCCCCCTCCCCTCTATTTCTGGAACGAAGTTCTAAGACAAGAATTTAAATTGATCAAACACACTAGAGAAAATGATTATGTCAAACACATGGAATAAAGAATTCTAGTGGACAGCTGCAATTCAGAACTTAAATGACACACGATGATAAACTCACATTTAAAGCAAATTTTGCTGTCAGGCTAACTTAAAGTAGAACTAAAGGGTTAGTCTTCATTTTAAGTGTGACCTACTACTTATTTATTGTATTTTCACACCCACAAAGAACTGCAATGACTCATCAACACAGCCAAATCCTCAAACTGTATTTCAGGTGTAGCACGGTGTAAGCACATACTTGAAAGCATGAAGCAGGAGAGATTTTGATTCTCTGCTCTCAACTGTTATTCACTGCTGGCCTAGATAAAGCCCATAACCTGCACAACACCTCAGCCTTCAGTGTGATACTTGTACCTGAGTAAGTGTGACACATATAAACAAACAATGCATTGAGTAGAGGTACAATTTCAACTTCAGAAAAAGATGATCTTCTGAAGTACCATGTAAGGATCAACCAACACAGTGCACTGGAACCTCCAATTAAACTCTTGTATCAGCCCCTAGTTGCCAGCAATGAAACTAAACTAACCACTATCCTCCTCCAGCTGCCTCCAGGCAGTATTTAGGACCAGCATATCCAGAGTTCTGCTGGTCCTAAATATTCATATCATTATCAGGAAAGTGATAGAAAATAAAAGGAACATTCATGACAGGATGAATTACCAAACCTTCCTTCATCTAGTCAAAAATCTCAGAGTGGTGCAGGTACGTAGAAAATTCCAGTCAGACACCTGCTAACCAGAGGCTGGGACTGATTGGGGTTTTTTCATGGCTGAAAACACATTAGGTTATAGCAAGGTTTCAGTACCACTGAACTCACCTTGCTGCATCCATCCCCATATTCAAAAAACCAAGCAAAAAAACCCCCTCATTTTTCCACTCCTATACATGGAAGGAAAGAGAAAAAAAATAATGGCTTCCCAAATGGCACAAAGGGAATTAACATTTTCAGCTACACCTTCACTAGACATGTAACAAACTGTCACCCACAGCAACCTGGCTGAACTGCTACAAGAACACAAACTGGAAGCATTTTCAGGTTGTGCTACAGCCTAATTACCAAAACTATCGTGAAGACATCCCAACACAGCAAGAGAGCTATCAGGCACTTTACAGATCTGACATTACCACTTCACCTAGGGAAAAAAGTCAGTACATCATCCTAGAAAAAGTCCCATTGCATGAGTGTGTGCACACCCACCATTATAAGCATTCAAGGAAAAGCAAAAGGGATTTTAAGGTCCCACTGTGGCTAATAAAACACTGTCTGAAAGACAGGTCAAGACATATGGAGGGCTGTGCAAAACTGGAGCCTGAAACTGTAGAACCAGCCACTTGAGTTGTATCTTCAAGCTCCAGAGAATTTGTCACAATTGAAGATTAAAAAAAAAAAAAAAAAAGAAGAATCCTCACAGCTAAAGGATTCAGGAAAACACATTAAAAGGAAACATCAGAAATCATCAAACAATTAACATTCTATTTCTAAATCAGAGATCTACAAAGTCTAAAATTTAGTTTAAACTATAGTTTAAGGTTTTAGTTTATCAAAATTGTAGTCTTTCACCAACCTATTCACCTAAAAATTAAGTTAAATGGATACATCTTTCTTATTTAACTTTCAAATTCATGGACTTGTCCTGTTGAAATTTACTAAAAAACACACTGAAGTATTCTATTGCTAAAACAACAGAAAAACAAAAACCACAGATGACTCAAGGCTCATTTACCAAGATGCCAGTATGTTTTGACAACAATGTTCATTCTCATCTTATATTAAAAAAGAGACTTTTCCTCCCCTCACTGTCAAATTTATTTCTGGACAAGAAAACTGAAGTTCCACCCACAGCCAACATGGGCCTGTCCCCACTATCCCACACCACAGTGTCACCAAGCACACTCCCCTCCAACCAAAAAAGCCTCTCTGGTAACAGAGAGATCATAATTGATGCACATCACTGCTCATTTTTCTTACTCAATGCACTTCTAAACAATCTTTTTTTCCTTCTTTCACCATATCATGCTGTTACAGCTAAGACCACCCTAACACAAAATCAAACCTTTTCCTCCTCCCATACC
>NW_008238126.1:1637430-1642371 GCF_000691975.1 Corvus brachyrhynchos
AAACGACTTAAGGATTGAACTCTATGGAATTTGGAACATATGTTTTTCTGTCATTCCGTGTTGCCATTCAATTGTTACAAAAAAGTGCTCTTGTCTTAAAGGGTCTTCTAGGGACAATTTTCTATTACTTGAGTTTTGGGTATTTTACATGAAAGCTTAATGAAAAGACAGCCCTGAAATTCTCTCTGCACACTTTTCATTACTTTGAAGCAGTCATTTGAACACTTCTGTTAAAAAAAAAGTCTTTTGCAATTTATAGCAGAGAGGACATGAGGAAACTCATGTAACAAGGATGTCTTGCCTTCAACACAGTCTTGAGTCTCAGCTTAAAAACGGAATTTGGAAAAAAAGCACATATCTAAGGAATGATGCAATGTGGAATTCCCCTCTTCTGACTGAATCCACAGCTAAATGCTAACTACCAAACAGTAAGATTTGCTGAGATGTTCATGCAAAGACCTACATGCAAGAAAATCGTATTTTTCTGTTGGCAGCTACATGTGTAAGGAAAACCAAATTACTAAACAGGGTTACATAGTGATTTTGTAAGTAGATCAAGGATGCTACAAATAAAAGCTTCCCACAGTTACATTTCTGATAGTTATCCATTACTTCTAAAACAGTCTTCAATTTGACTTCATGAAAAAGAGTTGATAACAGCAGCGTTCAAAATACACCTAGATCTTAAACCAACATGCCATGGATCTCATTTCATGCATCTCTTTTTTTTTCTTGTGTGTACTAATACAAGGTTAACCAAAAGCAAGTAATCATTCTCATAGTGAATAATAACTAATCCTTTAAGAAAACTATACATCAACAATGTTCTTTTAAAAAGCAAGCTTGGGAACATACCTGTGTCCCAGTGGTTTTCATCCCCAGCATTATAATTTTTATTTGAAAACACATCAACAACTGGCAAACAAAAAGCCTTGATAATAAGCAGACTGAATTCAACTCTCAAATAAAATGAATAGCTAATGGCTTCTTATAAAACAAAGCCAATACTAGAAAATTCACAACAGAAAATGCAAAAGAAATTGGTTGTGCTGTCAAGCTCCCTTAAGAAAAAAAACACAAAAACCAAAAGAGAAGCAAGAAGATTTCATATTAAGTCACAACTGGCTACTCTAAGACCTTATTTACTTTCCTCCTATCCTCTACAGTGCAGACAGTTATTAACAGCTCTCCTGTAAGGTTACCAACACCTCATTTTAAATTACTTTACCAACCCAGATCTACAGAATGTGCTCAATGCACTGATGGGCTCAGGTGGACACTGTAATGTATCAGAAAGGCAGCAGTTGACATTTTGAGGGTGCAAAGTCATGACAGAACAGCTTTCTGCCCTGCCTATCTACTGAAGACTCTAACCAAATATCTAAATCACCAAGGGCAGGAGAAACCTCTGTTAACCATTCTCAAGTCATGTTCTAGCCTGAAGCATACGAGAGCCAGCCAATACAACATAACTGTTCTAAAAAGGGAACTTACAATGAATTACAGTTTCATAATAACAGTGGGAGAACTTTCAGACATTCCTACATTAGTAACAGAACAAAACCTAGATTTAATACATGGTAAAAAGTCACTGTGTTTTTCTAACACGTGAATCTGAAGTAGCTCAAACTTCCCAGGTACAAAAATTCAAGTCTCACTGCATGCAAGTACATGCTTATAGAAGACCTTTCCCTCCTTCACCTCTGCTATGGAATACCAGAACAACGTTTAGTAATGTAAAAAATAATGTTGTGTGTTTACAGACCACAGATATCATGCGTGATATAAGACAAGTCTACAGGAACAGCACACAACATTGCCACCTTTGCAAAAGACAAGGACTACAATGCAAGACAGACATTACCAAGCTGTGTTCCCAAAACACACCTTGAAGTACAGCTTTAAATTTAGAATTCTGATTTTAAACAGGGGTGATCCAGATAATAAAACTGGGTGCAGCTACACAGAGGTTGAAGGGAAGACACATCCATGTAAGAAAAACTTAAGATACCTGCACAAGAGAAACCATGTCCACATGTTCAGATTACGATTAATGCTACCATCCAGGAAACAACTGTCTACAGGACACAAAAGCCTTCACATTTACAACTTTTCAAAGGAACGAAAAATCCAGCGAAGCTTCTTACATCTTCAGACAACCACTTCACAGTGGTCTCTGCAAGTGCTGGATAAGCAAGGCTCTTGTGATTATAAGAGAAGGAATTAAAGTAAGTGCCACAGCTTCAGGGGTTTTGAAGGGTTAGGACTGTCTTCAAAAAAATCCTGATTTAAGTCAAAAACAGTAAGGGATGCCTTTAATTCATCTACTTCACAAATGAGGCTATCCTGATCCAAATGTTTTCAAAATATACTTACTGTTGATCTCTTAGAATAGATAAAACAGTATTTCTTAAAAAAAAAAAAGTGAGTAAATACATACACACGCATGTACATATATATTTATATACATATATATATAGATATATCTCTACACTCAGAGTATTGCCCAACACAAAAGTACTTTCCATTAAAATATCTGAAATAAGTTCTGAACTTGTCTAAAACAGAACAGGAAGGGCAGAAATACTTTCCATGGAATTTAATATACTTTCAATACACGCCTGACAGAAACAGAACTTCAAAGCCATTTAAAAATGAATTGTTCAAAATAATAAATAAATTAATTCCTATCCATTCCTACCCAAGACTGTATTCATACTGGAAGGTCCTAAACTAATTTTAATTTCAAATATAAGATGTCTTGGAACAAAGGTATTAAAGGTACCTTTATTTCTTAGAAGTCTATTTAATTTTACAAAACAGACACTAATCACTATTTTAGTTTATTTTGAGTGTCTCAACTATGAATTTCATAATATTAATAAAACGCACAAACATAAACATGTGCCTTTAGAACACAGAGTAGTTGCACTGGTCTGTTTCTGAGTACAAATGCACCACAATGTGGGGAATATGAACGTTTATGTAAGGGTGACAGTGTTCCACAGAGACAGAAAACAGTTTTGCTACCACTGTCTTTATTGATTACCACCTCCAGATGTAGTCTTCCTGTCAATTCCATGGGCAGAGGAATTGCCACAAGGGCAAATTCTGCAAGACATGAAGCAGCAGCCAGGCAAGATTAAGACAAAAGCTTCCCAAACGTAACATCCTGAAGACAAACTACACAAAAGTAAAGTACAAGACCCACTGGAGAGGGAAAAGTTACTATGGTACAATCTTACATTTATTTCTGGTTAATTCCCTCCCCAAAAACATGCTGATAATTTGAGTTTCTTCCACTGCAGCTTTATGATTATGTTTTTGGGTTCTGTACACAGCTATCATTAAGCATCACTGTTGCCCAGGGTATTGCAACAGAATAATCAATACATGTTCTTGGTATTAGCTACTGTAGTTTGCTGGTTTAAAGAATAAACATTACTTCAACTCCAAGAATCAAAAGCATTATTTTAGAAAACAAAACAAAAATACCCCCCAACTCCCTCATGTATGACTTGGGTTTTGCTGAAATAAATATGCAACTTGATCAGCAACATTTTCAGTGGGGAGGCCTGACAATTTCTCAAGTAAAATATGAAAAAAAAAATTCCAAGTATAATATGAATAATAAAGTTAGCTGCCTACAGCTTTCAGTCACCGCTAAGTCTTTCTTACTAGGCACACTGTTTCAATTTCACAATCAATAAAGGTCAATCCCCCAAACACCCATCAATAGCCCTTCCTAAACGTAACAATTTTACCACCCATTTATCATTCATCTGAGAAGCTGCTGAAAAACACAGGTTACGTGGTCTGCCTGTCATAGCAAGTGTTGCCACAAGTATACTGAAGAATGCATAATAGTATCCCAATTCAACAACTTTTTATAAAAATACAGGCCCCAGTTCTGCAAGTAGGTCAGCAAAAGCAGGCCTTGTGCTGGCTTTGAGCCTGCGACTTCAGAGGGTCTTTGGATTGATACAAACGTCCAGTTATATGAACACAACTGCAGAACTGCGAGTATAAACCGAGTTGTACTGATAACATGAAGACAGCTGAGACAGACACAATATGTCTGCAGTGAGCCTGGGAGTCCCTTGAACATTTAATTAGAACAACTCTTTTCTGAAAGGTTCTTTTTTTCCTGTACAGTTGCAAGCTACTGCAAATCTTCAAAATACTTAACTGGACTTCTGAAAGAGAAACCTGAAAATGAAATATGGCATCTTAAAAACTACCCCAACATTTTTGGATGCTTCTACAAGAAAAAAAAAAAAATCACTTAACAAAACAAGTAATTTTCAAAAGCTACTCCCACTGTATACAAACAAAGCTGCACGAAGTGGGACGGCACATGTTAACACGGTGGTAACTAACACACAAAAACCCCAACAACCCATCCAACTGCTGAAATCCCGTTTTCTCGAAGACAATAACAGAGAGTATCTACGGCCAAACTACACGCAACTACCCCTGCCGCACACGTCGGGCAAGGGGAGAGGGCTGTACTGCCTAAAATAAATCGCTACAGACAAGCCCTAAGACACAACTCCGAGGAGAAGCAGCGCGGTGAACTAGAGGAATTAGATGAAAAAGCCACGAACGTTTTTCGTACATGGAAGCCGGGCCGCTGGAAGCCGAGGCCAGAGGAGTGGCCTACGTGTTAACAGTGTTTACAGCAGGCGTGAACGAGCTGGTGCTGGTGGATTTCATTGAGACCGTCGGGAAAGCGCCTCGGCAGGGCCTGATTTCCAGGCGTCGCCCGGGCCTACGCGGCCCCAATCACTCCACCTCAGTAATGGCGTTCGGGCAGGAGGGAAGCGAGAACCAGGGGAGGCGATGCCGGTGCAGCGCTGTGGGGACGCACCGGGCCCTCCTCACCGGGGGGGGCCGGCCAGAGGGGCCCCGGCGGGGCGGCCAGAGCCCCCCGAGGGCGCC
>NW_008238126.1:1643580-1676172 GCF_000691975.1 Corvus brachyrhynchos
TGCCCAGGGCAGCGGTCACAGCACGGAGCCTGGCGGAGCTGGGGATGCGTTTGGACAAGGCGCTCAGGCACGTGCGGTGACTCCTGGCGTGCCCTGCGCAGAGCCAGGAGCTGGACGCGATGATCTCGATGGGTCCCTTCCAACTCTCAGTATTCTGTGGTTCTTTGGTTCTTTTTCCTTTTTTTGACGCATCTGCATTTACTTGGGCACAGCGTGAGATCAGTAGAACCCCAGTCTATGTACGTGCTTTGTGTAGTGACTCGGAGGAGTTTAAACCTGGATTTAAAACCTGAAAAAACGGGGAAGGATGCGTTGTGGAGGGACAGAAGTTGTGGAGGGACAGAAGTTGTGGAAGGACAGAAGTTTGGCAGATATGGGGAGCTCGGACTTCAGGAGTACCTGAAGTGGTGTTTAAAGTTTTGTTAGTCCGTATTCCAAGGTCAAAGTATTATTTTAACAACATCATTCAAGAATTTTGGAGAAGGAGGTGAAAGATACGGTACTGAGCTGAAAACACAGGAGGAATTTAGGCTCCATGGGTTGAAATTTGCTCAAGAGGCTCAGGCCAGCAACCATAACTCTTGTGCAAGATGTTTTATCTTTTGGACCATGCAGCGACAAAAGAGTAAAAGAACGATTGCTCATTGCAGGAGTTGGAACAACATTGGAACTGGGTGGGTGTTTTTCAGTAAAAAGCTAGAGCTCAAAACCAAGTGGTGATAACTTCTGATATTTCCTAATTTAGCAGAGTTACTAATTTTTTTTGCTGATCATTAGATGGTATTATTTGGGAAGGAAATCTGAAGTACTTTTCTGCGTTAGCCACTCAGTAAACAAAACAAGGGATGCAGCTGCTTCATCACTGTACAAATGCAACAGTTTGTTTACTGAAGGAATAGCTTTATGTGCATTTTCGTCAACAATAAAAACAAGCCATAACCATGGTGAAAGTCTGCAAGTGTAAGCCTTTCGTGTTTGGGTTAGAAATACATGTAATCATATCAAAACAGCCCTTTCATCTCCCTGATTTTCATGCTTCTGGGCATGTTATTGTGGCTTCCTTTTTTGTCCCTTATCAACTACTTTCAGCTTTTCCTCCTATTTCCCATTTATCCAGTTGGTTTACCAGGGAAAGCATTTTAAATTACTGCACCTATAATGCTTTTACCTTCCCTTGCCCCACCACAGTATTCTCCCTCAAGCCCTTCACTGTTTATGATAACCTACGGACCCCTCAAACAATTGTAGTTGTCTATATTTTGACACTTACTTATCTTTAAAAATAAGCTGCTGTGTTTGTTGATGGTCATTTCTTCTTATTGTTAAGTAGACCTTTGTTTTAATGACAGGCCAAATACTGTGTTCCTTCTAGCTACCGTGGCTTTTTTTGGCAGAGCCCAAGAGTAACACATCAGTGGATTTTTATAATGTGGGCAACTGTCCACCAAGAAATTGACTGTCAGTGCACGTAACAGTCTACAACAACAACAAGAAAAAGATCTGAACAATAGTTGTGGAAACAATGGTGGTACAACTTGTGGCAAGTATTCCCTCTTGTGAAGAAGCATTCCTTCAGCCAAGAGAAAGAGTGGAAGTTTTGGTTATTTTAATTGAAACCTTTCGCTTGGAACAGGTGAAGAACCGATTCACCTTCAACTCCCTGGGACCTTTGGTGGTATTTTTCAGGTTTTTAGATTCTACTTTATGTACATTTTGCAGGAGCACAGCAATACTAGAGGAATTTTGCATTTGCATGGGAAAAAAACTCAAAACTAATGGTGTTTATATTTGACCTCCTGCCTGGTTTAAGGGTGTATTCTGGAGTGCCTCGACAGACCAGCAGTTGCTTGAAGCCATGCTAATCAAAGGTCACAATAGGCTGAAGCACACAGCTATTTATGGCACCAAATAAAAGAAGATACTGGGTCTGCAATGGCACTGTGTGGTTCCTGAACCAGCGAATTGCACACTGACTTCTGGCTGGGGAATTCTTCCTGCTCCCCCAAACAAGAATCCATGCCAGCCCCTCCTTGCTCAGGCTTCTGCTGTTCTGAGGGGGCATTGCTGTGGCTCACCTTGTGCTACACTCTTCTGCCTGAAAAGGTTCACACACCCCAACACTGCAAGTAAACGTTACTGGTTTGTCTTTGTGCAGCAGCTGTGGAAACAAGGATACAAGTGAGATAAATTGCTGATTAAAGAACACCCCTGAGATGGAGACAGAAGTCAGTAAGCATTCACAAATCTTACTAAGTGCTCCAAAGTAAGCATCCACACAGAGAACTGTGATAGAATTCTGGTTAATTCCCCGCTGTACACATCTGTTGGTATGACTAGAAATTGTTGGTACGATTAGAAATGCTTTTCTGACATCTTTAATTCAGTGTGAAAATGTGGGGAAGGGAAACATTTCCCTGCAGGCTTCCCTGCTCCAGCACTGCAGCCAGCCCATTAAACAAAAAGTGAAACCAGTGGTGAACTAGCTGAAAATGAAAAACAAAACATTCTGGTGAGGGAATTACTCAGAATTTAGAAAATTTCTGTTAATGGGTGTGTTTATCCCCAGTTCTTAAACTCTGGTTGACGCTGCACTGCTCTATGAGTAGACAAAAATGAAACTTATAATGCTGCTGATGCAGAGTAAAGCTGTGGAGCTTTGCAGTGGGGTAGCAAAAGGAGGAATAACAGGTGAGAGAAAGCAGAATTTTTCCACAGCCCCACAAAAGATCATTTTTTTTCTCCTGGTTTAGCCCCTTGGATGCTGCATCACACACTGTCCACCAACGCTCAGGAAACAACAGGTTGTGTGGCAGTACTTACCCTACATATAAATTAACATTTAAAATTTGGGGAAAAATTCCCATGATAATGACATACCAAAAAGTTACAGATACTCTTCTGGAGTGATGCTCTATCTCTTTTCTGCTGCAAATAAAGGTCAAGTACAAACATTTCATTTTAGTTTCTCCTGAGGTGACTGCTTTAATTACCATTCCTCACATCAGTGTAAGACTCCTCTTCATAGTGGTAACTTTCCATCTTTCAACTTCTGTTTTCTGACTGTAAGAGATATTAACAGTGATGTTGGAGTGGGCATAATGTCACTCTTGAAAGACTCATAGAAGCAGTTAAATCTCTGTAAGTTTGTGCTCCATACTTACAGGTACAAGAGAATGGTTGCTTAGGTAGAAATCACAGAAATTTTATAAGAAAAAGATTTTGTGTGGACCCGTGGTCTCTCACATTGAGGAAAGGATGGTATCTGATTAAGAGCAATTCTTGTGATAAGAGAATCATCGTGTGGCATTTTCATGTTATTCATTTAGTTGTGCACATATGGGTTAAATGAACAGCACAAATAGAAATTCTCACTGTGCCTACCAAATGGCCAGAAGATGTTGCAGAGACCATTTGTCAAAAAGTCTGTTTACAGGCCTAAAAGAGTATCTCGTCTATCTTTTGGAGAGGGAGAAATTCAAAATATTTTTCCTGTCTAGTTCATTCCTAGCTGAACTGTCCTCAGATAAACCATGTGGTGTCCATGTGAAAAGCATCCGTCTTGTAGGACTTGGACAGAGTTCAAAAAATTGATTTGACAACCATATGGTCCTCTTCATCCACATGAACCTTGAAGAAGTTTGACTTCCTTCCAGCCTTAAGAGTAGAGTGAGGGAAGAAGGGAAACTGTTCTTAAAACTTGTCAATGTTGTTCCTAAATATGCTAGATGAGGACATTGTCCAAAAAAAAAGCAAGAAATTCTGTAGATTTGTGAACTACTGCAATTTCCTCAGTTTTTCTGCATGCCTCTCTGCACACAGAGTGTTTGTCATTGCATGGGTAGGGATTTGAGGGAGCCTGTTGTGCACAAACCCCATCCATCACACGTTATACGATGGCCATTTTCTCCTCAGTAGGGTTTGTAAACACGAGCGTTGCTATGGGCACAGCAGAACAGCAGCAGCTGGTTTTCCCAAGGCTGAGCATCCTACACCCTTCCAACCCTGATCTTCCTTCAACCCTGAATTACATCTCTCATGTGCTGGAGTGCCTGGTTTATGTTGAATATGCTGGGCTAGTCAGGATCTTAATTAGCTAATAGCAAGCAGGAGGAATAATAACTGAGTTGTACTTGCCTTTCCAACAGTGGGTATTTCTTTGGCATTTCTTCCTCCTCTTGCTAGCAGTCTTCCTAAAATTGTGTAGGAGTTAGTATCTCTTTGAAAGCCCTTTTTCCTCATTCAGGGTTTACTGAGATTGGCTGAAAGGATCAAGGGCAAGCGATAGGCAGAGGCACAGGCAGGCAATGGGACCACGTGAAACCAGTGTCGTTAAGAAACCATGAGAAGTTTCAAAACTTCAAAACAGGGTAGTCTGATAGAAGGGTTATCACTACACTTTTGGAATGGAAAAAGAAAAAAAAAGGTGTGATCAGGAACAATAGGAAAGCATTATTTAAGAGTAAACTACAAATTTGAAACAAACATGCTAACATGATTTGAACTAAAACAGAGATCCATTTCAGATCTTGTATCAATGGTTTTATCTGAGCTTTAAAAATAGCTTCTGAGAAAGGCTTAAATCTAAAAATATTTACAGAAAGGAAGTTTGCAATTTTGTAAAGCCAGGGTTTTTTTCTTTCATGTGACTAAAGATTTTCTTTTTTCAGTCTAAAGAGGGATTTCATAGAGTAGCATGCAGACTAGTAGGATTTCGGAACCTTTAGTGATGGGTTTTCACTCCGTTCTTCCCTTTTTTTCTTTGTTCAGAAGTTTTTCTCAACTATCTATATTTTATTGCCAGTCACCTGCAAGAACAATTCCCATTGTCAAAAAAAACCCCATTATTTCTCATTTGTTGAAGGGGTACAGTAAGCAAATGTCAGTTTACATGGATGATTTGTAAAGACTGAATTTTGATAACTCCTACTGCTATTCCATTATCTCTTTGTGACAGGTCACTTCAGAACACAATGCAAATTAACTGCATGCCATGCTGTATTTTATGTAGCCCTGTAGCCTTTCTGGGAGATTACATTAAAGTACATTGGATAAATGTGAAGTAACTCATAGTAGGACTTTTGCTGCAGTAGTGTTATTTCAGCTGGAAGGTTCACAGTAGTAATAATGTTTGAGCAATAGCTCTGTCTTTGTAGCCGGAATGGTATAAGGCAGTAAGCAAGCCAGAACTTGTAAAGAGGGGCAATATCTTTTATTAGATCTGAAAACAGGCTTGTATGCATCAAAGCTTGTCTGTTTTTACTAGACATATCAGTTGGTCTACTGAAACAATATTTAAGTAGATCCTTTATCATCCAGAGGCAATCTGCTTTTTCTCAGCACACTAGTTCTTTTCCATTTATTTTTTTCTATCCCATTATTTTGAGAAGGTAAATATAATTCAGAATCTAAATATGTGGAAATAACATCAACAGACAAAAGCTGAAGTTTATGCTGTAAACAGTGGTTTATTTCTGTGGTTTGACTGTCTTTGAATAAGAAGCAAAACACTCTTTAGAAGTCCAATTGACTTGTCACTACTGCTGTAGTTTGCACTGCTCTCAGTTACAAATTGGGACCAAATGGACAAATCTGATATCTACAAGTTAATTTTCTTTTTGAAGTCTAAACTGCTATAATTCTGGAGTTGTTCTGCTTTTAAACTTATTGCTGGTTATTTCCTAGGTTAAAATGAGAATCAAATTTCATATCATAACATTCCTTTAATTATTTGCTTTTTCCTTGTGTTTGTACTTTTGCATGCACATGTAGTAAGGCATGGTTAGACGTACTTCTGGTTTTTTAAATCTATAACAGAAAATCTTAACATCTTTAACAAAAATATAAAATAAAACAAAAATGGACAAAATAATGTGCTTTAACTTCCCAGAGACAAGGTAATTATTCCTTTATTTTCTGAAATGACAGAAAAAATCTGAAGTCATCCATATTTTGTGCTCTTCTTTTTTTTTTTTCCCCCTCTGAATAAGATGGACCAAATTGCCAGCAGCTCTTAAGGATTTTAATTTGTGACTATACATCATTACAAAAGACTAATTCCTTATTCTTCTCAGGTGGAGAATCCAACTGAAGTCCACAGATCAATGCCACTAATAGTATTAATTTCACCAAGTAATAGTAGACTTTGAAGTTTTCCTTGAACCTTAATTTGAGGAATGTTACGAGTATCAAAACCATATGGCTGAAAGACTGTGTCCAACTGCACAGCTCTAGCCTCTACTTAGTGAGCTAAATCCATCATAAGTCTGTCTCTATTTCAAAGGAGAGTGAGGCTCCTAACATGTTAAATAATACTCATTTCAGCTGGATGCATCTTGCTGGTTTGTAACCACCTACAAATGGGGCACCGTGTCAGACGTGGCTCCCCGGCATCCCTGGGCAGACCATGGCAAAAGGCAGCATTCCCTGAGCACAGCTTGCCCCATTCCACCTTTGCCCTCCAGAGATGCTTTTCTTTCTTCAGTAGCTGCAGAGAAAAAGTGAACGGCTACATAACTTTCAGCCTGGCTGTGTCAGGTGATATGAAATTTGGGTTCTCATCAAGTGGGGTGTCTGCCCAGAAGTGAGTTTGCAGCTGCAAGCAAGATGAGCAATGGCTCACTTAGCCAGCAGGAACCCTGTGTTGGGTTTGTGTGGCCAGGTTTGGTACTGAGGGGCTACAGGGGTGGCTTCTGTGAGGAGCTGATGGAAGCTTCCCCTGTGTCCTATGGAGCCAACACCAGCCAGCTCCGAGACAGAGCAGCTGGCCAGGGCTGAGCCCATCAGCGATGATGGGAGCACCTCTGGGATAACTTAAGAAAGGGAGAAAAACCTGTTGTTCAACAGCAGCCAAAGAGAGGAGTGAGGATATGTGAGAGCAACGGCACTGCAGACACCAAGGTCAGTGAAGATGGAAGGGCAGGAGCTGCTCCAGGTGCTGGACCCGAGATTCCCCTGCAGCCATGGAGAGGGCACAGGGAGATTCCCCTGCATGGAGGGCACAGGGATACAGAGATCACCTGCAGCTCATGGAGGACCCCATGTTGGAGCAGGTGGATACCCAGAGGAGGCTGGGACCCCATAGGAAGCTGCACTGGAGCAGGCTCCTGGCAGGAGCTGTGGCCCCATGGAGAGGGGAGTCCATGCTGGAGCAGGTTTGCTGGCAGGACTTGTGACCCCATGGGGGACCCAAGTTGGAGCAGTCTGTTCCCAGAGGACTGCACCCTGAGGGAGGGTCCCACACCAGAGCAGTTCATGAAGAACTGCACAGGAAGAACCCGTGTTGGAGCAGGGAAGAGTTTGAGAAGTCCTCCCCCTGAGGAGAAAGAAGTGGTAGAGACAATCTGCAGTGAACTGACCACAGTCCCCATTTCCCGTCCCTCTGCGCTGCTTAGGGGAGGAGGTAGAGAAGATCAGGAGTGAAGCTGAGCCCAGGAAGAAGGGAGGGGTGGGGAAAAATGCTTTTTATTTGGGTTTATTTCTCATTACCCTACCCTGATTTGATTGGTGATAAATTAAAGTAATTTCCTGAAGTTGAGCCTGTTTTGTCTGTGACAGTAATTGGTGACTGATCTCTCCCTGTCCTCATCTCACACATGAACCTTCTGGTGTATTTTCTCTCCCCCATCCAGCTGAGGAGGGGAGTGACAGAGTGGCTTTGGTGGGCACCTGGCACCCAGCCAGGGTCAACCCACCACAGTTTCCCTCAAGCAGCACAGAGACAGCAAGTGGGTCACAAACTGCCTGGGCCACAGGAAGAGAAACGTGCTGCCCAGAGCATCTGAAGTGCTCAGGGAGCAGATACAATGGGTGCTGCACGTAGTGGCTAAAAATGGGGTGGGAAAGGAGATGCGATAATGGGAGTCCAACCACAAACAATTCTTTCCAGGAATGGTTTCTTTAACTTATCCTAAACAATGGGCTACAGTGTCCAAGTATTACCTACATAGTACTTGAAAAGCCTCATTCTAATAGCAAGCAGCTGTTTGATTGAACCACATTTATGCCCTTTGCTTAGTGTTCGTGGACATTTTTGTGATTCCAGCTTTGGTCAGCTGTTCTTCTGGCTGATCTTCCAAGTCTGTCCTGCACATGAAGATCCTCACTGCTCGACTTCACTATTGCTCATTTCCCTCCTTGAAAGGCTTAATTCATTTTATCAGGGAGTAGAAATTACAAGACAACCATTGCTTGATGTGTCGATTGAAAATTTTGTGTCCAAATTTTTCTTTGGAGCCACACAAATTTATTCTTCAAAGAATTGCTTTAAAATTTTCAAGTGGACTCAGGGAATGTGGGACTTACTACACTGCACATATTTTTCAGGTGTAGATCTTGGAGTTGCCCTAAGAGTGCTGAATTTAGATGCTGATGGTGCTTGCAAGAACAAATAAATTACAGACTGGCTCAGTCTCATACATATGAGGAATTCATCAAGATCATACCTGGGTTTTTTTTCAATTTCTACATGTGGTTGATCAGTTTTTGCATATCTTTAATAGTGTGCAAAGATAATCTTTCAAAGTTATACAGATGCCCTCAATGGCAAAATTTAGTATCAAGTATTTTAAGTCATGTCAGTCTATCTTACTATCTGGGATAAGCACCTGATTAATTCAAAACCCTCTGGAAAAGGGGTTTTGAGAGTTTTCTCAAGCTCTGTTCTTTATTTTTTGGAAGGAATATTGTTTCCTCACTATTTAATCTCATAGTTAAAGACCAAAAAGAGAGATGAGGAGTTGAAGATTGGTATTTTAACACTACTGAAGTTAACTTGGAGCACATTTACAGAGTTCATGTTGTCTTCATGTTACACAGAGAGATGGCAACAGAAGCAGAGAAACAGGAAGAAATGCATTGTTGCCTTCCTCATTTCCCTTTCTTGTGTTCAGGAAAGACCATCTAAATTTCTGATTAATGATATTTACACTCATATTGGCTGGATACAAAAATTTGAAGTAAGAAAAAGTTGCTGGTTTTCAATGAATATTGTTTGGAATATCTCCAATTTCATACATCAGGACAAAACATGCTGAATTTTGAACATGCTAGAAAGCTCTGTTATTCTTGCTAAGTCCCTTATTTCTTTATCTGATTAAAGAAAAATTCAAGATAAAAGTTGTAGCTTATATAAAATCTGAAGCTTAATAAATATTACAATTACCTACATAACTGTTTCCCACATAGCTGTAATACACCAGCATATTTTCCTCTGTTCTGACACATCTCTTAAGGAAGTTTCTCTCACTAAACCCTACTGGACAGTAAAGGGAAAGAAATTACTTACCATTAAGTGCATTACTCAGCTTCTGTGAATGCAAAATTTTAAAGCCAACAGTCTTGTACACACGCAAAAAAAAGAGTATTATTCTTGCCTAAGTAAACACCACACACTCACTTAGGGAACAACTGCATCTTAGTGTGGAAATATCATTTAAAACACATTGCAAATGAAAGTGTATCATCCGCATTGCAGCTTGTCACAAAGCACTCACTGCCTGATCAGCTCACCCAAGATGTAGAAAATTTCAAAGACAGGAAGCAACTTCTCCCAGATTCTCATTGCATTAATTAGCTTTGACTTGCCATTCCTTCCATGTATGCAGAGAACTTTAACTTCACAGAGATCCCTAGCACTGCAAGATGAAATAATCTGTAAATTCTGGGGGTTTTGTACAGCAAAAATGGGTTATGTATTCAACACAGGCAAATTACAGTTAAAAGACCTATCCTATGGTAATCAAAATATGAGCTATCAGTGTCAATTTTATTAGAAGTATTAAATAAATATATAGAAGTATTTAATGCAGTGGTACAACTACACAGCTGTTCACACAGGAATAAATGTGAAAAAAACCACACAGCCTTCAGTCCCTCCCTGTCATACATGTGTATGCAATGTATTGTTAAGAGACGGACAAATTGTTCATGCTTAATTAAAACCTAAGAAATAACTATAAAATTTAGTACGGCTTTTCTAGCACCTTAACAAGGCATAGATATATTGATTTTGGAACATCAGATAGTGTGGATTATTTTGCTGCAGCTATGAGGCTTGTAGGAAGAGGGAATAATTTTCTAACATGCTCTCATAGTTGAAGAATTGAGAGATGATCTCAGACACACAAAGCCATTGTTCTGAAATAAAAAGCAAGAGATTTCAAAGATCTGTGGGTTGGACTGGATGATCTTTAAAGACTCCTTCCAACACAAACTATTCCATGATTCTCTGAGTCAGTAAGATAAAGATGAATGGGGGATGATGGCTCAGAGCTTAGCTGGGTATGTACCAATTTGATTATTTGGGTTAGTTGTGCTGCTTAATAGTGCAGGTGATGGGTCCCTGTGGAGAATGGGGCTCCTCACTGCAGGAGAGAGGAGGATACATGAGAGGAGGAGAAATGTCAGCCTTACTTCCTCCTGGGGCAGTAAAAGAGAGAGACTTGTACTCTATAACCTGCACAGCAGGGAGAAATTAGCAGTGGACAAGAGAGTTTATAAAATGTCAAAAATATGTCTCTGTCAAGCCTCTTATTTCTGGGATTGTGCAGAGTATAGATGAGGCCATAGTTACTAGGCTCATCCTCAGAAGGTTTCCCCTCAGGGTCCAGACTGAGGATTAGGATGAAATGACCCTTTTGAGAAACAGCCACTGACTGCCAAGTAGGTGTTTCTTCCCCTATGGGCATTTTGTGTGAATTCTTCCTGAGTCACAATGGTTATTTACTTAACTTTCTTGCAGTCATGCACTGGAGGAAGCATATCACGTTCTTGGACACTCAGGGATAGGATCCAGGATTGTTCTGCTGTAGTTGGTATTTCCTCTGCTGTGGTGATGGGCAAGAGTTGCTGAGTTTCACATTGTTTGACTGGGTTCAGTCTAGACGTGATTGGTTTACTTTAGACTGAGTTTTGTTCTGCTCACACACTTGGTGGGACTGGAGAATGGTTTGAAGGCAAGGATGGACAGGTCTGTCCATCTTTCCAAGTAAAAGCTCCTCCTCTGTGGAATGTTACACCTTTATGATTTTCTGCATAGATTACTAGGCAAGGTATGCAATAGTCAGAAGTGTATCACCAACTGGAACTCCTCACATAAACAGTGTCTCTTTAAAATGAAACTTACTGCTTTAAAGAGCTATTTCTGCTTAAGAGTGAAAGTAAAACAAAGGGGTTTGCTTAAAACCACCAGCTTCACTCCTGCTGTATTTTTGTCAACGGTAAAACTTATAAGAACAGTATGTAACACGAAAAAAGTTCATATTCCCAATAAGAACTGAGATAATGCAGGAGAAATAAGTAACAAATGCAAACAGTAAATCTCTCTAATGCAACCAGCAAGAAGGTTTGTTTCATTTTTCTTTGTCCTGGAGAATTCATTCCAAGATCATAAAAGGAAATGTATTTTATTTTATTTTGTTTAATTTAATTTAATTTAATTTAATTTAATTTTATTAACGAAAGCATTAAAAAAGCATAATGTGATGGATTTGCAGATGATAAAATTGCATCTCTTAAAACATAGAAGATCAAAATGTTTGGTACTAGGGAGGAACTGAAGAACAAACAAACAAACAAAAAAGAAGTAATTTGTTCTAAAATTTCTTTGACTCTTACTAACATAGGAAAAGATGAAAGAAAAGCATGAGTAATTAAGACTTTCATTAAGGTGTTACTTTATTATGTGAAAAGGAGCACTTCAAGACAGTTAGGGGTGTCTTGTATTTTGGGATCAGGAAGATCCCTTGCTCCTGCAGGTACGAATAACTGGGTAGAAGAGAGTGTCCAGCTCAGCATCCTGCTGGGAGGCAGGAGCAAGTTGTCACCACACCAGGCTTGAGGCACCACCAGTCCCAGTGCCCAGCTGGCAGTCCCTGGGGAGTCTCTTTAGGAGAGGATGTGTAAACCAGGGGACAACCTGCTTGAGTTTATCTCAGTGAGAGAGGAGGACACAAACACACAGGAAATCAAATTGCCTTAATTCCCCCAGTTATTGCACAAACTGCACGCTACAACAAGAAGACAGCAGCTCATTGCCTCTGCATGCTGGAGCAGGACTAGCAGTCTCTAAGAATCGTGGTTTGAAAGGGGGTGAACATTTGAAAGATCTAAGAAGTTGTCTTGACAGGTGGGATCTGGCTTGGAAAGGGGAATAGTATTATGAAAATATAAATCTTTAATATTTTATGCTGTGTTAGGAGTGCAATCCAGTTTAAACAAAAATTCAGATTTTCTTCAACATATGTACAACAGACAGATCATGAAATCAAACTCAAATAATAGTTACAATTTTTTAAAAAAATCACTCTCTGGATTCATTAATTGCCTCTAGGAAGGCTGTTCTATACATGAAGCTGTTTCTCATCCTTAAAGGCTGGTTTAAAATGTTTCATTGGGAAAAGCAGCAAAATAAAGAAAAAATACTAGAAAAGAAAGGGTTCATTTCTTTCTTCTGTGTTAACAAGGAGGATACCATATCAAGAACATTGTCTAAGACTTAGCAAATTGAATTTCTGAGAGTCTGACTGCTAAGATTGTTCAGTCCCCAAAGCCTGTGGGAAGATTATTCAGCCATGAGTAGACTGTGTCACTGTTTTCATATCTTATCTGTGAGGAGCCAGCTCAACTCATGAGCATTTGCAAAAACTGGAATGTGCTACAGGGATGCCAGAGTGACTCTTGAGTCTGCAATAGTTCTGCCACTGGGTTTTCCTGTCTATAGTGTCAGGCTCAGGCTGTCCTAGGTAGTGGAGAGCTGGTGGCATAAGGAATATATCATGTGGATAAGGTTGGTGCTATTACTCCTCTTTTTATTCTAACCTAAACTCCATATTATTATCTGACAAGTGGTGCATGATTCCTAATCTGTTAATCTAACATGATTTAAAGGGATGATAAAAATAGTGTCTTGCTTTACAGGCATTTGTTTATGGAAGTAAACTTTATCTAGTGAACAAAAATTAGTGTGGATAATTCCAGGCTTACATTTCATGCATCCCAGTTCTTAGAATTGATGTTTTTTAAAATAAAGTATTAAGATTATGTGTTTCTGTAACATGTCTTATTTAGCAGTTTTACTGAATCATTGCAGTAAATATTGATTTAGGCAACTAAGTCTCCTGAGAGAAATTAGGCACCGAGGAACAAACTGCCTACAAAAACAAAATCAGATGTATTTAGAGGTGAGTAGTGCTTGTATTAGAGACTTAGAATGGCAGTTTTCAGATGCTTTATTGAATATTTTTTTTCTGTTTGGAGGCTGGACATTTCAGAAGTTTTTGTAGGAAGCTCAGCACTGCAATGATGGCTGAGCTAAGTCACTGGCTCTTCAGGAGTTCATCTGCTTTGATCTGTCAGATGTGAATTCTTGGGTACAATCTGGAGGACAAAGGTTTGGGTTCTGCATCAGGATCACGCTGCCCATCACATCCATCAGCCACGTCCAGGACATTTCTGAGAACATGACTGACAAAAAGCAGGGGAAAGATTTTTATAACTTGTTCTAGAGGATCTACTTTTCATCCACTGACACATAAATGAATGAATATTTTAAATTTTCATAGGTGAGCACTTAAACACATTATTGGGCTTTTGCTGAATAATTTTATTAGTGATATTTAATATTCTCTGTTCTGAGCAATATAAGTATGACTTTTTTGCTTATGAAAAAGGTCTTTTCTTCAAGAATAACCATCTTCAGCATATTGTAAAAAAGGGGTGACAAGTTGGGATAAGAACCAACAATTCTCAGTTTCTGTATGTAGTGAAATACTCCTAACAGGCATCTTTGCTTTTAGCCTACTTTTGTCTGCCTACAAAGAACTTTGCTTGTCAAGAATTGTAGGTACCTACTCTTCAAGTGGAAAGAATAGCTGGCCTCCAGCCTCCCACTGGGAGAGCTGAGAATTAAAAAGATCTTTTAGAGAACCTAAGAATGGCTTTAGCCCCTTCAGCAGCTGAATAAGGTTTTATAATAGAAGTGCAAACGCACATGCTGCAACTCTCAGTGAAAAGCTGTCATGATACCACAGTATTTGCAATCTAAACCTCAGCTTTTCCAAGCATTCTCCTGCACTTTATAAGTGCTTCTTATGTACAAATAATTTCTGGCATGGCTCTTGATAGTTCTTGATAAATATTTGAAAATTACAATCTCCCGTTACAAATGTGAATTAAATGGGTGTGCTGGGAGCTTTCTCCTCAGTACACAGTGTACAGCAGAACGGGCAGGGGCTGTCTCAAATGAGCTACAGAATTGTTAGCAGTGAACATCACACACCATAGGCAGGTGTGCACCTGGCTGCCTCAGCTCAGTGGAGCCCCTGGCGTGTTTGGGTACTGCTGTGGGTGGGGACCTTTATAAATGCACATGACAGCAGCTCCTGCCAGTGCCAAACTCCTCAGCATGACCAGCAGGAACTTCTGAGCTTCTTTGATGCCTAGAAGAAATAGTCACTACTCAGGACACAAAGGTTTGTACATCCAAGGCAGCATCAGCTGCTGGATGAGAGTGCAAGTCATGGAGCTGTAAATCCCTCTCAGAGGGCTGTGAAAGCCACTACCCCAACACCACTCATCTTTCCAAGGAGATCTCATTGCCCAATTCTTCCTGCATATTCTCCCCTTCCTCCAGTCCTGCTGGCTTCTCTTTGCATTTGTCCTTTTCTTCTCTGACCTTCAATAACACAATACCACACCATTCATCATAACTTTATCTCCCGTTCTCCTCCTTGCCCCTTCCCTTGCACCCTTCTGCCTCTGTTCCGTGTGGCTCACTGGGAGATGCCTTTTCTCTCTTTAGTTTCCCTTTCTTCACTCCAGCTGCCCTGGACCTTTAGTTCCTGATGTCCTTCTGTCCCCCTGTGCCAAGGGAGGGACAGTGCTGGAAAGGTGTGCCTGTTTAAGAGGACAAGGGATCGTTTGCTTTCAGAATGCTGTGTTTTTAGGTCTGAGGCATTTAAGACATATGTATTTTATAGAGTCAGGAGTACATCTAACCCCATTGCATGCTCCTACCTTGTCTTCTGTCCTGCCAGTTTAAAATGGGCAAAATTTCCATTTATCCACATTGTATCATCCCATATGTTCTCTGCCTGGTCTAGCTGCAGTCTCTACTTGGGCATGTGCACATGCAGCCAGAAGTTGAGGGAGCATAACCCAGTTTCCTGCTGTCCACCCCAGGGAGAAGAGAGGAGAAGCTGAGACCAGAGTGACTGCACAGAGGATTCAGTCAATTCCCAGCCTCACGCCTTCCCACTCCTCCCCTGTTCCAGGAACTCTCCAGCTGTCTCTGTGTTTACTTCTGCCTTCCCTGTGGCATCTTCTTAGAGCCTCTGTTCCTCTTTTGTATGCTGGAGAGAATGTTATATGCAGCCCTCTTTTTTTCTCTTCTGCTGGACTGGGCATGCCTGGGCTCCTCCAGAGCTCTTATCCTGCCAAGGCAATGAAAGACAATGCATTCATTGCTTCCCCTCGTTCATGCCATCCTTAACAACAGCAACAACAACAAAATCCTCTCCATCCCAGCCTGGTTCCTCTGTGCAGTTCTCAGCTGACTTTTTAGTAGGCCTGTGTTTGTCATTCTGAGATTGACTGCACAAAAACTGTAGGTGTAAATTTAACAAAAATACATCTGTAAACATTACAGCACTCAGCACCATGGTTTTAAAAAATGTAAAGTAAAGCTGGCTGTCCATATCATAGGTTTAGGGTGGTAGCTAGCTTGGCTTTATTTCTAGGTTATGTTCCTTGATCCTTTTCCAGGTGAGACACTAAAGAAAAATACCCATAAAATTTCTGAAAGGAAAAGAAGAAGCATCTCAGACTGGTGTGGTGCCCTATTGTAACACTCAAAGAGGATTTTTTAGAGCTAGATGAAAGCATGAGAAATTGGTGACAGGAAGGGTCAGTCAGTTGCAGGGGAAAAAACCCACAAAAGTTGCCCTCCTGGCTCCACATGACAAATGTGCAGGCATCATCTTCCCAAGCTGGAAGGAGATACAGCAAGAATGTGGGAGAAACCAGATGAAGCCAAGAGCATGATGGAAGGATTTAGGAAATTAACCCCTTCTTTAGGGAAGGAACTAGGCTAGTGATAAATATCCGTAAGGGGAGGGGTGGTGAGGGAACAAAGATGGGAAACATGTCAGGCATGCTGAGAGGAGGCAGGACAGCAAGACATGGGATGCAGACCCCCTAAAAACTTGTGCAAGTTGGTCTCTAAAGGCTTATGTGACCTTTTACAAGCCTTTAACCTAGACATTGCTGAATCCTCATTGCTCAAGTCTCCATGCTCTTGGTTTTGTCCTCTTTCTGTCTTTTCTGGGCTGTCTGTGATGCTTTGGTGTTAGAGCAGGAAAGCAGCCCATTTATGGCTTCTACCTTGCAGCATTGCTGCCCAGCATATTTACTCCTCTAACAGTGCTGACAGTTTGTCCTGTCAATAGTCTGAGGTGCCATTTCTGGCACAATAATGGTGAACAACTGTAGTGGTGCGACAAAAATGAGGTTTCTGGAGCCTTTATTCCATGCACTCTTGAGAACCTCTGCATGGCCTCCTGATCATCTGCCTGCATGAGCTTGGCAGAGCCCAGGTGAGTTGTGGGGTTAAGGACCACATAGAGTGAAATAAAGCATCCCAGCTCCCAAGAAGTAGAGCCTAAGGGGGAGTGTACAGCAGATATAAAGAGTGATGAAATAACTGCATTTGAGCCTATTCTACTTCCAGAGTATATAGTGGATAAGTGGGAAGGCAGCTTACAGTGGATATGGAGTCATCATTAAAGCCAGGCTGCAAGTTCAGCTTGTGTACATCTCCAAACAAGGGAGGGCAGCAGCTTTTTTCATAGCTGGGTTCAGCTGTCTCACACATCCCTGTCTCACCCCTCCTCCCACTCCTGCATCCTGAGAAACACAGAGCTGTGCACCTCCAGAGGAAGCTGGGAAAGGAGGGAGGTTGATCATTAGGCTTTCTAGATTCCTTACTGCCAGACCCTCCAGAATCTGCCTTGAACAGCAGTGCGCCCCCCAAGCAGCCTTTCTCCAAAATATCTTGGGAAAGCTTGAGGTGTGGAAGCAAAGCCATGGGCATGCATGGAAACAACCCAGGTTATACCATCTCAGCTAAAGGATCCCTCAGGATGCTCCAGAGCTTGGTAATTTCAGAATCATGGCTGTATTTGGCAAAGCAAGCCTGGAAAGGTATCATCAATTTTGTCTGTGTCTTCCCTGAGAGGCTCAGTTCACTGTGGCAAGGCCAGTGTGTGATGCTCCCTGCGGCTCTGAACGAGTCCAGCATGCACATGCAAATGGCTTCTACTTTCAGTCTGATGTAAACTCTGGATAATGTCTACCCAAGTAATAGGCAACTGAATAATGGACAGTTTCAGGCAGTCGTAATGTAAATGTCTATACTACCTGGCATATGTCTACAAATAACATTTATTTGCATTGTAAGCTTACTGAATCAAAGTGCCTACTGGAAAAAAGCTTGGAAACGTGCAAGGAGTCCCTGAGATCTGCACCAAGCTGGACCAGTGGAACAACAGAAGGTTTTCTTAAGCTTATTGGCAGTTGACCCTAGAATAAAAAGCTACAGTTTTAACAGTTTACAGACCACGATAGAAAAATAAGCAAAACTTTCATGGCTATGTGCTCAATTTCCTTGTTTACCACAAGGCTGTATCTTGAACAGTCACATTTCAGCTCTATTTTTAGGCAACATTCATGGAGAGGAACCACAAGATCCAGAGCTCCTATGAGCTGTGCGTTTCCCAGGGAGACCTCAGGGAGCAGCTGATGTCTTGTTTGCTCTTCCAAAGCGGGGGGGCTCTTTCCTGCCACAGCTCTTTCCTGCTCCCTCTTTCCTGCCACAGCCTTCTGAGAAGGGCAAAGGAGGCCATTTCTTCCTCACACCCCATGGGATGTGGCAGGGGCATCCTCACGGATGGACAGTGCTGCCAGCACTGACTCTGTGCCACATAATCCCAAAAACAACCTGCCAAGAGCTGCTGGATGAAGCAGAAATTGCATGTTGCAAACTAAGCCCAAAGTTTAATCATTCTTGAGGTAATGTACATAAGAAGGAAATGAAACTCCTCTCTAGAAGAGTGATATATTTGCTTATTGTCTGAGGAACTAAATATTGTGAAAAGGAAAACAGAGTTTGTAAAGTGTTTTAGCCATTTTTTGTGCAGCTCAGAGGGCAAAACCTTGCTTTTACTGACTATGGGCAAAGTGGTAGAAACCATCCCCTGGTGAAAGACTGAATTTAAAGTAGAAGAGTTGATATGATTATACCATAAAATTCTGTCATACTGAAAATGAAAGCAAAACCCATGAAGGATTTACATGAATCCTTAAAGTGACATTAACTTCATGAAAAACCCACTTCATTTTGTCTGCAAGCATCTCGGAGCAGGAGGATTTAGTGCTGACGAAGCACACAGTTTATTTAAACTTACCCTTCAGCAGCTGTAGAGGGAGTTGAAACATCCCCACATCCCCTCAGGGGCACCTGGATGAAGGTGATGGGTGTGGTTCAGGACCATAGGGGAGGTGCAGCTCTCATCGCTCTGTTAAGAGAAATAATCTGGGAATAACTGCTGGGATGCTTATATGGCATAGCTAACACAAATAAATCAATTTAGCAAATGCTGCTTTTCCCTTTCCCCCTAAATGTGTTCATGGATCCTGTGCAGCACTTACAGAGGTCAGGCAGAGCAGCTGTTTCCCTCATAATTCCCCCTTTTTAGTCACATTTGACAAAACTCTGGTTTTTCTCTCTTCTTGGAAAGACAAATGTCTGATGTCTGCTCAAATTTACTGGGTAAATAAAACATCGGGTGGTGTCCCTGTGTACATATAGGAGTGTAAAAAGTGGCAAAATGGGTTTGTTTGGGCTGCTCTAGACTAAGGGCAGTCATTCCCACAGCACCCACCTCTGTGCTGCCTAAAGGCAGCCAAAGGGCCTCTCTCTGAAAAGGCCACACATTTACCTTTGGACAAGCGAATCTCCCACTTTTTAGCTTTTATTCCATTTGCCCCCTTCAAAGATAGACCAAATATGATGATTTGCTACTAAGATTAGATTATAATTTTAACCTGTTAAATAAAATTTGTACAAGCACAATATAATGGTTATAATTATAAAATATAATTTAGTATCATTATTATCAATATCTGAAAATGGAGCTGAAATAATACCAGTATGACCAGCAGCAGAGAACCCATGTCTCAATGCTGAGTCTTTCTAATGAAGATAAATTGCATTTAGATACTTTCATGCATGCTTCAGCCTAGTCAAGGAAATTTGTTGGTTTTTTTCTCTTTGAAATAATAAATTTCTGTCTGTACCTCTTACCTCCAAACCAAGTAAATATAATATAGATGTCCAAGAAACCTTGGGAATTACATAACAATCAAAGTTCAGTGACTACAGGTTAACATTTGTTAAACTCTTTTTGCATTGAGGTTTATCATGTAATGTAAGCTCCTGGTAATCCCAAAATAATTCACAGGTTTTTAGTGGTTTCAATAGGGGTCAAAGCAGACACATCCCAGAGAGATGAGGAAAAAACACCTCACAGTAAAATAAAACAACCACTTGGCCACAAGAAAAATGCTATCAACTACAATTAAACTTCGTATGATGTACGTAGATGTAATTTTTGCAAAAATACAGGCAGCCCCTACCTATTTTTATACCTATTTGGTTATAACACTTTTATAACTGGTATAGACCCACAGACGTATTTTCCCTTTCCTGGTGGTGCTGCAGCTTGTCTGGTTTTGCACCTGACAAGCTGAAAGCATCTACATTCTAACCTTGTCCAGAAAGAAGATTGTACCAATTTATCTCAATCTTTTCTAAATTGGAGTAGTTAAATTGATACGTGTGTGTGTGTGCAGCTGATGGTGTTGATCTACACTTCTCTTCCAATTAATCTCTCTGGCAGCTGCAGCACATCCTGCCTACCAACCAGTCCCTGAGTGTGCTTGGGAGAAGTTCAAAGACTGCAACTAGAAAAGGACTGGGCTGCAAATGAGCCAAAGCAGAACTGAAACTGAAGTCCCAATGTGTTTTGCTTATTGCTCAGACCTTCTTTGTAGCGCAACGTCTCACCGTGCCCCAGATTAGGAGGTTTGTCACCAGGGACTGTTTGAAGCCTGTTTGATAGACCACATTTTCTAATGCTGTTGAAATACATTGCCCTTTTTAGAGGTGCAGCGTAGAAATAATTATTTGTCTTTATAGGACTCAAGCTTAATAACCACCTTTAAACTTAGTCATTCTCACCTTTCTCCTTAGGATTTAATGTGACCAACATTTAAACAGACAGATTCTGATGCTCCCATCACTCTTAAGTGGTTCCTCTCACCACCAGCATCTTGTCCCTGTCCCTGGGCTCCCTGTTTCACCATGCTATTGTAAATATTTGTGCAGTTCCTTGAGGCGAAAAAAGGAAGGAAGAAAGGGTTGCCTTTAACTGTATCAGCCTCCTGACACTACTTTGCCATGTGGATATAGAACCTATTTTGCCAGAGAGGGGAGCAGGCAGCATGGCTGAGAATGATGGCTGGGAGCCAGGGGAGAGGAGGGTACCACCTTTCAGTGGCTGTGCTGACTTGCAGCATTTGTCAAGCTGTACACCCTTCAGATCAACCTTTTATTTCACATGATGCCTCCTCCTAAGGAATTCTCCACTGGCATTTGTCATGTTGACTAAGTATATCTAGTGGTGCCTCATGCTGGGAGCTGAGCCTGTCTGGGGCTGACTCTCACTGCCTGGGATGCCACGTAGGAGTCCTGGCCACTGGGGTTCAACCCTCAATTATTGTCAGACATTCAGTGATAACAAGTGGGCACAAAGACTTTGCTGTGGCCTATCTGAAAGATGGGAGTAAACCTAAAGCTTATTTGCTTACCTGGGCCTGTAATTAAACCACTAGGGCACTAAAGTCTTAATCCAATTGAAAGTTCTTTGATTACAGCATTTAAAAATGTGCCTTCATTACAAACTCAGCAGGCCCAATTATTTTGCAATTATAAACATTAATAAGTGGTACAGGAAAATCAGGACAGCCTGGAGGATTTGAGGATGGCAACTGCTCCTGAGAAGGATGTGGATGTGTTGCTCAGGAGTGATCAGAAGCTGCTGCCAGGCAACAAGGGACCTGAGAGGAGCCTCCTGGGATGAGGGGCAGGACCTAGATCATCTCATCTTCCAGAGGGAGATGAGATTTGTGAGGGCCTCCCCACCACTGCAGAGAGCAGCTCCAGGGAAGCAGAGCAGGGACAGGTGCTCTTTTCCTCAGGGCTGCCAGAGAACCAAGAACTGGCAAATGACTTTGGTTAAAACTCTTTCAAACTGGCTTTATCATATCTGTAGCTGCGAGATAAATGGGAACATCTCATTTAGCAAGAAAAAGGACCCAGCCCTGGCCTTGTGTTGGTCTTTTTGGATCAGGGCAGAGAAATCCTGGTGGTCATGAAAATGACCATGACAAAAGAAGCTTTTCTAATTCAGCACAGTCTTTGTTCCCACACTTGCCTTTTTGTTGAAGCCTTGTTTGAGATCCTTGGGTTATGACTTAGGCTTGACTTAACTAAGCTCAGGCTCTTTAATGTAGTTTTCTCACCAGCTACTGTGCTGGTCCATTGTTGGAGAAACAAGAAACAGGAGATGAAAAGAGGCCACAGACTGGTAACCATTTCAAATTACAAGAAATAATCAAACTAATCTCCTTTTATAATGCCAAGAATGAAGAAATGGTAGTAAAGAGACAGTTACGTGAAAAGGTTATGGATTCATAAATTAGTGTTAAGGGCACTCAGAAAACCACAACCCATTTTGGTTGAAGAAAGTTCTGGTGATCACTGCTGCTTCATGGCTCACCTGCTGACTCTACTGTATTGCCATTTTGGAGGCAGGTGGACTTCGAGGTGACGGCCTAGGCAAGGTTTGAAGGCCCTGTCTCCTGCCAGTGCAAGCTCTGAAGCAGAAGAGGCAGTAGATGAGCAGGTAACAGTCTCAGGGTTTTGAACTCTACCTGTTATCTCTGCCTTAGAGAAGAAGGCTCCCCATGCTTGATGGAAGTACATCTAGCACAAGAACAAGCAGCATCTCAAATGAAATGCTCTCGTTTTAGGAGGCTGAGAAGCAGAAGTTCGAGGTAAATATAAAGTAACTGAACATGTTACTTCTTATCACCCAAGGTACGGTAACTTGTCCTGAGGAAGCTTCAACCGGAAGGTATTGAGCCTTGACAGAAAACCTCTCCCCGGAGGTTCAGCCAGGACAGTCCCTGTCCTTTTCCATCCTTATGGCCTCATCTGTGCCTTCCTGCCCTCCCCACCAGTGCTCCTTAGATACTGCTGTGAGCCAGACCAGGGAGACAAAAGGAGAGAAAGAAAATGCCTTCTTCTGAAGGGTGAGTTTAACTGGCTCCCAGGAGAATTCCCAGTGCCAGCAGGGAGGAGGATGAGGAGGAGGAAGGGTGGAAACAGGTGCTGGGCACAGCAGAGGGGGAGTTTTCAGCTACAGCAAGTGGTTAGACAGGCTTTTTGCTGTAATGTCAAACCACACCTGGAGTTACACCAGCGCAGAGCCAGGCGCTGTGAGCACATGGGACGGGCGACATGGCCTTCTGGCACTGCTCCATTTTGTCACACTGTTAGAGCAATGGCCTTCCCATCCAAGGCTGGTATTCCCTGCAGCCTTAAAGGAAGTGTTCAATTACCAGGTGAGTCCCATTAGCTGCAGGAGTGGCCCTGAAGAGCTGAGGCCTCTGTGTGCTGGACAGACAGCACCTGAGTTCTTGTCAAACACAGCCAGGGATGTCAGATAAGAATTACAGAAATATGGTAGTGATGAAAGAAGGAACTGCATTCCATTCTCTGAAAACCAAAAAGCTGTTGAAAGAAGAAGAAAACTGCCACAAATTCAGCTTTGTTTTGGACTGGGGCAGATATTTCTATGCAGTGTGATGCTGACAACACAGCTGCCCCTTTGCAGCTAAGCCTTGACACCTGTAATGAAGGTTGTTTTGCTTTCTTTTGCCATTAGCATCTTCAGATGTATTCTTTTGTTTAGCAAAATGTTATTTGGCTCCCTCTAAAGCCAAAGGTAGATGTAACTCGATTTTTCTCCTGAACATCAATCTATATTTAGGGCTGTGTAAACCCTCAAGGCAATAATTGCTCAGAAATAGACTGTACTGTTCAGTGTGGGAGCCCAGGCTGCTGTTACAGAATTTTGCCAGCTGTGAGGAACTGCCAGCACACCTCCATCTCCTGGGGGTATAAAGAGGCAGAGCTGCCTCTCTGCTGCCAGAAGAAACCCCTTGTGCAGTCACGCTGGCAACACTGGCAGCACTCCTTCCCTCCCGGGGCTGGATCTCTGCTGCGGCAGAGAGACACAAAGGTTTGTGCATTTACCTGCAGCAGGGACGTTTTGTCCACAGAGTGCGCAGGTTGGACTTTTGTGCAGCAGAAGTGGTACCTGTCGTGCTTGACCTTGATGTCTGCACATTTTATTTCTTTCAGCAAAAGGTTTTGGCTTCTGATTTCAACTCACACATTTTGGGGCTACTGGTGATGGGCTATTTAGCATATTAATGGGATAAACACTCCTCATCGAGTCATACTTCATCACAGATTGCTTAACTTCCCTTGCATTATCTTATGAAACAGCGTGCATCTATTCAAATAACATTTACTCTTAATATGTCTGAGATGTTAATGGAAGTGTAAAATAGATGTTTATCAACAAGTTCTTCTCCCTCCTTAAATTTTTGCTTCATTTGCTGTTTTATTTAAATGAGGGGTCACAGCTGGCCATTGAATAACAACATTTACTTGGTTTTGTAAAAAACATGCCCTCCTGTAACATCTTTGAAAAGAGGTAGGCATACACTGACAGCTCCCTTCTCTTTAAGGAGAGGGCACATCCCTTTGCCTCAATGAGAAAACATGCAAAACAATGCTGTCATTTAAACCAGGCTGCTAATACCTGGTCCTGCAAGGGTTAAATGGTGTCATTGCAGTTTCACTTCCTCTCAGACAGAGCAAACCACACTGTAAGAAATAATTTGTTTATATTCCTTTCCTGTTCCAGACAGAGTTACCAAGCCCATTAATATGACTACTGCATCAAACACTTGCATTCCTTTCACACGAGGCAATTTAAGAGTAATTTTTTGAGCGAGTTTTCTTTTCTTGACCTCTAAATAAAAGTGATCCTCAGAAAATTTTGCATTAGGTAAGTAATTGGCCTGGATAAAAGCCTTTGCTCTCTAGAAGCATTTTCAAGTGTTTGGAGTGATAAACTCCATCTTTAGGGACCAGTAATCCAGCAGACTGTTGTGAATCTGTAAGTGGCAGATACAATAGATGTGCAAGCTCAGGTATGCATTTCAAGAGAATACATCTTGGCTGCTATTAAACAATCACTGGATAATGCAAAGTAAAATGCTTTTTAAAAGAAGTTTTATGAAGTCTGTGAGCCTGTTGGATCATAGATAAATGACTGCTAAAAGAAAAGCTCATTGACAGCAGCATGTGAGACCAAGCTATAGATAAATTCAGTATGAAGCACCTGAATGGGCACAAGGTGGGGACAAGAGGGGAAATCCAGGATGTACAAGGCTAATTCCAAACTCTGCTGTACGATGCTCAGCTTTCTTGCTCAGGCTGTACTCTTTACTCAGTTGCACAAGAAATGGTGACAAGATTAGTGTCAAGCTACCAGAACTTTTTTTAGGTTACTCTAAGGAATGAAAGCAGGACAGAAGAGTCTGGGGAAAGGTATGGGAAGGGAAACGATATGCTAGGAGCAGAAAGAAGAATTTCTTCTACTATACTAACTTTTTCTCCTCTGTAGTCTTCTTTGGGCAGCCTACTCTTGCTCCAGGGACAGCTGTACAAGCTGTAATTTGACAAAGGTCCTTTTGCCTGACACTTTTGTATTCCCTGCTGCCTTATTTCCTGTAGTCAAAACAAGCAGGAAGCATGTCTGCAAGGAATGCCTGTGTATTTAAATGGTGCAGAGGATGATCCTGTGGAGAAAATGGCCTTGTTTCTTGATTCCACTCTTCTCCATTGCCATGGTAGGTCATTTCCATGTGCTCTTTCAATGCTGCTCCTCTCCCATATTTTTTCCTCTGCCTGCCTTGAAATTAAATCAGATAGCACCCTAGCCCAGGACAGCAGGCTGCAATTCAGTCTTTTCTAGCAGGAGTTTCAATGGAAGGTGGGAATTCATTGTGTGGCAGGACTGGAAAAGGCTCTTCAAGTAGAGCAGTGCTGCTGCACTAAAAATTTCTTGCAACGGAGAAACACTCAGATATTCTTAATTTCAAGGAAACTGTTGGTAGTTTTCATGTTTACCAAAGATTTATCATGCATATGTATTTAAATAAAGGCCATGATATTTGCTTAGCAGCAGGAGGGCATTAGTGTGTGACAATGCTCCCCTGCATCTGTTCCCCAGGATCTGGCCAAAGCAACCTTCCCATGCACTGTATGAAAAAAAAAAAGTCCTCTGAGTTGACTTCTCTTAAAGATGTCAACCCAAAACTTTCTTCTGTAGTTTTCTCTAATGCTGTTACTGACCTTCATGCTCATTTTCTTAACTCATTTGCAACAGTCTGCCTTTCATGTGCATGACCTCAGCCTCTGAGGCAAGTAGGAGTAGAGACTCCTTCACATGGTGAGCTCGGTTCCTCCATCCCAGGAAGTTGCCTCCATGCTTCGTAGGCACAGACTAAAACTACTGAAGGAAGGAAAAGTTTACTCAGTGCTGGATGGGGAGTAAATATTAAAGTCCATTTCACATGATGATTCAAAGGATGAGAGAAACTCTGAGAGCTTAGAGAGACCCTGCAAAGGAGAAAACAGAGTCACGGAAGACTGATGATTTACACTTAGTATTTGAAAGACATATACACAAATCCTAGTTAAGTCCCTCTGATAAGTGAATCACCGCCACCAGTTTTAAAATGTCAAATGATCCTAATGTTCAAAATGATTGCTGAGATGGCAGTTCTTTTCTAAATCCCTGTTTTCAGTTGCTCCATATCTTACCTTTGGAAGTGAAATTTTTCCATTAGCCTTGACTTGGAAATGAAAAATCGTGCACCTTGAAAACTCAATTTCAAACAATGCTACCCAGCATAAAGTAGACTCTGTTCTTCTGAAAAATATGTGGCTGCCTGACATTTTCTAGCAAAGCTGTTTGCTTTATAATTTTCAGTCTTACGATTCTGACAGGTTGGGAAAAATGTGCAAGGAGAAATACTACGCAGATATTAGGGCTTAGGAAAAATTGCTCTCTATTTGGCAAAAGTTGATTTTCATGTTTTATGTTCAGAAAAAAAGGAATTACTGGTGACACAGATACTCTTACAGAGTTTTGAAACCTTACAGAGTTTTGAAACAAATCACTATCTGATTTTATTAAAGGGATTATTTGGAAGCATCATACAGCTCCTGTATAGGTGCAATAATACAAGTCTTGTATTCTGCATGAACTCTACTTCCACGAAGCCTGAAGCCCAAAGCCCACCCAACCCACCACCTGTGGTCAGGTTTGTGGCACTGGAGCCAGAGGAAGGCAAATACTCGGGGTGTGGTGGAGACAGGACTGCAGCCTGAGCAGAATTAATTGCAGGCCTTGTGGTGATCAGGGCTCCAGAGAATGTGC
This sequence comes from Corvus brachyrhynchos, assembly GCF_000691975.1. Lineage (NCBI taxonomy): Eukaryota > Metazoa > Chordata > Aves > Passeriformes > Corvidae > Corvus > Corvus brachyrhynchos. Next base: position 1,670,280 of record NW_008238126.1, read on the forward strand.
TCACCATGGCCTGGATAAAAGAGCTCCCAACGGAATTTTAAAAAATCAGGATTTCTTAAGCTCCACCAAACATTTGAATGGGGGAGAGGAAGTGCTCTGGTTCTGTGCCTCTGCTTGTGGATGGTGACTCCACAGAGTGACATTTTTGCCTGCAAACACAGCTCTAGGTCGTCAGCTGAACTGTGGCTACCAGAAAAGCAGAACATTTGTAACAAAGCAGGTATCCTGTGTCTGGAGCAGGGGTTGTCTTTCCATGCCCTGCAGGCTCACTGAGCGGGGTAAGGTGAGGGTGAGCAATCACTTCCTGCTCTGGTGAACCTGATCAAAGCATTTCCAACTACCAGCTTCAAATAACAAGGGGGCTGAGAGAGACTGTAAAGGTTGTCAGGGGTCCATTTTTAAAAATCAGGAATCATTGCTCTCGCAGCAGAGGGGTCTCTTTTCGCTATGTTTTATACGAATCCCTTTCATAAATGGTTAAGGACACGCAAACGACCCGTTCCCACCTAGGCAGCAACCTCCCTCTGGCACAGATCCGTTTCATTTCTGCAAAGTACTTAAGTACATGCTTAACTTTAACCACCTGAACTGTCCCACTGGAGCCACGGGGATGACTCATGAACTAAAGTTAGGCCCCTGCTTGCGTATCCTGCTGACTGTGGGCTTCTGCAGTATCTACTGCCAGATGTTTGGGAGAGGAAATGAAAGAAACTCTGTAGTGGACAGTTAAGGGAGTAATTAACTAACAGAGGAAACTTTGTATTGCTTCCAAATATCTGAAAAGTGATCTAACGTGACAGTTGATATTTTGGTAGTCCAGATATAGGTTTAAACCATTTTTAGTCCTATTCAGGTCTTGATCTTTTATGTTTAGTCTCCTGGGTTCTTCTCTAATGCTCCAGTCTGTCCACACTGGGCTTTATCAACTATGTGGTTTTTTCCTAGTTTAAATATGCATTAATATTCTTCAGGCACTTACCATTAAATGCAAAATTGCTGGATAAGAAGGAGGAAAAATGCTATGCTCAATGGATGTAATGCTTCTCTGTAGAAAGGCTAGAGTAGAAGATGGTGGGGTTTCCAGCATACCTCTACTTTTGCAACCCACATGCTGGTATCTTTTCTTTTTTCCTTTCCAGCATTTCCTTTTCATCTTTCACTTGGACTGTCTTCCAAAAGCTCTTTAAGGGAGCACAGCACAATCTCTGCCCAAACAGCACAGTGCTGGGATAGTGTTAACAGGAGACTTCAGCCTGAAAATCTCACAACAATTTCCTATGCCATAAGCAGCACCCATCACAATAAGGTCTTTCATTCGGATTATACAACCCCGCACAATGGCCCACACCGGGCAGCTCCCACAGCCAGAGCCCAGTGTTCAAGGCAACCCTTCCCACAAATCCCACACAGCGGGATCCCTCCGGTGTGTTCCCCGTAGGATGGATCAGGCAACTGTCACTTGCAGGAACTCGTGCATTTTGTGGAAGTGCTGTTTTTCCAGCTCTGGGTTGTGTGGAGTTCTAGAGAAAAGTGTTGCAGACTTGTGACAGGCTGTCGCAATCTGAGAGAGACAGTGAGAGATTTATTAGGGGACTCTCCTTTGTCTCAAACACAGCCTTCTTTGAGGGCTGATGCTTCATTTCTTCCTGGTGCCACCTCTGAGGGCTCTAATTCCCCAAGTGACAGCAACAGAATAAAACTCCCCATCTTTGTCTCATTGTCTTTGTCACCAGTGTGGACTTAGCCCATTGCTTCCTGAAATTGCCCTGGACTGCTCATACACAGATGACCACCTCAAATCCTACCTGAGCTGGTTTCACTGGGCCATGCTGGCTGAGCTGCTGTTCCATTTGCTGGCAGTTCCTTGCAGAAGTCAATCCCTGGCTGGGTCTCCCACTTCCTTTAAAAGCAGGCTGCTCCAGCACAGGCCCGACAGGCTAGAAGGGGACTGAGCAGGAAGCCTTGTCTTGCTAATGCCTGGTGGGGTGGCTTTATTCTGGAATAAATTCCTCTGGAATGAAGGCATGCAGGACAATCCTTTCTGCAATCACCAGCTTAGTTTTGAAAAGCAGCGGAGAAATAGCCCACAAGAGGCCACACTCGAAATGAAACTGACTGCTTCAAATTCCTTCGGTGTGAGTCCTGCCTTTCCTTAACGTCCATGGGAACTCTGCCAGTAATTGCCGTTGTGCTACAGTTTCTCCCTTTGTATCAGTGTCCAGCAAAGCCTGATCTCCACATCAGTGCAGAAGATGGCACAGCACTGATTTCTTGTCTGAAAAAGCACACAGAGGTATTGTGAATATGTACCTTATTCTTAACTTTTATCCTATATGACAGCTACTTTTACTTATGTCATACCCTGTACAGCAGACCTCTCTTCCTTGCTAACACTGGAAAGGAAGCAAAGGCTTGTTGTTTCTCTGAAGTACTAGAGCTACTCTTAATTTCCATCCGAAAAAGCCCTTCCCACTATTTATTCTGTCCAGAAAAAGATCATAGATGGCAGTGGGTGAAACGCTGACTGATATTTTAGAAAATTCCTCCAGTGCTCTTCTAGCAGAGGGGGCAGGAAGGAAATATATAGCTACAGTTCTTCAGTCCCACTAGGTACCCCTAAAGCCTAAAAAGTCCTTAGGGTGTATCTTTTTTAGAATTATTACTCAGCTTTCAGTCTACTCACATGCCTATATAACAAGCACAGCCACCATCAGTGCTGCTCCATACTGAGTTTAGAATAAAATTCAGCACAAAAATCAAACACTCAGCTGGGCAAGGGCATTCAAGAAGGTCATAGGCTGTTTTCTCCGGTGGGGGAGGAGGGTTTCTGCAGTAGGTAGTTCCTCTCTTTGGTGTTTTTTGAGCAGGGTTTGAGCAAGGAGCCGTCCATCTGGGGAATTCTCGCCTCCCCCTGGGCAGCTGCTGTCAGGGCTGGCAGCGCTTGCACAGCAGCTTCTCCATCTGGGAAAGCAGAGTCCCCACCCTTGGTGCCCAGCTGTCAGTCTGCTCGGGGTTTTGCAGTCTGGGCTCACACTCCCAGGCAGGTGGGTCAGTAACACTAAGAACTTCATGACAAAATAGATGTAGGCTCATCAATACACACCAATACAAAATTGTTTCAGGGCACATGACCATTCACAATGTATCAGCTTGCATTCAGCACTGCCTTAGCTTCCAGTCTATGGGAGTGCCTACAGAACCTGCAGAGCGACCATCGAGGTTGCTTGTACTGGACCAGCAGCTCTCAGCCTGCCGTGAATGAGGAGGAAGGAAAGGGAAAGAACACGCAATTCCCTTGCTCCTTGTGCAAACAGCAGCTGCAGCCCAGCTCCTGGCCTGGGTCTGTGGGTCTCCCCTGATGAGGCTCCTGTCCATTATGGTTTTCCATGTATTGCAGCAGGAGACTTCTTACTCTGATCTATCTCACTGCTTGGTAAGAAGTGAGAATGCCTTCGTAAGAAAAGGTGCAGCTTTCTAAATAACGTTACAGCTCCTATTCTGGACTGCATCCTAAACCTTGCTAGGAGGTGGGTCCAGGGCAGCTGCTGCCCCTGTACCAGGTCCTGATGCCAGCTGAGTCCCTGGCACTGAGGTCCCAAGGCACCTCCCCAGCCTTGGGACATCCCATGCCAGGGGAGTAGGTGGCATCATTTTGGGAACCTCCCCTTCATCTCAATTCCACATCTTGTGACAGGGAGTTTAACTAACATTTCCCACTGTGGTTTGACTGACAAACCAAAATATTTCCAGTGGTCCCTCACCTTTAAGGAGGATTGGAAGAGTGATGCAGGGAGTTTGGGCTGCAGTCAGCCCCTTTCATCCTTTCAAAAAGGGGATTCTGGATTTGGATGGCAGATACTTGACTTGCAGGTAGGTTTAACCACAATATCTTCCCAACTCCAGTTCTTTGCTGTAGGCATCAGATATGTGACTTTGCTACTCTTTTCAGGCTCACTCTGTTTTGATTATTTAATATTACCATGTACATTTCTGGCTGACTTGTTTCATACATATTTCTGAGAAGAAAATTTGTTTTTATAAATGCATAGATGAATATAGCAAATTAAACTGGTAAATTAAAATTAGCATCATCTCATCCAAGTAAAGAGACTACACTACAAGACAGCTGTACTGCAAAAGTGCCTTGTAATACCCATTTCATTCTTGTAAACAATGCATCTCTTTAAACGTGGACTGCAAAAATCTCACACAATACTTTGGTTCAGGAATCCACTGGCTGATTTTCTGAATCACTGTTTTTAATATAGGGGATGTGGGCGTTTAAAAAGCCTTCTATATATAATTCTGAAGAGCCATCTCATTCTGTTTCTGCAACTTATTTTACCAGTTTCTCCTGATTCATTTTTTAGTGAATGCTGAGCATTTTTAAGAATAGAGACTGAGCAAAAATGCTCTACATAGATCATTACAGTTTGCAGCTCCATGACTTCCCAAGAGGTTATTATATCTCAAGCAGTGAGAAACAGCTCTCACTGAGTAAAAAACTATTCCATTGTGCAGTATTATTCAAGCAATTAGAAATCATACTGTGTACAAAATACCGTATCTCTAGGTAGCAATTTTGGATGTTGTATCATGCCTACTTAAGTGTGTAGCTACAGCAAAGGAAGTACTATGTTAACAATACAACCATTTCTAAATCAAAAGACTAACAAATTCATAAAAACAATAATATACTGTAATTCAAATGCACTGTTTCATTTGCTTTAGATGTCAAAATTCCCACTTCCAGAGTCTCCTGGATTCTTGATTTCCCTGCCATTTATAAATTCTTCATCTGGCTAAGGAGAGTGAGCAATATTTTATAGCATGGAGAAGATGTTCACAGGAAGCAAGAGGTAACTTCCCTTTCCTTCCACAGTACTCCTGACTCTTAACTGCTCAAAAACACCCAAAACCTGGTCTTGCATTTTTCTTGGCTAGTATGACAGACTGCCATAAGACTAAGCAGAACATTTTTAAGAATTTCTGAAGACCTGTAGTCAGCCTTTTTCTTTAGAAAATCATATTGTGTCAGCATATTAACTTGAAGCATCGTGTTAAACCCAGCTTTGCAAATTATATAGATGTGGGCTTAAGAGGGCCAGAGCTTACCAATTATCCAGCTCTTAGGGTAGATCTCTTTTATAGACAGAAGCGGAAGAAGACTAATTTATTTTTGAAGTCAGCTAGGATACTTTGATTGCTACTCGTTTCATTTGATAAGCTTCCAGGCATATTACAGTGATATTGATGAAAAAAAGTGGCACAACATGCCGGTGAGGTATGGAGGTGCAAAAGCATGATTGCTACCTACCTAAAATTCACACAGTCAGTGCCAGATGTGGCCACAGGAGGAAGAGCTCCCATCTTGAATGATCCTGGCATGTGGCTGCTTAAAGAGAAAGTGTTTTGTGTAAGTAACAGGGGATCCACAGTGGGTGCTGGTCCAGAGCTTGGAAACCACTCTCAGCTCCTGGCAGACAGCCCACCACCAAACTCTGAGCTCAGGACCTCCCACCCCATGGCTGCCATTCCCTGCATCCCTGGGGAGGCAGGAGGCATGTTGTGAGTTAAGCCTTGGGAATCCTTTTCCACAGCTACGACCTTCAGATATTGCTGAAGGACTTCCCCCCCACCACTCCCTGAAGTGGCCAGGCACACTTGAGGGGCTTGGGAGCACCTGTGACTGGTGGATCAGTGCAGGACTGGAGGAGCCAATGCTGAAGGCACACTCCAGGAGGCACTGGACCAGTCTAGCCCAGGGATCCCAAGGTTTGGGGAGTCCATGCAAGTTGTTGGCTGACACTGGGCCTCCTTGCTATAAAAGCATCCATAAAAGCCCCAGGGTTGGGGGAAAGGAAAGGGGGGGGGTGAGAGAGGCAGGGAAGCA
>NW_008238126.1:1676327-1695877 GCF_000691975.1 Corvus brachyrhynchos
TCATAAGACTTTCTGTTACCATGGCAATGAGCGTGGTATAAATACCCACACAGATCTCCCCTGTGGCAGTGCGTTCTGGTGCTCCCATGCTGCAGGGCCAGTCTGTGTACAGACATTTTGATGGGCATCTGCAAACCCTCTCTGGTAAAACTGTCTTTTGTTTTGAACTGATTTTGTTCAATCTCAAGCCTATAGTTCACTGAGCAAAACTGCTCTTTCCACTTCATTCACCTCAACTCACTTTCTGGCTCCTACCAAACAAGCAAATAAATTCTTTAAAAACATAAACATGGAGGATTGCATCCTTATTAATTTGTATTCAGGCTAAATAATCAATAGGAAGAGCTACATTTTAGTTGCTTTCATTATATTTGGATTCAGACTCAGCACAAGCAATTCCAGTAACAATTCAGTGTGATGAAAACTGCTAATGCTGTTGAATTTTGAGTTGTAATGGAGTTATAACAGATCCAGGTTAGCCAGCCACAGAGGAGCATAGCCTTAAGCTGAGTGCAATAATTAAAAAAGAAGTGCCTATGTTTCATAATACAGAAACCCTTCAATTGATTTTTCCAGGATGGGCGCAGTCTTGCATGAGATGCAGACAGAAATAGGTGGATTTTGTTATAAAAGTCAAACATGATCCTAGGTACAGACTTTAAACATCTTATTTTAAAAGGTTTGCTTCCCCATAATTCATTTGATAGGTTTGGTAATGGCAGTGACCAGATTTGCAAGGACATCTCCTTTCCATTCACCCCCTACTTTTTGAGCATACAATTGAAAAGAGGAAAATGAAACAGCAGAAGGATATATATGTTCCTTCATATTACATCTATGTAGGAAGACAAACTACTTCAGAAGGAGAAAAAGCACATCTTCATTTGGAAATGAGGTTTGTTTTTATGCTGAGGAAACTCAGTAAAACTCAAATCCAAGCTAGGGCAAGAGAGCAGGTATTTTCCACATAAGTTAGCTGGGCAAATTACATATGGGAATCTGTATTTAACCCACCCTGTTGTGTGGAGAACACAATAAAAATGTCAAGCTGCCTGATTTTTTCTTATGACAGTTAACAGAAGATCAAGCCACAATGGGAATGAGAGAAATGTGCCTTGAAAGAAATCCATACTAGGATTAATTTCTTCCTGTACTCTTCCTGGTAACAAGCATGTAATATGGAAACAAATGGGGCTGGGAGCAGGAGGAGAGTCATGGAAAAGCCAGGCCATGGGATGAAAGAACCCTTCCTGCTACCAACACTGCGTCACTTCTGACAAGTCAAAATTTTCCAGAGCAGCACTTATTCTCCCTTTAGGTTCTGAATAATACAGGGAAGAGGGCAGTAGAGCCCAAATGTGAGGGAGAAGCAAAAAGAAAGTGAATGTCCCCCTTAGCCTAACTGGGATGGGTTTGCAGTTGAAACCACAAAGAGTAATTCTTTGTTAATCCCAAATTCTCACCCTCTTAAAATGAGGCTATGCTTCTTCCTCCAGCAAAAGTGTAGTTTCCTCCATCTCCTCACTCTTTATTTCTAAGCCAAACAATTAAAAATAACAAGGAAGAGCAAGAGAGAGCACCAAAGGAGTTTGGAAAAGGAAAATTTGCATTGGCAGTGAGAGCTAGTCAAGATGTGTGTTTATCACACAGTGTAATCGAGACAGTTCTAATAGAATTGTACTGTAACCCCATGCTAAAACTGAGTAAGAGCTCATACAACTCTTCATACTAAATAATGTCATGATCCTGCAGTACTTTTAAATTGAAAACCCTTCCAAGAACTGAGAAATTGGTTTGACCTTTCCTTGGACACAGGTGAGGTGATTCATGTAATGACTGGAGGGGGAAGGGGGCATTGCATGAGTCACTTCTGTTTGTTATATGACAAGCACCTTCTCCTAACTGTTTATTTCACCAATTTTCATTTCCATCTGCTGCCCTGTGACCATGACAGAACATGTCATCCCCAATATGTGCCTTATACTTGCTTCTTAGTGCTGAAATAGATTACAGAGGCTATTCAGTGGACCCAACCAACTTGAACAGAACAGAAAATTCTTGCTTGTACTGAAAAAACGCTTCTCAGCCACTGGCTTGATTCTGACCTGGGACCCATCATTGTGGCTGAAGCCAATGGAGATGCAAAAAATGCATGAAAAATGGTTTTCTGACCACCTGGTTCTTTCAAGCATTAACCACTTCTAATAAAAACATCCCAAAATAACAAATACCACCACTTCTAATAACAAATATCCCACTCAGTTAGACCAGTAGTCTATCTAGCTCAACAACTCTCTATCCCATAATGGAAAAACCAGAATGCCTAGAAGAGTTTAGAAGTAGAAGGCAAGTATATATTCCCTCATTTCCCTGTTTCTAGAAGTCTATAGCTCAAGGACTTGCCTGTTCTAAGATTCCTGGGACAGATTTCCTGTGCCATGAGGACGTTTTTTTACAGGGACAAATATCTGTCTGCAAGGAGTAGAATGCCCTGTATGCACTTTCCCATCCTGTCCTGAAGATAAAGACAGCTCTTGCCAAAGGTGAATGCTGCTCTGTAACTCCAAACGCTCAAGGAGTGCTCCCAAGGGACTTGTGGGGACTTTCCCAAGTCATTTGCCTGATGGCAGAGAGAGGGCTAATGGAGAAAAACCCCAAAACCCAACACTTCAGAAAAATCTTAGGCAAGTATCACAATTAAAAATGTGTACATTTGGTGAATAATAAATAGAAAATACTACGAATGGGCTGAAGGGTTATTTTTTAACATTTCCCTTCCACATGAGCAGAATGATGATTGTGTCCTTGATGTTCCAGTATCAGTTATACACTGAGAGAATTTCTTTAAGATGGTTTTATAAACTTAAATCAGAACACATACACCAAGGTGAACATGTTGTTGAAGCAGGAACACCGTCACTTCCCTAAGAGTGACAGCATCATCGCTCTCTATCAGTGACACACTCTGTAAAAAGGTACAATCTTCCATTAAAGCCTGTCAGGAATTTTGGGAAGCTGCAGGCAGGAAATCCTCTGATGTCACATATTTTGATGTGCCACTATCAAGAGCATAACCCCCAGGATGTCCCAGATATGGCTCTGTGTTAGCTTGGAAGCCGGACAAAGTTACCCTCTGCAGGCTTTTGCACATCTATCAGAAATGGAGCATGGAGCCCTGGAGTGTGTTACAGACAGGTTTATAAACAAGGAGAGAGAGATGCAAGTCTTTCTGTTTCTCCATTTGATTCCAGGACCGTGAGTGAGTTGGGCATGCCTTGCCATGTTCTTTACAGTGAATAAAAGCATTTTTTTCTTCTGCTGTTATCACCAAGAGGTGATATCTGTGTGACTGCTCTGCATTCAGCTGGCACCTCTGACAGTCTCGCCTGCACTCTGTCCAGCAGCACTTGAAAGTGGCCTGTAACCTCAGATTAAAGGGATGACTCTGAGTGCCTGTGCATGCTGCTGCCCATGGATAGCTGCTCCTCGAGTCATACCCTCAGTAAGGGTGTGGTAGCCTAGGAGAGAATTCCTACAAGTAGATAAGCACATCCAGAATAAGAGGGCATGATGATGTTCAGGGGGAAAGTCAGGACACCCAGCTGAGAATCTGCAGCAAACTAGGACTATGCCAATGGGGACTAATAAGAGAAACATTTTGCCTAATGCCAGAGGAGATTTTAAATTGGACAGAGAGAAAAAAAAAAAGAGATACTTTTGCAAGATACTAAAACCTCAAAAAAAAAAAAAAATAGCCATGATGCTTTTGCAATTGGATCCATGAAAATATACTCCATAATCCAAGGTAATTTAGTACAGTTCTCTGTTTACTGCGGCATTACATCCCTTGGTATTAACTAGAAAGGCAACCGTGTATGTGTGCATATGAGTGAGTGTGACTGCACTTAGGAGGATGAGAATGAAGCTTTTTTCCTTTTTGACTGCCTTTTAATGAATGAAAAATGAAAAATTCAAAGCCTTGCCGCGTGATTCTGATCTCCACATTTGGAATCTGGGATTAATTCTGCAGGCCGGCTGCATGTGGATCCCCCTTCACATCTCCAACAGAGAGACTGGGAGCGCAACATCCAGCCCGAGGTGCTGCTGTGTCCCTCCTTCCTGGGGATATTGTCTCATCACAGCCAGGAAGAAAAACAAAACAAAAATCCAAGCACACAGCTGCAGAATTGGCTTACAGACTTAACATTCAGAATAGGTTACAGCAACACCTGACTACCAAACTATTGCATTTGCTAAACATTGAAGCAGACAATGCAAATAATTGCAGCTAAAACCATTTCTTTCTGAGAAAAGAATATGGAGCAACAGGGCAGGATCCTGTTTGGCTTATGTTAGACATATTAAATGAATCATAGCTGGTGTTGATAAGTCTGTCAATCCACAAGAGGGGAAAAAATGCCTTAAAGGAAATAAGCAGAGCAGGAAGAAGAAAATCTGTATTCAGGACAGTGCTCTGGGTACTGGATTGCAGCAGTGATGGAGAGAGTGGAAGCGAAAGGGAGAAGCACACATTATTCCATATGCTGTCCTGATTATCAGGCAAGGTGGATGAAGCACTGTGAGTTATTTGACTTGGAATAGGTGTGTAAATAGCAAATAAATGTTAGCTCTGATCCTTTTAAGATTTTTAATAGCTTTTTTAGATTCAAATGTTGAGAAATATACAAGGAAGTTGACAATGGTATACCTGGAAAAGAGTGGAGAGCAGCCACCTCTGTAGTTTCCCATGGATGCTGTCTTCAACAGGGACAATCCTTACCCAAAGGGGTGGAGGGCACTGACAGAGTGGTGAGCTAACACCACTTCTTTTGCTCTAGCTGAATAAGGGAGCAATTTTAAAAGCATCCAAGTGCAGTTCTGGTTGAGGAGACAAATGTCTGAGTTAGACCCAGTTGGTCCAGACTTAGTATCCCCTGCTGAGAGGCAGGGCCATGTTTGCATGACTGTACAGGCTTCTGCACTGGAGCTGGACAGAAAAACTGATTTCAGACTTACTAAGTGCCACACAAAAGTAAATATTTAGATACCTATGCATACAAATGCACACTTGATAGGTTTATAAATGTGCTTATGCAGTTAGGCACCTGCTCTTAAATCAGTGTGAACCTTAAGTAACGAAATCCTCCTGGAAATCCCACCAAGCATGGTGTTTTGTCTTCCACCTTCCATTCTATAGGACCCAGCCCACTGACTGTCACTGAGGCCTTGTGTACTTGTATGGCTCAGTTCCCTCTGAAGATGGAATGGAGGCTTCTGCATCATGTAAATACCTCTTAATTTCTATTGTTTTCAGCCACCTGAAAAAGAGATCAAACAGAAGATAAGGCGCAGAGTCTCTAACAGGGCAGCACTTGTCTGGCTGCCCACACCAGCCTATGGCCGTGACTCCCTTCCTCATCTGTTGCTTCAAGACTTTATGCTGTGAGGAGGGACAGAAGACATCCAAAGCAAGGAAGGATCCAGAAAGGTGGTGGCATTTCCAGGGCAACAAGGAGCACAGCTCCTGCATCAGTCCCGGCCATGGCCCACAGTCACAGGCTTGAAGCCACTTGGAAGGGCTGGCCATGCTCCTGCACAGCCCTGGCACAAAGGAAGCTCATGCAGTTTGCCGGTGATGTTGACCCACCAGGTCCTACAGAGAGCAGTATTTTCTGCAGGAATGGGGGACAATAACATTTGACTTGGCAGGGATGTTCACAAGTCACTCTGGATGTTCCCAGATTCATGATAATGAGTTTTCTGGTGCAACTGCCCAAATATTCCTTTTAATTTTCTCCTTCTGCTTGAGTTAACTTAGGTAACCTTGGACTCACACATATGCAATAAGCTCTAGACTCAGTCAGTGGACTGGCTGTCAACCACAGTCAGGTGACATCCTGGCCTACTTTATATGTGAACAGCATCTTGCAGCTGAATAAATGGTTGATTATGAGCAATCTCTGTAGAGCAATCTGTGGAGACTGTTCTACCTGTGACTGATAGGCACACTGTGCCCCTTCCTCACCACCTGAGGGATTTGCACTCGACCAGAGCTATAAGTGTATTTATGAATTCCGAACTTTGTTATTGTAATTCCCTAGTCCTGCATGTACGATTGCCAAGTTTAAAGAGAAAATCCATTCACAACATCACATCTTCTCAAAAGCACAGCAACCAACAATACCTCATCCTCTGTATCCTATTCTCAATTCTGCTGCTGCCCTGAATACTGAAAAAAAATTGAAAAATCCTATTTTCCTTTCCAGTGTTCTTCAGGGGAGTGCATAATGTACCTAAGGGCTGGCTGCACTGTGTGTCATTTGGATCTCCCAAACACCTCCAATGGTCAAAGTTTGTGCCAGGGCAAACTTTTAGGAGAGAACAGGAACAAGCCACACATTTTGAACGGAAATTCAAGACAATTTCTGTAGTTCTAATCCAGCTACTTACAATTTATATAGGGATACCTAGACTCCTGTGATGAGTGCTAAAGAGCCACGTTTTTAGAAAAGGTGAGATGAAACTGTACATACACAAAACCCACAAGTATGGACACACATTTCCAAGCATTCTTTGAAAAACTGCTCAATCTACCTCATAAAATAACACAACTTTATCCTCTGGACATATCACACAAAGGTTTGAACTACTTTGAAAACAAAAAGGGAGGATTGCTTCAAGGTCAGGAGCACTAAGGACTTACTGTAAACACCACTGATAATTAAACCACCTTTTTTTTTTTTTTTTTGGTCAAAATTTGTCCATTTAATAATTCATACGCCTTTCTGCAATCAGCTGAATTCCAGCTGTATATGCCTCATCCTGAAGAGCACAGCTGTCAGCATAATGGGCACGTTTCATCTCTGGGGGGAGATGTGGCAAATTTCAAAAGAGCATCAAAATCCTACCTCAACTGTAGAGTTCACCTCATGCTCCCACACAGAAAAGTCCCAGGGTTCAGTGATGTGGCAAGGGGCCAGTGGCTCAGCGAGTGTCTTCCATGGAGGAAAGGTCATACCTGAGATGATGCAACCACTATAAACTCTGAAATTACACTTCCAGACTTGCTCTTGCAAGAGTGAAGTTTCTCCTGCGTCACATTATCTGAAAGCCAGAAACTCAGTTGCACAGGCCATTGAGGGTCCATTGATTGTTTTATAAGGTTCCATGAAAGGTAATTATGAAAAGATTAATTATGGGGGAAAAAATCCTTAGGGATATGAAAACTGGAAAAACAAAGGATAAAAATCACAGGTTTAATCTTCTGTCTTCTTCCTTCCTTGAAGCCTCTACTGGCAAGGTCTGGAAACGCTTTTGATTATCTCCGAAAATGATGGAAGATGAAGGCACTCGGCACCTTGCACAATCAGGCACCTAATGTCCTTACCCTCCCTGGGGCTCCGCTGCTGACAGTAAATGAACTGATAGCTCCTGCTGCTCCCACCAGCCTGGTTCTCTGTGTCGTCCACCTACACACTCACACATTCATTCTCTCCCTCATGATTTATTCATTCAATTTACTTATTTATGTAGGTCATTTTAAGTTGTAGTTTTACAAATAATGGTGGAAGGGAAAAAAGAGCAAGACAGAAACAAAGTTAAGGAGAGAGCTGGTGGCACGCAGGGAATGGCAGGGGGAACTCTGCTGAAAACAAGATGTACACTAGAGGACTGTTCCTGATTTTCTCCTCAGGCAGAGCCCGAGCAAATTCCAAGTGACATCAGCTTCACCAGCCTTTCCTTGACACTGACTTCACACAGCCAATTCACCTGGTGCTCATGCCCTGCTCCCTGGGCTTGCATGGTCTTTCTGATTGCACTTGAGGGCTTTTGGAGTTCTCTGAAGGCTACTTCTGCATTTAGAGACCATTGTTTTGGTTTTCCTGGCACTTAGTCATTAACTGGGTTCTGAAGCTTTAATCACAGGGGTCTTTGCAGTTAAGAACAGGCCTATTTACATTGCCTAACCTATGTGTCTAAACTAGATTACTTCCCTTTATTTCCTTTTTAGCCACCCTCTAAAGAAACTCCCTTTTCTACACTGAACCCACAGGAACTCCGGGGAAATCACCTTCTCAAGGATATAAGCAGACATGATAAGTTGATTTTAAGGCTTTCTGTCACTGAAAGAAGCAGTCTTGTCCCTTCACCTTGCGTGCTTTTTCCTGTCTTTTTCCTCTTCCTTTCCCTAATTCCACCTGTTTCCCACCCATGCTTCCTTACTTTTGACACTTACCTGACCCTTCGCTGAGCTGATTCAGCTCATTGAACTGACAGAAAATAAATCCAGAGAAGTAAAAAAAAAAAAAAGACAGTTTTCTGAGGGGTTAATGAGCTGCCTCAGCTCAGTGAATATGAAAGTCAGCCCAAGGGTGAATCAGGATCATGTAGGAGGGAGTGTGAAGAGCAAGGAGTATTGACCCTTTTCACAGCAGAAAGTGATCAAAAGAGCTCAGTTTGTCTCCACTAATGGTATCCTTAGTTGAGAATATAAAAGTAGATGCCTGGAAACAGACAGAATTTATCCTTGCTGTTCTGGCTCTGCAGTAATGAATTTATATTTCATTTTCTTTCCCTTCTATGCTCAGCTGGCATGTTCTACCACAATTCATAGCCTGAGAGTGTTATAGAGCCTCCCTTCAAGCACAGCATCTCTACACTGCTAAGAAATTCTGTCTCTCAGATGTTTCACAAATACATGAAACACTGAAAACCATTAGGTATCAACTATAACCTGCCCTGTTATGGAGTCTAGTGGAGAAGCACATAAGGGGAGCTAAGAGCAGCACAGTTGTCAAACTGTGAAAGTCAAACTGTGACAGTGAAATGAAACCTTGGCTGCTCCATTTTTTGATACCTTCAGACCAAGACTGGGAACTTTCTTCACGATACACTGTGCCAAGCACAAGGTTCATAACCTGTTATGCTCAGCAACACGGTTAGTTCAGTGAAACTGAAGGTTCTGTGATATATTGGAGGTCAAAGAAAATAATCTCATGTTCCATAAATCTGTAAAGCACTGATTACACAAAGGAAAAAAAATATACCAAAGCAAGACTTTTTAGTTAATGAGCACAACCAACTCCTATTGTTCTTCCAAAACAAAGAGGACTTCTCCCTATGTCCTTCACTTTGGATTAGTAGTCCTTACCTAACAGGAGGAGAGCTCCTTTTCTTTTGATCTGTGGACATGAGCACCAAACCAGCAATTACAGAAAGGTGTCCTCTCTGTTTTCAGAAAAGTAATTTTTGAATGCACATGTGGCATCTCAGCATTCTCCTAGCAATGTTCTGGCAATGCTTTTGTCACTTCTGCTTCTCCCATGGTGTTATGTGCTCTGCCCCAGACTTTCCTGCTCAGGCTGTGATGGAAGCACAGGCAGAGTGTGCACTCCAAAGGGTTACATATCACGTGGAGACCTTCAAGGCCCTCAAAATGTAATCTCTATTCTGATTGCAAAATCTGTGGAAGATATTTTATTTCAACAAGGCTCTCAGCCTCTCTTCATGGGTTAAGGAGAAATATTTTCATTTCCTATCTTCATTATCACTTTTTACATTCAGAACACATGCAGACAAATCCAGTTGGAACTATAGATATTAAAGTGGTAGGTGCCTGCCCTGGCAATAATCTGTTTGTAAGTCTTATTTTAAGGAGTCTTTTTGTAAGACTCCTTGAATCAGAGTCCCCCAGTAGTCTAACCAGTATCCTAGTTAGCTTTCATTCCTATCAGTCATGACAAGTCATGATTGCATTTCTCCTGCCTCAATTCAAAACTAATCTGGCATCCTACAGTTTCTTCATTTCTCTAACTTCTTTCTTTCTTTTTTTTTTTTTTTTTGAGTTAAAATTTCTACCCATGGTCCAGGACTAGTGTAAATAGTGACTCTGGTTCTGTAGCAAGTTGGTTTCCTGTTGCAACACCACCTACACTAAGGAAACCACAACTGTTCAGAGATGGACCCATTTTAAGAACAGTTATTTTTAGGCTGTAGAAGATTATCAGTCACTGAGACAAAGGTGGCTCAGGTGACTCCTTAAAAAAAATAAGAGTCGGGAAAGTCTTCTGACATATTGAGATACTGGAGTCAAGACAGGAGAAATACAATTTGCAGGTTGCTCTGCTTAGGGGAATTAAACATTTTAAACAAACAGTTCAAAAGTTTTTGTGTTTGAAAATGAAACAGTGCTCTGAAGGGAAGGACTAAACAGATTAATGAGTGAAATTATTATGGGCTACAAGACAGGCTTTTCTACTTCACGTGGGCAGGGAGGATGACATCCCCCATCTTCAGTGCTCTTTGCTACTTCTCCTGCATGTTCTGAATATTGTGATTTATGGCTCTTATCACAGGAGAGATTAAAGCCCTGGTCACGTTGAGCCCTCCCTGCTGCTCTGTGCTGTGAACACAGACGGACACCTCCACTGGCTGTGTGTGTGGATGTGCACAGGGGCTCCAGTCACATCTGCCACTTCGGGCACCCAGAAGCTCAGAGCATGAGAAGAGTCCGAGTCCTCCCATGTAAAATACTCAGAGCTGATAAACACCTGCCGTGTCATCCACTTGTCCTTTCTCATCCCTCTCCAAGACGTGAGGATACAATTTGCCAGCACAGTGAAGCCCTGGACACAATTTCCTCATGCAATGTAATGTTACAAACAAGGAAGGGATACGATACAAACCTAAGTTGGGAACCTCTTCAACAGAGAAACTTTGGGGTGAAATGAAGGAACAGTTCCAGACAGGAGTTCAGACTCAGCACTCTCTGGGGAAATCTTCATTGTTTTCCTGTCACGTTTTAGACAGATAAATACCTCTTGTGCATAGAGATTTGTTGCTCTTTTCTGACTGGATTAACTGCAATTAAGATAGAACTTTGCATGGAGAAAAGGGTCTGACCAGCTATTCTGGCAGCAGACATTTTGCACTCCAGGACTACGTGGTCTCTTTTTGCCTTCCACAAAACAGATTAAGCCACACTGCAGAAGGACACTATTTGTACAGTATGAAAGGATCTATGCATAGAAAGGTGCAGAATAATCAGCTTTTATGTATTTATTTCACTGATTTTCAGCAGCTTTCCCATGAATGCAAACCCATCCCCAGAAATTCAAGGGTTTTATCTCCATTCTAGCAAGTCAAAGGAACAGGAACTGGTTTGAGTTTCCATTCCTTGTTTTATTCCAGAAAATGTTCAGTTCTTGTCTCTTGATGTACTGGTATTTTATGTACTGTACCTCTGTCTAGTGCTCTACAAGATGCTAAAGAAAAGGAGGATTTTTTGTGTACATCTTTTAAAGAAAACATATTATACATTTATGGAAAAAAAAATCCGCTCTGTATTTCTCTCTGCTCCACAGCAGCCTTAACACAAACTACTGATAAGTCTAGTTCATGTGCTTGTGCAGGGAACAAGTTTCCAAAGGCCTGTTCCAGAGAGCCCTGATTAGATAATACATAACAGAGAGAAACCATGGGCTAGAGGACTTTGTTTTCATTTGCAGCTCATTAGAGGCAGCCCAGAGCTAACCTAAGCCTCCTGGCTGGGAGATACTGGATCAGGATAAAACCAGGCACAGACAAAATAGCACTGTTTACACTTGATACAGCTGTACCCTGAGTTCCCACACGATCAAAAAATAATAAGCCACCAAAGGAAGAGGCACTGTCTTCAAAAGCCGCAAAATCCATGCATGCAAATTGCTGCAGTCCAGTGCTTGTGGGGGTTCTTGCACTGTAAAGCTGGCCAAGAAAAGCACCCTTAGTCTATAAAGGTGACTTTACCCTCCTACAGTTTCCGATAGGAAATGAGACCAAACTCTCCTCCTGCTGCAGAAAATGAGACAGGCAAGTGGTGGAGGGAGGTCTTTACCAGTTCCACCCAGACTAAGACAAAGGGCTCCCTTAAGCCAAATTAAGAAGGCCACCTTAGAGGGGGGAGAGAAAGAAGAGTGTCCATGTGTATCTAATTCCAGTTCTAAATTAATTTAGTTAAATCAGTATGTGTTATGTGAGCAAGGCTTATTGTCAGAAAGCCAATTCTAAATTAAAATGAGAAATAGAGTGGTGTCATCCATTACAAAGGAGGCATGGGCTGAAACTACTGCTGAATTGCATGAGGCCTTCTAAAAATACCAGAATGCAAGGATTAGGTACAAGTGAGTTAATAAGGTGTTGTACTGCATTCTGAAGGCTGCTTAAAAACACTTAAAATTGCGCTTTTGCTTGTTCTAAATGCATTGCAGAAACACAGAATTTTTTTTCCTCTCTCTCAG
This sequence comes from Corvus brachyrhynchos, assembly GCF_000691975.1. Classification (NCBI taxonomy): domain Eukaryota; kingdom Metazoa; phylum Chordata; class Aves; order Passeriformes; family Corvidae; genus Corvus; species Corvus brachyrhynchos. Next base: position 1,688,606 of record NW_008238126.1, read on the forward strand.
TCTTCCTTTGAGCTGTCATACTCTGAGAAGTCTGGGTCTGTAAGCACTAGAGGGAGAGAGATCGCTTTGCTGTTGCTCTTCTTGCCAATCCTGCTCTCAAGCCTGAAGGAATCTGTTCCAGTAAGGGACGTTCTGAGGTGAATCTCAGTCATTTCCCCACACAATTTGTTTTGTTTGCACTACGGCGCCATTGGGCAGTGCTGTGCTTTCTGGTGAAAGCACATTTTCACAAAAAGTGCCCACTTTCAGGATCAGATCATTTTCTATAAACCAACCAAACAAAAGACAGAAGGGGCTACAACTTTCCTGGCTGAACCCCAATTGAAAATAAAATATTGCTAGGATTTACTGAAAGTCTACTGTGTCTTCTGCATTCTACAGCTGTGCAGAAAGATGACAATTTTTAGCTTTTTGCACAGCACTGCAACAAGCCACAGGCTATTAATTACCTCTGCAATCAGTAGGGCTGGGAATCTTCCACGCTTAAGCTGCATGAATTGTGGGCTACACGCAGTCCTCAGGATGTGGTCTGTGCCCCACAGAACTCTCTAAATAACTCTTGGCCAGGTGCTGCCCAGCCCCACGCAAAGCATTTCATGTCCCTCTGGCACAACAGGCTGTATTTAGTTAGGTGTAAGAGGTTGGTGCTTCCAGGTGAACTACAACCCTTGAAGAGAGGTGATTCCACCCTCAGCCTTCATTTTCTGAACTTCCAAAACTGGCATTGACCAGAATTTCTGCCTGCATGGAAGCCCCTATAGCATCTGAGAGCAACCTGCTCCTCTTGCCCATAAGCAAAATATCCTATAATCCACTAGAGGACCAGTATTCCTGCACCGCTACAGGTATGAGTCTGTTTTTTCACGGTACTCTTCAATTTTAAGGGACAGTGAGTAGTTGCTGGAGTTCACTAAGTCAACCAAGTTTGCAGTCACACAGCTAAACACACAATCACCTCTTTAGCCTGGAGCCAAACCTGTTCTGGCATTCCCCTTTGTCAGAGCTGGCATCTTGGAGCTTTGTGACACAGGCAGTGTTTAGGTAAGTTACTAAATGCTACAAAAAAATGTTGGTTTATCCCTTCTGGGGAAAAAAAAAACCAAACCAATCCAGAAGCTGTGCAAGAGAGAAGTTTCTTGGAAAGCATCTTAGCCCAGAAACTTCCTTCACATCCAAAGTCTGGGTGGAGCATGGCAGCTCAGACACAATTCTGTGTGTCCTTACTTCTGAGAGTGAGGGTCAGCATTTAAACCTAATGTGACCGCGGCTGAGATCTACAAAGAGTTTGCAATTAAGCATGTTCTGGTACCCACCTTTGTCTTTAGAGGAGCATGAGAGTTTGCACTGTCTGAATGTATTAGCCAGCAGCAGTTAAATACAATCGAGCTGTCTACTTCTAAGGTCAGGACAGAATACTTCACAGCTGCAGTCCTTCTCCCACTGGGTATGACTAATCACATCTACTTCCCTGATATTCTCTCCATCTCTTTAGGTGTTTGCACAGATAAATCCTTTTGGCCAAAAGTGCTTTCATGTTGAAATAAGGGTTCGCTTTGTATTTTTTCAGCACACATGTATTTTTTTTTCAAATTCCGAGTAACACCCAGGGATGGTTAGACAGGGAGAAATCACAAGGTTTGGAGGGTATTGTCAAGTTGTTCAAGTCAATGACTGAACAGTGCAATTCATCACTTTACCCCCATGTGCCAGATTGCCAGATCAGGGGCTCTTTCTCCTTTGTTAGCTTTTCAAAGATGTGAGGTCCAGAAAGGATGTCACTGTTTTGCTCCCATTGCAGAATTACTTGTGAACAAAGCATTTCTTTACGCACAGAAAAAAATGCAGCTTCTATGGTTAAAACAGTAAATTGAGTTGTTATTAACTTAATCGCAATAATAATGAAAATACATTATTATTTTGAGGATAGCAAGGCCTTTAGCTGGCTTTAGTTCCAGTCTGACAAAGATAAATCCATTTAAAATTTACACTGGATATCAACATTGTTAGTAAACAAGCCCCAAAAGAAGCTCAGAGTAATACAGCTATGTTAAGTATTAAAAAAATAATCCATTTTGCCTTATAATAAGAAAGGGGACTTTTGTAAATTCAAGAAAAATCAAAGATTCTATTTTATGACTCGGAGAATGTTGCTTTTCTTAAGTTGTTCACAACACATAATTAGAACTGGGGTGTACTTTACTATTCACCACACAAGAGATTCTCTGTCTCACTAACCAGAGTGACTGACAGAGAACTCTCAATCTGTCACTATAGGTCTCCTACCATTCAAAAAAATAGTTGTCAAACTTAATCCCACAGACAAAGCAGATCAAAAAAGAGACTTAAAATTATAATTTTAAAGCTTATAAATTGGAGACTTTTTCTTTCTTAATTGGTTCCCTTTGTGACCCTTTTAATAAACAGAAAAAAAGCAAAGCACGTGCAGTAACCAGCTACAAACCCTCTTCCTCTAACACACACACACAATTTTGCAAAGAATGCTCTATTTTAGGTGCAGTAAGCCCTGTACAATTCACAAACCAGTGGTTTATAGCTTGAAGTAGTGGACTGTCAACAAATTCATTCATTTTAAAAGTACTTTTAATTAAAAAAATAATAATGATACAGGACATAAAATCACTTGTGATTAAAAGGTCATTGATATTTTTCTACTGGACTTTCAGCATAACATGATAGAAAAAGTCTTATATTCATGCAAGTGCTACAGTGGAAAAGTCTAATCTTTTTTGGATATTGGTATGTGTTTGATCTAATAGTGACACATGGAACCTCTTTAGAATTTAAATACATATGTTAACTTTTATTGAATTGTAAGCTCTATAAGTTTATAATATGCAGCACTCCAATTACTGATACTATATGTGGGACTCTCCCACACTACAGTGGATTCTCTCGTGTTCTGAGAAGAATGAAAGATATCAAACCCTTATTACTCATAATTTATACAGGCATTTGGATATAATATTGCTAAACATCGCAACACGGTATGAATTAAATGATTAGCAAGAAATCTTTGCACTATATTTGCATGCTATTACTTTTTATTATTAAAAAAAATACTTAAATGTCAGGTCCAGGAGGTGCCTGTGTGATTAAACATTTCTCTGATTAAAAAGCCTGACAGAGAAATGGAATGACCGAGCTCTGAGCGACACAAACCCAGGACAGCTCAGAGCCTGCCTTGGAGAGCATGACATGGTCTGCCTCCCTCCCACTGAACATTCGCCCCAGGGTTCCAAGGAACAGTAAATGTTTAACTTCCCTGGAAACAGAAAGTCACCTGCTGTCCTTCCTTCCCATTAGCTCTATAACCCTGTCAGCTCCACAGTTAATAGCAACAGGTTTTGATTGACCAACAAATCCCTACCTGAAGCCAGGCTTCTGGGCTCCCCAGTAGGGCTTTTTACATACAGAGGGGTGCAATGACTAGAATCATGGAATCATGGAATCATGGAATCATAGAATAAGCTGAGTTGGAAGACACCCATCAGGATCATTGAGTCCAACTCGTAGCCCAGCACCGGACACCGCAAGAGTCACACCCTGTGCCTGAGAGCATTGTCCAAACACTTCTTGAGCTCTGTCAGGCTTGGGGCTGTGACCACTGCCCTGGGGAGCCTGTTCCAGTGCTCAACCAGTCTCTTGGTGAAAAATGCTTTCCTGATATCCAACCTAAACCTCCCCTGACACAGCTTCAGGCCATTCCCTCAAGTCCTGTCACTGGTCATGAAAGAAAAGAGATCAGTGCCTGCCTCTCCTCGTCCCCTCACCAGGAAGTGGTAACTGCAGTGAAGCCTTCCCTCAGTCTCCTCTTCTCCAGGCTGAACAGACCAAGTGCCCTCAGCTGCTCCTCACATGGCTTCCCCTCAAGGCCCTTCACCATGCTCACGTCATGCAGCGAGGCACACACTGCTCACAGCAGGAGCTGGCCAGGCTGATTCAGAGACTGGCTGCAGTGCTGGGCCATCGCCCCGATCCCCTGTATCCCTACCACATCCTGCTTCTCCTATGGCTCTAAGGCCCTGTCCATGCTCCATGACAAGATGAGCCAGGTAGAGCTGGTCATCAGACCAAAGATGGATACTTTACTGTGAGGCTGTGAGGACTGGCACAGGGTGACCAGAGAATCTGTGGATGCCCCATCCCTGGAAGCATTCGAAACCAAGCTGGACTGAGCTCTGAGCAACCTGCTCTAGTGGAAGGTGTCCCTGCCCATGGCAGAGGCCTTGGAACTGGATGATCTTTAAGGTCCCTTCCAACCCAAGCCATTCCAAGCTAAGTATGGACCAGCCATGCCTGCACATCAGGTCACTCAGCTGGACAGGGCCCCAGTGCCACACTGAGTGTCTGTGTGAGGGACTGTCCGTGTGCAGGAAAGCCTGTGGTCAGAGCCAATGCTTGCACGACACTTACCAGGCCTGTTCTCTTCCCACTGCTACAAGAAAATTTATCACCAGGTTTAAATGGCAGAAGATTGAAACCTGCTGAATGAAGAGAATAAACACGACTGAAAATACAGTAGCTTTTTCAGGGAGCCCTCTCTACCCCAGAAGTCCTGTTACTCTTTCCAGCAACCCCACTGACCCAGCTTTCTCCCTCATATAGTTTTGCCTTTGCCACCCCAACAGATTTCTCGAACCTACTTCCAGTTCCTTCAAGGTGGGGTTTTGAATTTAGGCACAATGCTCATCCTTCCTAGAAGTACTTGTGTCAGAGAATGGTAGCACCGCCAACCACAGAAAGGCAACAAGAAGAAGGAAACTCAAATATTTCTTTTTCACTACTATCACGTAGGCCAGTCAATTGTTTTTGAACTCCTAACACTTATCTCCAGCTTTCTGTTAAAACAACTGATCTTGCCAAGTCTTCCAACAGCACAATTGCTGTGGGCGCACAAACGTAAGCCTTGAGCTTTTGACATTTCTCTGTAACTGCTCCTCCTTTCTTTGAAAACAGTATCAAGAGTTTCTTTCCTATGCAGCCATGTGAGAGGAGAGCTCAGCACAATCTGTGCCACAGCACTGATTACCTTCTCTCCAAGAGGAGCGGAGAAAGGCAGACAAGCTGAGGATGTCCACCCCCCCCAAACAATGCTGAAAAATTCACCAAGGCCAGAGCTTTTCTGAGGAAGGATTCTAAAAAGGGCAAAGTTAAACTGCATCAGAATTTCCCACCTGCTTTTTCATCAACAAAGTCTGAGTTTGTGCCAGTGTAATCAATGGGAACTTTATTATGGACTAAATCGGAAGAAAAGAGATGGGAAGAAGGGGGGAAAGCAATTTAAAATCCTGTATTTCCAAGTTATAGTTCTTATAAACAGCCTAATCAGGTTCCTGTGCATGTAAGCCAGTATTTTCTTCAACAGTGCAGCTAGCTGGCCATAAAATGAGCACATTGCATTTATTCATGCATCCAGAGCGAAAAAAAATTTTTTGTAAGTTTGAAAAAAACATCTTTAAAGTGGGAAGACAAGAACTTCAAATACATTAAGCCAATAACTTATATCACAATATGATCCAGAGAGTATTTATCATTCTATCCTTTATAGATCTTTTACAGATTAATGTATATAAACAGAACAAAGTAAATACTTCTTTCATCTGTATTGGAAAAAAACACCCCTCTCAACCAACCTTAAAAAAACCCCAAAAGTTAGGTATAAACACATTTTAGGGATTTTAGCAGTAAAATTTCCCAGCCAACAATCATAATCCACCCCCAGCTCAAAGGTTCATCTTACTGTGACTGAAGCAGCCCACAAACCTGGCTCACAGCTGCAGCAATACTGCCCTTCCTACCTGGACAGGTTGTTGTTGTTATTATTAATAAATTGATTACACACTTCTCAGGTTGAAAAATGTTTCCTTTAATATTTAACTTTGCTGGAAAGATATGAGTAAGAGGAAAGGTTTTCAAAAGACTGCACTTCACACAAAACAAATAGGACCTTTCCTTCTTTTTATTAAACCTGGAGGAGTTTGGGTATTTATTGTGTTTATTGCGGGGATTTCTTTGTAATCATAAAGCAAGAATTTATGATTTTACACTTGACTGAATCATGACACAAAACACCCAGGATTTATAGTTTCCTTACACAGTCCCCTTTGGTAACCAGTACACAACACATCAATCTTCAGCTGTTTACAGACCTTCCCTCTCCCTCCCTTCAGGGGTGTCAGTTGATCTGTAAGACAGAAATATGAAAAAGTTCCCAATGTCTTCTGTTTATCACCTGATCCCACTGGATGCTCTGCTGCTCATGGCTCCTTTTTCTCACTTTAGCAATGACCTCGAAGGAGGATGTTCCGCTAGTGCTTCTCATCTCGACACCCCTCATGAATGCTCCACCAAGTCATTAGGAAGGGATTGGCCAGCCTGGTGCCCAACAGAGTCCGCTGTTCCTTGACAGCCCCAAGAGCCGCATCAAAGGCTCTTTTGAGGCACCAAGTCCATAACCTGGTTCTATTTCACCCTGGATTTCAGTAACATGGGCAGATACAAGGGCAGGGATGTGATTCTGCCCCTCTGCTCAGCCCTGGTGAGGATCACCGGGAGTGCTGTGCTCAGTTCTGTGCTCCTCAGGACAGGAAAGACATGGAGCTCCTGGAGTGGGTGCAGTGGAGGGTGACAAAGATGATGAAGGGACTGGAGCATCTCTCTGAGGAAGGGCCTGTTCGACCTCGAGAAGAGGCAGCTGAGAGGGCATCTTATCCCTGTCTGTCAATGTCTGCAGGGAGGGGGCACAGGATGGACCAGGCTCTGCTCCATGGTGCCCAGCAGTGGGACAGGAGGCAAGGGGCAGAAACTGATGCCCTGGACACAAGGAAGAATTTCTTTCCTGTGCAGAGACTGAGCACTGGGACAGATTGTCCAGAGAAGCTGTAGAGCCCCCCTCACTGGAGATATTCCAGAACCGTCTGGACACAATCCTGTGCCATGTGCTCTGGGATGGCCCTGCTTGAGCAGGGAGGTGGGACGAGATGGCGCGCTGTGGTCGTTTCCAGCCTGACCCATCGCGGGATCCAGCGGTCCCGTGGCACAATGGCAGCTCCATCCCCTGTCCCGTGTGTGTGTCCCTGTGTGTGTCCCATGGGTGTCCCTGTATCCTGTGGGTGTCCCTGTGTGTGTCCCTGTGTCCCGTGGGTGTCCCTGTGGGTGTCCCTGTATCCCGTGGGTGTCCCTATGTCCCGCGGGTGTCCCTGTATCCCGTGGGTGTCCCTGTGGGTGTCCCTGTGAGTGTCCCTGTGGGCT
>NW_008238126.1:1696335-1734160 GCF_000691975.1 Corvus brachyrhynchos
CTACCGCCTCAGCACCCTCATCGAGTTCCTCCTGCACCGCACCTACGCCGAGCTCACCGTGCTGGCCGACCTGTGAGTGCCGCAGATCTCTCCGTGCCCGGCTGGCGGTGCCGCCTCGCAGCATCCCGGGAGGATGCGGAGGCCTCGCCAGGGATCTGTCCCGGAGCTCATCCGGGGCTGGAGTGGGGGGAGGTGGTTGCGCTTTTCCATTCATAAAATGGTTTGGGTTGGAGGGGACCATAAAGATCATCTTGTTCCAACCCCCTGCCATGGACGGGGCCACCTTCCACTAGACCAGGTTGCTCAGAGTCCCATCCAACCTGAGCTTGAACGCTTCCAGGGATGCAGCACCCACAGCTTCTCTGGGCAACCTGTGCCAGTGCCTCACCAGCCTCACAGGGAAGAATTTTTTCCTGATACCTAATCTAAACTTACTCTCTTTCCCATTCCCCGTTGTCCTGCTCTTGTAAGTACCCTTGCCCATTCTCCCGTCCGGGGAGATGCCTGTGCAGGCAGGTTGGTCTCTGCATCAGGCTGTGTCCAGGGGCACAGCGAAAGCTGCTGAGTGATCTGTCATAAACAGAGAAAATGATTGTGAGAACTGAAAGCAGCTGCCGATTGGCTGCTTAAATGCTTAAGTTTGGCCCCAAGTTACTGCCAAAAAACCCCAACTGTAGTGCTGGTACTGATATCAAAATGTGTGAAGCTGGAATGTCTGAAACTGAGGTGTTTTCAGATGCTGCAACTCCTTGACTTGCCTCTGTAGTTTTAAAAATACTGTTTGATTATTTTGGGGAAATAAGTTATTTACGTTTACTTAATGATCTGCCATGCCGATGTTGTTGCGTTTGAAGTGGCAAAACAAAGGAATGTTTTTGGGCCAAGAAAAACTTTCCAGAAAGCATTTGGACTCTGAATAAACCTGTTTCCCTCTTAACGTTGTTTAACCGTAGAGGTTCTTGTGGGGAAGCTGTGTGTTTCAAGAAGCGACGTACAGAACAAATGGGAAGAAATAGGTATAGCTCTTGTACAGTACCATGTCTGGTAAGGGTGCAAATTGAAGTTTGCCTGACGTGAGTTAAAGAATATTCAAAGCCTGGACAGGACAAGGAATTTTAAGTTTTAGTTTGCTTTGAAAAAATTTCCAGAATATCAGTCAAGAAGTCCATCCTTTGTGTTTATGGCGTGTGTAGAGTAATTGATTTCAGTACCCTTCATCAAACTTCTCAATTAATTTGTCCAGTTCCAGTTTGCCTGGTACAGAGTAGTGAAAGGTGACCCATGGTACTATTTTTTCTATACTTTCTAGCTGTGTAGAAGTTCCTGTGCTTGAAGGTTGCTAATTAAATTTCTAGTTGTCTGAAATGTAATAGGACAATATATAATACATTTTTTTTTCCCCCTCTTCTTTCATATAGATTACCAAGAAAGACTGATATGGAAAGGTGAGTTATGAGAAGAAAATCTGTAATACATGTTAAAATATGGAACTTGTTTAGGATGTTAATATTAATATACTGCTGTTTAAATAAAATCTTTTTCACGTAATTTTAGATTTTATGAAAGAAAATAAGCTTTGTCTGTCTTGCTGTCACTACATATTTTCAAGTTTTTTCTCAGCATCAGTGACAATATTGGGTTTTGTTGGTGTTTGGGTTTACAGTTGTTTTGGGCTTTTTTTTGTTGCTGTTACAGTAGGTGAACTCTGTTAAGGGGATTTTTCTCTTCATGAATCTTGAAGCAATGAATTGACAGTAAAGCTGATGTGAAAGGGAACTGGAGATTCTAGTTAGTGTGATAAAGTAATGTTTTGTTCAGAACAAGGACAGCAAGGTAAAAACTTCTTTTCTGCATTTTTCCATTTTACCTGATCTTTCTTATCCTGGGCACTGTTTTCTGCTCCTGTTCTATTTGGTTTTGAAGTGTGGAAATTAATGGAGAGCAAATGTAAGAGACCAGAACAGCACCCTGCTGAGATGAAAAAAATCCATTTACTTTTTTGTTTCTCTTAATAAATGTTACGAAACTTGTCAGAATATTGTTCCCTTTGTGTTGATGTATTAATTGACCCAAATGTCTTTAGAGAGATATAGGAGCTATGATATTCCTAAGAATCTTAATAAAGAATTCTGTGTACCAGGATGATCATTAATTGTTATCTCAAACCTTCCAAAACTCTCATAACATGTGGAATTAATCCCATTTTCATGGAATCATAACCTGGAATGATTACCTGTACCCCTTTTCCTTCTGCATAGTATTTTATTAAGAGAAACAGTGTGGGTTTTGATTTGGTTTAGCTTGGGTTTTTAATTATCATAGTATTTACTGAGGAAATTATGTCCGACTTGGGTCCAGAGCTCCCTTGTACTGACTGGGGGGTTTTTTTCCCATCTCAATACTTAGCATTTCTAGGTAAAGTTGGATTCGGCTTTGTTAGGCACGTGGATCTGGGGCAGCAACTTAAATCCTAATGGATTACAGAGAAAATGAAATAAGACAGCCTTCAATGTACAAAGAATGTCCTTGGATTGAAATTGTCTTGAAATTAAATGTTCACATCTGTGCCGGTTTGGACAAATTTGGAGGAGAATACCCTCTGAGAGAAGGCAGGTTACAACCAGCCCTCCCCCACCAGGTTCGGGAAAAAATGAATTTTCCTCGAAGGAAAGTGAAAGAGATAAAACTATTTATTTAACAAACACACGGGAAAAGGGTAATAATGCTAAATAATAATAGAACCTCTCGCTGTGGAGAGAAAAACCTGGGAAAATTTCAGAGTCCTTCCATAGGTAGCCTCTCCCCTCCTCCTCAGAGCTGGAACGGGGTGGGCCCACCTCCAGGGCCAAGGCCTCGCTGGAAAGCCCTCCCAATGTATTCTGATGTTGAAACAGTCCAGCAGAGAAGAAGGGAAAAGTTGAAGTCCCAGGAAAACAAAAGTCCAGCTCTCCGGGGAAAAGGCCGAAAGCTGGCTGGAAAGCAAGCCGGGTGCTTCCCTCCGCTCTCGCTCTGCTGCCGCAGCTGGACGCAGAGAACCGTCTCTGTCTCTGTGTCCTTGAAAACAAACTGTAAACTGCTTTGAAAGTTTTGCTGAGGTTTTTTTTTTTCTCTCCCCCCTCTCAGGCTCAGTTTAAAGGCACAGAAAAGGCAAAAAATTAATTTCTGAGCATAGAACAGCGATATGGGGTACAACATCATAAAGTTACCCCAAAACAATATCCTTGTTAACTTTGGCTTACAACTCCTCTTGGTGAAGTGGCTTTCCAGCTCTTGGAAGAGCTCATCTGTAGGAATGTAGCTTAATTATCCATATTTTCTTGAGCTTTGAGACTGTAGTGGCTTCAGTAGTTGGGCTTCAAGCTCTGTTTCTTGGAGCTAGAGCCTAGTGACATGGCATATATACTTTGGTGAAGATGTGATGGTGTTATCCTCTAATAAAGTTCACATAAAATATAAGTTCTGTACTACAGTGCCTATTTAAAAGATGGTGTGATAAGAAAAACCGATGAGAAATTATGCATCGTAGTATAATACAGTGCCTTTTTTTTCAGGGTCATTTATTAGTTGTCAATTGTAGGAATAAATAACTCTTACAATAAAGTGGTTGGATTTTTGAAAGTTTTGCTGAGGTTTTTTTTTTTCTCTCCCCCCTCTCAGGCTCAGTTTAAAGGCACAGAAAAGGCAAAAAATTAATTTCTGAGCATAGAACAGCGATATGGGGTACAACATCATAAAGTTACCCCAAAACAATATCCTTGTTAACTTTGGCTTACAACTCCTCTTGGTGAAGTGGCTTTCCAGCTCTTGGAAGAGCTCATCTGTAGGAATGTAGCTTAATTATCCATATTTTCTTGAGCTTTGAGACTGTAGTGGCTTCAGTAGTTGGGCTTCAAGCTCTGTTTCTTGGAGCTAGAGCCTAGTGACATGGCATATATACTTTGGTGAAGATGTGATGGTGTTATCCTCTAATAAAGTTCACATAAAATATAAGTTCTGTACTACAGTGCCTATTTAAAAGATGGTGTGATAAGAAAAACCGATGAGAAATTATGCATCATAGTATAATACAGTGCCTTTTTTTTCAGGGTCATTTATTAGTTGTCAATTGTAGGAATAAATAACTCTTACAATAAAGTGGTTGGATTAAAAAAAAACATTAGTGCTGTGGCGTAAAATTAGTTGTGCTGAGTTGCTGGGGAAATCCAGGGGCTTTCTTTTTGGTAATGGAGACTGGTTTTTGCACAGTATCATTATCTTTTTCTGGGTAACCTACTTCAGTCTTTGACCACATCACTGTGTTTCTTTGTTTTCCTCATGTCTAACTAGTTTTTCACTGGTTTAGTTTGTAGCTGTTGTACCTTGGCCTTCTGCACTTCTGAAAAGAGTCCAGTTCCATCTTCCCTACAATACCCTCTAGATATTTGAGGATAGCAGTAGGATCTTGCCACAGCCTTTTCTTCTTAAGCAGGAGCAAACTCAGCTTCCTCAGCCCATCCTTGTATGTCACATGTTTCCTGCAAATGTAAATCCATCTTCTGATCTCCTCTTGATCACATAGCAGTTCATCCTGTGGAAGGCAATTTGTTGATCAGAGGTGGTTTGCCCTTGGCAAATTTCTGCTGGTAGTTTCCAGGCTAATTTCATGCTTGCTTGGTATTTATCTGGACATAACTTAAAGAAAGATTTGTCCTGTGAATTTTTTTCTTAACTGAACTTAGGCCAACTGACCTATAGGTCCCTAGCTCCTCCTTTGCCTTCTTGAAGAAGGACATGGTGTTTGTCTTTTTGCTGTCATCAAGACCTTTCATCATTGTGGGTTTTGAAAATGGTAGAGAGCAACTTTACAGTGGCATGGATCAGCTCCCTCAGAATCCTTGAAAGGCAGCCCATCCACTCCAATGCACTTTTGTATGTCAAGCTTGCTGAAGTGGTCCTTAACTTGATTTAATTCTACTGTAGCTAATGCTTCACTCCCCCAGACTCAGCCATTAATTAGTCTGAAGAACCCAAAACCTGAGATCCAAACTTAGCAGTGAAGACCAGGGGTAAAAAACGCACTGAGCAACGTGGTTGTTAGAAAGATTTTTAATTTTTGTTTCTTGTTTTGTAAATAAACTCTTTCCTGAAGTTTCATCTTCGTTGAATATTTATTTTTGTGTAGCCCAGAATAAGGTCATGTACCTATAATGAAAGACAATGCAGCAAATTTTAAGGCCTTTATGTTTTATTAGAGAAGTCGATTCCCAATGCAGTTGTCATTGAGGGATGATGGTGGTGCTTCTGGAAGCAGGGTTCTGTCAAATTGAAGTAACAAGTCTTCTCTAACTTCATTTAAGTGGTATTAATGGAATAGTTACTGGAATACTCTGTCTAGATTTGTCAGTCATTTTCATTATTAAATCGTTGTGCTTTTGGGGGGCTGGTTTTTTAATTTATTTTTAGTCACAGAACATCAATTTGAATTTTTCCTGCTATCATGCGGCTTTCACCGTAGACGTTTGACATAACTACTGGATTTTAGCAACTTCTATGTGGAGTTTGTCTGAGAGATTGCTGGCTTTCTAAAGTCTCACTATAGCCATCTTTCAAATCTCATAAAGTTTTTCTGAATCTTTCAAAATTCTCAACATCTTGTTTTTGTAGTGTGGTTACTGTTAGGGCAGTGTGTACGTACAGCAGCTTGTCCACCGCTTGAAATCTTAATATCAGGCTGAATGCCATTCCAAAACATTTGCTCTAGAACACGGAGAAGTTATTGGCCTAATGCCCAAGTTCTTGGATGAGGTTCACAGTATGTAATGGAAGAAACAGGAACAGATGGTATTAGTTGTGCTTCTGGCCTTACATGTTCATCTGCTACAAGCAGATTATGCTTTACTTGCCCAGAAAAGTTAACCTCATTACACCAACACTCTCAGCAGAATCAGGCTCTTTCTGTGTTATGAGTTTGTATTTTACAGATTGGGATCAGGAGGTGCAGCTTCTGTTTGTTAGAAGCCAGTGTCTTATGCACTAATTAATGTTCTTTTTGTCCAAATGCTTCTGTTACTTTAGAAAACCTTATTAGGAAAACAGCTTAGGTTTGGGGTTTTTTCCAAACTAAGTAGAAAACTGTAGTGAAATTAGTAAATTGAACCCACAGAAAGGGAGGAAAACCTCTATAAACAGTTGATGAAGTGGTATTTCAGATTGTATGGTATTACAGATCTACACTGTAGATCTTTGTGTCTCATCTGATGCATCTACAGTGTAGATCTGTAATAAAGCATGGAAATCTGCCTATGCCTGTATTGCATTCTCTTTTACAAAAATTAACTCTGAAGACATGCAGACATATACTCCTTCATTTTGACTATCTAATACAAAGAATGGTGGGAGGAATACTGGGAGTCAGTAAGTCCTTATTTCCATTTCTTTGCAAGGCAGGAATGGAAAGGAAAGTTACAGGGTGGGGTTTTTGTGGTCTTCCCCACCACCCCTCTATTTCCATATTGTAACATACTATGTAAAGATGATGTAAAAAAGCTAGAATGTATTTTGTTTAGTACCTTATTTGTTTGTTTGTTTGTCTGTTTATTTATAGTGAATGTAAGTGTAATGTTACTGTCAGGTCCTGTAATCCTTGGGTGTGTTGCCTACTTTAAACTTAATCTTAAGCCTTGAGGAAATCCTGTAAAAGCTGTAAAGATAATTTAGTTGAGTTCATGATGGAATTGTTTCTCTTACAGTCAGTGATTAATTCCTATGAATATGCTTTTTGTTTCCCCAGACAGTCATGATTTGTTAGAATCCATGTATATTGTTAGGTATTCACAACAGAGCTTTTTTCCCCCCCATGCTCTTAATCAAACAAGCTACATATTACTTATGCCTGTATTAACACAATTAGAAGTTATCATTACAGCTCTTTTTCTTTTTTAATTGGCACACAGTTAAATTACAGCTTTATTATATATCTGAGCACTGGCTTAATGTACATTTACCTTTTTTTGCAGGAAAATAGAGATAGTGCAATTTGCAAGTCGCACTCGTCAGCTGTTTGTTCGTTTGTTAGCCTTGGTCAAGTGGGCTAATAATGCTGGGAAGGTGGAAAAGTGTGCGGTAAGTTAGAGACAGAGTCTGGCATGAAACAGTCTCTGAGGGATATGGGATATTGCTGCACCCTGACTTCTTTTTACTACAGAAATTTGAAAAAAATATTCCTGTTTAGAGATTGTATAATCTTGTTTTTTAACAGTTCATGTTCCCAAAAACTCATCAGTGACATAAAATGAAAGGCTTGTCTGCACATAGTTTCAGGAATGCTTTGGGTTGAGATAACAGGACAGGGAAGATGGTGATCTGAGTGTGTTAGTTCTTATTATCACTTTCATCCTGATCTTGGATAAATAAGAATAAAGTCCAGAATGTTGCAGAAAAACAAGCCCCTACTGATTACAAACAAGTATGGTTGCATTCCAGTAGCAATCAGCAGATAAAGAGCTGTGAGGCTGCACAGATCCCCCACAGCACCAGGAATGGCATGTGGATTTTAGGTGTCCTTGCATGTGAATGTAAGAAGTGGCCAGAATATTCATTCTTTCTTTGTTTTGTAAATGTACTTGAATTGGAAGTGACAGATAAACTGACTATAAAGGGCCATTGATTTGTGCATTTTTTTAAATTGCCTTTTTTTCCTACTCCTTGTCCTTTACAGATGATATCGAGTTTCTTAGATCAGCAGGCCATCCTGTTTGTGGACACTGCTGATCGTCTGGCATCGCTGGCTCGAGATGCTTTGGTTCATGCTCGGCTGCCCAGCTTTGCCATCCCATATGCAATTGATGTTCTGACAACTGGATCCTACCCTCGGCTGCCCACCTGCATTAGGGTAAATAACTCTGCTGTGTCTGGGGAGTGTGGGAATCCCCTGTACAGCATCAAATGCACAGTAATCAAACTAATTGTCTGTGTGCAGATGGAACTGTAGCTCAGTACAGGCCTAGAGCCAAGTCTCTGCAGTGTCAGTTTCTCATGCAGAACACTTCCTGTTTGAACAAGTTACGCTTTCCCAGTAGAACGTTCCCTCCATTTATTTAGTTCTGTCAAATTTAGTGATTTTTCTCAGTGGTCAGTCTTGGGTAAAACGTAATCAGCTGGAAAGCAAATCTCAGTGTGAGATAGAAAACTTCACTGGGCAGTGACCTGTAGTATTTATATTTTCAGACTTCTGGTCTGGTTGGTTTTCACAATGGCTGCTGTCAACCTGTTTAAAGTGTTTGAGATGCGTAGACTTGCTTGTGTTTATTGTAACAGGATAAAATAATCCCTCCTGACCCAATAACAAAGAGTGAGAAGCAAACCACACTTCATCAGCTAAACCAGATTCTTCGGCATCGACTCGTGACTACGGATCTTCCTCCACAGCTGGCAAATCTTACAGTTGGTAAGAACTGGGATTACTTTTTGAAGGATACGTTATTGCAGGCTGATTTAAAATTGTTGTTTTAATGCTAAAGCAAAACTAAATGTTAGCTTGAGACCATTAAGGATGCTTCGTCTATGAAGACTAGGATCCTATCTCTGTATGACATTAAAAGATGTGTTTTTTTCCCCCCTTTGAAAAATGAGGGCACTGATAATATTGCTGAAATATTGACTTTCAAGAGGAAATCCTGTGCAGGTAGTGCCAAAAGGTTTTAGACAGTGTCTTGCTCTTTTAGCAAATGTTTTGCAAAATGGTCTTTGGACTACTTCATCTTAATTTGTTTTTAAAATGCAACTTAGTAAAGCTGTTAGGTCTTTCTGCAGAAACTGTTTGAACTTGAGTTTAAACAAGTCACTCTAATGTAGCTTTTTATAGCTGTTTTGATACTTATGTTCAGGCACAGAATTTGTTCATATTTATGCACGCCTTTTGTTCAGTGGCTCACTGCAGTGCCAGATCTCTTAAGCTGTTTTGAGATCTGTTTTCATTTAGCCCAAGTAGTGGTAAACATTAAAATAACCTTTTTTAAGAGGAAAGATGGCTATAAACTGGACTAGGTTATTGCAGAATCACAGAGAATGGGTTGGGAATGGACCTAGTCCATGCTTTTAACCAAGACAAGGTTAGCCATTTGTAAACCATTCCCTACAGACCTAGATCAGAAATGTTTCTAAAGAATCTCAGTGCAGGTTTTCTGTAGTCCCTGTGTGAGTGCTTGCAGTGTCAGTATTAGAGGTATTTTTGTCTAGTGGAAGTACATATGAATGATATATGGGTAATATGGATAATATGGATAGTATGTCTGAGTCTTGAGAGTTTTCGGTTAGCTAAACATTTCAGTGACTATTATTTTCTATTTTAGAGTGTGGTTTGTTTTAAGAGGATGTCTGGGGTGCTCTTGAAAATGAAACTTCCTGAGTTAAAAGGTTAAAATTTTTGCAGGAATATTTCTATATGTCTTTAATTGTAAAGGCATAGGACATAGTTCGTTAAATGATTGAGAAGAAGGTTGACCTGCAGGTTAGAGTAAGGACTTGTACTTACTTGTTTGCTCTGCCTCTCATTCCTTTATGACCTTGCTTGCATAGTTTTAGTCCTTGCTCCCAATTCTTGAAACAGATAGCAGTGTTCACAGAGGTGTGAGGATGTACATATCAATTAGATAAATAGTGTGCATAAGCTTTGTTTGTTGTGTATATATAAATTCTGCAGAAGATTATCTTCCTCACATGAAAATGGATTTATAATATTCTAATATTAAATAAATCCTTTGCAGGGAGATGTGTTTTCAGGGCTGGATTTCAGCCTGGGCTGAGATCCATGTTCTGAATGTTATTTGAATATTGCTGAAAGTATTCATTGTTGATAGTAGCAAAGAATAGGAATATTTCAGCCAGATGTTTTGTTTGTCAGGCTGGTAGTCAGCTTAGTGTTACTCTGTATTACAGAAGCACAAGTGTTAACAAGTTACCAGATTTAACAAGTTAACTTCAGGACAGTTTGTACATCTGGCTGTGCTGCTTATTGACATTGGGTCTGTTGCAGACTGTAAAATCTTCAGAGTTGCACAGAAACATAAGCAACAGAGCAGAAATGGTAGGGAAGCAATCCATTTTGAGTGCCAGGAGCTACCACATTGTTATTTTGAGGCATCTTAGGAGACTGAGTGAAATAAAACATTCTTGTCTTCCTTAGCCAATGGCCGTGTGAAGTTCCGAGTTGAGGGTGAGTTTGAGGCCACCTTGACAGTGATGGGTGATGACCCTGACATCCCTTGGCGCCTTCTCAAGCTGGAAATTTTGGTTGAAGACAAGGAAACTGGTGGTAAGAAAAAAATTAAACCTTTACGCTTTGTTTTTAACATGATGTTCATCTCTGACGCTGTATAAGTCTTGTTTATACTGGGTTTTCTGCATATAACAACTTAAGAGAATGAAGTTATATATACTTGTCCTGTTTTGACCTTGCTTAACAGGGTTTTAATACCTTAACAATGCTATACAGTGACTTTAGTAGAATGACTAAAATTTCCAGAGTAAACCAAGGATTTTGTTGTTTTGTTATAAAACCTGGTATGGAAATTGCTCGGTACAGCTGTATCTTTTTCATTTTTAATTTATTAATTTACTGAATTATTTTAAATACCTAGTTTTCTGATGTCTAATATGACTTACTTTTCATTTGCAAAAGATGGTCGAGCCCTGGTTCACAGCATGCAGATCAACTTCATCCATCAGTTGGTCCAGTCCCGGCTGTTTGCTGATGAAAAGCCACTTCAGGACATGTACAACTGCTTGCGTATCCTTCTGAAAGGGGCTTCTGAATGAGGTGTTTAATGTAGCCTCAATCTTCTTAGTAGCTGGAAGTCAAGAAGGATGGATTCCCTGTTAAGCTTGGGGGAAGTGTCTGGGCATGAAGTTATGGTGGCCTTGAAGTAAATGATGGCCTTGGAAGCAGTAATTCTCAGGTGCCTGCATGTCAAATTTAATTCTACACACTAAATCAGCAAAGGTGAAGGTGAGGTATTCAAGGCAGCAGGTTGTGTAGTAAGTCAGTGCAGCAGCAGCAGCTAATTTTGGAGATGAAATACAGAGCTGACTTGGAAGTTCTGGGAGCCGACAGTTCTTGCTACCCAGAACTGCAGTAAAGTGCTGTTGATGAGGGTGTGTTAAGTCTATTGTGTCTGTGTGAATAATGAGAGGAGATGCAGGATGTGCAGTGATTTTCCACTTGCAAAGGGCAGATTGCTCGACAGTGTGAAATGGATTTCAGTGAAACTGTTTCTGCAAAAGAGTCATGTTGTTTTAGGGTGAAGGTGGGAGGTGGGGTTAGTGGTAACTATAGAGTGGAATTTCTTTGTTAGTAATCATCTTTTCAGTTAAAGATGATGACAACTAGAAATCTGTAAAACAAGGCTGTTGTGACTCTTGTTTAACAGCCTGTCCTAGTTTAGAGTTTAGAAAACCACAAAAAAAACCCCTTTGAGAAATATTTGGTGCTGTTTATATGTGTTTATCTCTGGATTAGTACATTAGTGTGTTTTCAGACAGCATCTTGTCTGACATAGGTGACAAATGGATTGATGTAGTGTACAGAAACAGGTTTATGTAGTGTACAGACTGTCTGGACATCTTACATTTTCTTAGCTCCATGCATTAGACTCCTTCTGCCTGGCTCTTCAGCTGGAAGTCTTGCATTCACAAACACTAATGCTGATCCGAGAGCGCTGGGGCGACCTTGTGCAAGTGGAGCGGTACCATGCAGGGAAGTGTCTCTCACTCTCTGTTTGGAAGTAAGTTCATTTCAAAAAGATTGTTAACAAACAATAAATGAAATAAAAGGAGGGATTATATTTACCAAGCTTGAGCCATAATTTTCAGAATTGTACTTTCTTTTTGATGTGAGACTCCTAAATTCCTTTAATTAAGTACCTACATGTGTTGCTTGATTTGTAAAGAAGTAAGGGTTGCACTCTAATGTACAGAAGAGGAGTGGATACAGTTATAAATTAGTTTACATTTACAGAGATATCTAAAAATTAATTAGATCTCTGTCAGACTTGTACTATATTTATTGCTTGACTCGCACTAGATAACATTTTAAAAAGCAATCCAAGTACACTTCTGACTGTGTTGAATTTGCAGTCATCTAAAATTCGTGTAGTTACAGTTAACCAACAGTTCTGCTTTAAAATGTCATCTAAAACAGATGCCTTTTTCAGTTCAGCTGACACAGTGTTTTTAACCAGAACACACAGAATCAAGGTTTAGCTACTGAAAAATATATTTTCTGTTCTTCCAGTTGCATGATTTAATTATTCCATTTGTTTTAAGTCAACAGGTACTTGGCAGGAAAACGGGGACTGCATCTGTCCATAAGGTCACTATAAAAATTGATGAAACTGATGTCTCAAAACCCTTACAAATATCTCATGAGCCTCCACTGCCATCCTGTGATTCCAAACTGATGGAAAGAGCCATGAAGGTAAAGGTTTGCTTTTCAGGAGGCACCTGATTTTGTAAATCGAAAACTCAAGTGCTTTACACTGTCAGTTTGTTCCACTTTGATTCTCTTTAAAGAGCTGTTTCTAAGATTTCTAGTGAGTAGTTACTCTAGGTTGTGTAGTGTTTATGTGGGGACCTCGAATTGTTCTTAAAAATTATTGGCCTTGACTTCATCTTAAAAATTGCACCTACTTCACAGTGCATTATATACCACTTGTGAGACAGAATGCTGAGGCTGGGGGAAATAACAGCAAAATATCAGTTATTATTAAGGTTTGGTTTGAAATAGAGAGACCATTCTTCCCTTTCCTGTCTTGGAGCTCCTCGAAAATCAGCTTCCCCTTGTCACTGGAGTTGGCTACCCAGCAGTGCTATCCACTTTAAAAAATCTGACGTTATGATTTGGAAATCTTGTGCTGAAGAACTCATGTGGTTTGCTTGTTACAAGTGTTAAGTGAAGCTTAGTTTTACATTATTGCTAACCAGATTATATCATGTGGCCTATTTGAATGTTCAAATTCCTGTATTTTAAAGGTGGGATTGTTGCAATGATCCAAAATGAGTAACTACAGTCAAGTTCCTACTTGGATCATGCTTCACTGGTGATAATTCTAGATCTTGGTTAAAGATATTTAAGAAAAACTGCATTCTGGGTATTGTAATAAATCCTCTGTAAGTCCCTCAGCAAATGTGGCTGTAATATATCAGGACATCTGTTTGTCATTATTTCTTTCAGTGTTTGGGTTTAGGAGAGTTAGTAACTGGAGTGAATGGTGTAGTCTTCACACTTCTAGTACAGTTTTTCCACAGGGAAAAGCTTTCCAGCTCAGGTCTTTCACCTGCATCACAGAACTTTCTACTGATGGTAGCCTTCACCTCCTGTACATACTTCGTATTTCAGCCTCTTGGCCCATCATGTTACCAGTGCTGACAGAAAAGTCTACATGGTGAATTATAAGAACTACCAATGTTTCAGCTACAGAGGGATGTGGGAAACCTAGTGAAGCATGGTAGCCTTCTACTCTACTTTTAGAGCAGAAATTCTATTATCAAGATAGTAAATATATACTACATTTTCTTATTTAATAGCCTAAATTAGCATATTTAGGCTACTAAATATAGAGTTGAATTAGTGAAGATGCTGTATTTATGTGTAAATCCAAGCAAATGCTCTTTATCTACAACATCTGCTGAAGGTCCACTGGAGGTGACACAGTCTAAGATCACTGAATCGAGTCTGCAGCCTGTAGGTTAAGATATGAGGCCACTGTAAATTTGAGATTTATCAAAGTTAAAGCTGACCTCCCTTTATAAGGACTTGCTCTGAGCTTAAAAAAATTATCAGCTGTGGTAAATACAATGCTGTTTTAGTGTTTGAATAATGATCTCAGCTGTAATGACGTAGATGGCACACTGGGTTTCTGTTTGTTTAAGGTACTGTATAAAACAGTGGCACAAACAAACATGTTTGTCTGAGAACGTTGTTTGCATTAACCTACTGAAAATTGGATGTAGTCGCTTCTTAGAGAGGAAGACTTAACCCATTGCAGCTGCTGAGTTGAAATGCTCTTGTGGATGGATAAAGACTTGGTTTTTAAGGCCTTGTCTTGGAAAGCTTGTCTTTAGGGGAAGGTCATTCTGGAATGCAGAGGTAGGCACTGTATATAGTATAATTCTGTGCTGTATGAACCTCTTCTGCATTTATGTCTTATGCTGGAATAAAATTTGAGTTTACTTCAGCTCAAACAGTATTCAAAGCACTGTGTGGTTACCTAGAAAAAAGCTTTCGCAGTAATCTGGAGCTTTGCTTATGCAAAGTATGTAAATTATGCGAGTGTAATGTGAATGAATGTAAATGCAAATGCTTTAATTTGGATTGCACAAGTAGGTTACAGTGAATATAAGTGGTGGCATGAGCTTCAGCACTGGCAGTGCAACAGAATGTAGATGCAAGCCCCTAGATACTTCTGGGTTCAGTAGGGTTGCTCATACTCAGTGCCTGTCACTGCCTTGTTACCCTGTTAGCAGGACTTAAACTTGTTGGATTTCATGTTACAGCTGCATGTATGTTTGTGTAGAGGCAACCCTATCCTAATGAAGTGTTGCTTTGGGGTGTTTTTTCTTTGGGGTCTTCTTTCTTTAGCTTAAGCTACTCACCAATGGAGGGGAAAAAAAAAAAAAAACACTAAGCTGAAAATGGACCAAACTTGATCCAGGACAAGTAGGTCTGCACAGGGGGTGGTAACAGCATACTTTGTGAAACTTCTTTTACATCTTCTAATCTTAGCTTAAAACCTCTCCCACTGCCTGCTGCACAGGATCTTATGGTAGCTTGTTGTATTTTGTAGTGATCCAAATACTCAAGTTAATAGTCTATGTGTCTCACCACAGTTCTAAGAAAATTATTTCTGAAGTGATTGTTTTATTAAGTACCTTTGTTTCAGTGTGCTAATGCAGAAAGTCTACACATCAAATACGAGCTTACTTGAGTACATTTCTTTTTCACAGATTGACCACCTATCAATAGAAAAACTCCTAATAGACAGTGTCCATGCAAGATCTCATCAAAAACTCCAGGAGCTGAAAGCCATTCTTAAGAGCTACAATGTTAATGACAACTGTATGTGTTTTCTGCTGAAGTTTTTCTAGTTCATTTCCATTTGTGTCTAGGAAGGGTTTCCTTTTCTCTTAATGTTTCTTGTTTTCATTAATTTAAATTTAAAAAAAAAAAAGGGAAATGTGTTTAGAATTAACAAAACTTAGCTTTGACTTATTCTGCATTGAGAATGGTGAAATACGCATACATCTGAATGCAGCGTAAGAGGTGAAGCTGGTAGAACATTGTAGTCTGGGTTGAAGGGTTAAAATTTGCCTACTGTAAAACTTGTTTCTGTTCAGAATTGAAAGCAAATCTTTCACTGTTTTGAACTAGTTTTGGATGAGATTTTCCTTAAACTGCTGTTGAAACTTTTGGGATTTAGATCGATCTTACAATTGTGAAGCAGTGAGTTGAAAGATATTCAAGGATTAAGAATCTTCAAATTTGGTCTGCCTTTTCTCATTGATTTGTCACTGTTTTCACAGACAAATTCTTATGTTCAGTTTTCTCTTTATGTTAACACTGTAATAATGTGCAAGTAGGGTTTGTTTCTCTAAAAACATACAGGTTTTTTATTATAATTGGGTAAGTTTTAATATAAGCTTGACTTTTTATGAAATTATTAACATCATTTTTTGTTTAGCGTTCATTGAGACGGCTCTCCCAACTCTTGTAATTCCGATTTTGGAACCATGTGGTCGATCAGAGTGCCTGCATGTATTTGTTGATCTCCACTCTGGAATGTTCCAGCTGATGCTGTATGGTGTTGGTAAGTAGGCACAAAATCAGGAGGCATTTAATACCTTGCAAGAATCCTGCGCTGTGAGGTGATTTTGTGGGAGCAGTTCTGTCAGGTCTGCAAAGTTTTGTGAGCAAATGATCCCCACACTTGGGTCCTCATCTAGCTATTGGAGTTTGAGGAATAGAAAAGAGGATCTTTTTGCTTAAGTGCCACAGTTTAGTTAAGATTATTTTAAGAGGGCAACAGAGTAATTATTTTTGGGGTCAATGCAATGCATATTCTTTATGACTCATGATTCGTGGCTTGTGCTGTTAATGGATGAGGTCATTTCACATGGACCTCAGTGAGAATTATATTATGGGACCTTATACATCTGGAGTTACTACTGTTCAAGTCTTAACTTCAGGTTTCACAGGGCTTAAGAGAAGAAAGAAAGTTCTTTTAGTTTATTTGGTTAATAACATCCTGCTGTGGTCTTACAAGCATTATGTATCATCTGTTGGTACCTTAATCTCTCTCTTCACAGTAAGCCATGTGGAAAAAACAAGGGGCAACAATTACAAGTTGCACCAGGGGAAGTTTCATCTCGAAATCAAACAATCCATAGCACAACCCCCTGAGAGTTTTGATGGGGTCTCCACCACTGGATATGTTCAAGATGCTGTTGGACAGGGGATTAGATAGTCTCATCTATGCTCCCTTTCCCACAAAAGGCTGGACCAGATGATCTTTGAAGGTCCCCTTTGAAGCCCAAACCCAGGCTGTTCCATGATTCTGAGATTAATTAGATGAGACACTTTCAATGAAAGTTTGAAGTTTTGTTTGAAGGACTGGTTCTAAGACCATTTACTCATCTGATGTTCTTGCAGATCAACTGACACTCGATGACATAGAGAAATCTGTTAATGATGATATGAAGCGAATCATTCCTTGGCTCCAGCAGCTCAAGTAAGTGACTTGAACAGTTCACTTAGTTTGCATGGAATGAGTTACTACATTTGTATTCTGGATGATCACACTTGCATGGCTTTATGTTTTACCACAGTAGGGGTTACACTTTCTCACTGTTGTAAGCAACTTTGAGTATTTGTTATCTCCTCTAAGCAGTCGAGGAAAGTCTGGTTTTATTTGGACTTTGTTCCATAGCCCTGCTTTAGTTTTCCTCCTTACATGTAGCCTCATGCATTGCTATGTGCACACTTTGCATGAAGTCTTTTCACTTGAAGTCAATAGCAGACCACTTGCTTCCTGAGAGTCTCATTTTCTGTTCATGTTCGTCTTCTATATCCTTTATTCCAGTGTTTCTACAGCTGAACTCTGCTTGTTTCTCAGCAAAAATTATCTCCCTTCTCACAATACAGAGGGAAAAACCAGGAAGTGGCCTAGGATGATTTAAAACGTGTTTATCTTCTAGCACTTCAGCCCTTGCTGGTTTAAGCCTCTAATCTTCCTTCCATAAAGCCCTGAGATTTAAGCATGAGATACATTTGGCTTCCATAAGAGGTTGTAGCAAATAATACAAACACAGTTTGCATCTGCATGAGAACTGAGTTCCACCTGCTCTGTCGTTTTGGAAATTCCCAGTGCTCTGACTTAATTGCAGGGTGAAATCTCTATTTGAGGAGTTCAGCTTCTAAAAGAAGCTTGATGATGCATGAAGCACTGGCACCCTGGAGAAACTAATCAACTTCCCTTTGTTATAAATAATGTACTTGAGATAATGGCTTGGGTAGTGCTGCAGTTTCTGAGGAAGCTCAGCAGTCCACAAAATGTCTTTTAGGACAGCTGTATCTGACATGTTATCTGTGAGAATAAATATGGTGTGTTGTGATGGAGAGATGCTGAGCATCCACACTTTCCTCTGCTATTGTCAGTGGAAGTTTGACTAAATACCCAACCCATGCATTTCTGAGCCCCTTTCAAGCCTTGCTAGTCTTCCTGGCCTTGCCACTATGGCCAAAATCCATTGGAGTAGGACAAAGTTTAATTCCAATCATGAAACTAAATTTGGTGTCTCTCATGTAGCTCTTCATCTCCAAACTTACTCAGGTGAATGAGTTTGTTTATAACATAACCCACAGTGACATCCAGCTTCAGTGACTCTTTTTACTGTATTGCTTACCAGCATATGGGAACAAAGATTTTCCTTTCTATACCAAAACGTAATTGAAGATTCCAGATTGTCAAATAACTGCAATCTGCATGTTTTTTTAATGTTTCCCTTCTTTGTTTTATGTTGTAATTTCATATTGTAGCATATAAAAATTTATTCAGCAAATAATTTCAGGGCTTTTCTTCTTGAATTAACACCCGTCTCTTAAGCTGAAGACAAGATGTAAATATAGTGATAAGGAAATACAAAGTAATGAAATTTTCTATGTGATTTTTCTTTATTTAACTTGTGCTGCAGTCATAGATGTTGGCTTAGAATATGACTGACTCTTAATTTGACACTAATGCTCTACACAGCAGTATATTAGAATCCTGTAAACCAGACTCAGGGTACTAATACCTTTATTTCCATGCAAGGTTCTGGCTTGGACAGCAGCGCTGCAAACAGTCTATAAAACATCTGCCTACAGTGAGCAGTGAAACTCTTCAGCTAGCTAATTATGCCAGCCATCCAGTGGGAAACCTTTCCAAACACAAACTGTTCATCAAACTCACTCGCCTTCCCCAGTACTACATTGTAAGTAACTGAAAAATGCTTCTGTCTTTTGCTCCCTGTCATGGATATCCCAGGCAGTTTGTGGTTAACTGTTAACTCTTAACATTAGGAACCAGGTGATTGATGTAATGCTTGATTCTCTCCTCTCCCTCCCGTCTCCTGTGGGTTTGTTAAGCACTCAGGCTCATACAGGAGAGGGTACATACAGCTTTATTACTCAGCAACCTTCCCATTCTCTGTTTTCCTGAAAGGTTTGGTCTTCATCTCTTCTTGGATCCCTTTCCTAGCCACAGTATTAATATGTTGGAAAAGACTAATATTTGTCCTTTGAAAGGGAGAGGATAGGAAATGAGTTAGACTTAATCTTAGCTTGAGAATCTTCTCAATTTGTTGTTTTGTTTACATATAGGTTGTAGAGATGTTTGATGTTCCTGGCAACCCCACAGAACTAGAGTACAAGTACCATTTTCTGTCTGTGAGCTATGCTGAAGGAGATGACAGCCCTGCCACTGCACTTTTACTACAGCAGTTCAAACCAAACATTGAAGAGTTGGTATTGGACACAAAAAGTGGCAAACAAATGAAAAGTGGTGTCAAGCGCAAGGTACATGTTCCAAAAGCCATTGGGGTGGTTACAGTGCATGAAAGCTCAACACAGATTCTGAGCATCAATTCCAGTTTTAGTAGCCATGTTTCCAGGGTTTGTATGGCTGGCATCTTACTTGTATGAGTTCTCTGGACTGCTTCCCTAGGGAGATGCTGGGAAACTGTTTTGTAACAGTTGTCCTTCAATGCATGCCAGGCCTTCTCCACTGCTCTCCCGAGCCAAGGCAGAGCTCTGTGCAGAGGAGTGTGTATATATTGGATATGCAGGGTGCTGGTATCTGTGAGATACGCTTTGCACCATGTATAGACTTTGAAAGACTTGCAGGGGCTGATAAGAGTTACTTCTTGGGACCAGGCTGACGTGCCTTAGTGATATTCAAGTACTGTTTTAAAGACAGTCTTCAACTGAATTGCTTTTGTCCTGAAGTGGATCCTTTCAGGAGTTTGTGCTCAGGGTGTGATTCATTTAACACTTTGATGAATTAGATTATTCTCTGACATCTCTTTGAAGTGTTTACTCCAAATATGCAAGTACATTTGTCTTTATTTTATAAATTCTAGTTATCTGGAGATCCATGTTCCATAGAACCCAAGAAACCAAAACGGTCGGGAGAAATGTGTGCCTTCAATAAAGTGCTAGCTCATATTGTAGCCATGTGTGATACAAATATGCCATTTATAGGGCTTCGGATAGAGGTAGGTATTAAAAAATACTTTGTTTCCTTCTTCCCCTCCCCTACTTCTGATTCTGGTGTCTAGATGCGAGTGTTTGGCAAACTTGTGGTCATGTGCTCACTCTGGAGTTGCCCAGCCAGCTGAGCCTGGGTGACTCAATCTTCTACACTGTGTTGCTCTAGTCTTGCTAGAGCTGCTTCTCTTAATACCAAGCACTGCAAAAAGCGTGAAAAGTTGAGGGAAAAGGGAAAATGAGGTTGAAAGATGCACTTGTGGGAAGGGTTGGGAGACAACTTTATACCAGATTGGAGCAGACCGTTTTTTGGCTTTCCAGTGCTTGAGGACATGAAACATCTGTCACCCTCAGGGGAAAAAAAAAGTCCTTGAAAATGTTTGAAGCTTTTTGCTTGACTTTTTTGCTTAGAATAACATTTTTCTTGTTCATTCCTAGTTATCCAATATGGACATTCCTCACCAGGGAGTACAAGTAGAAGGAGATGGTTTCAGCCATGCAATACGTTTATTAAAGTAAGTGGATATTCTCTATTTTTCGTTTTATTATTGTACGTACACTTGAGAGAAAAAAAAGGCTTGTTTGGAGAGGAACAATAAGAATATCAGGACCGGGGTAAGATTTTTGTTTTGGGGTTATTTTTCCTTTTTTTTGGAGGGGTGTTTATATTGTGTATCTTGCACTTGTATGTGAAGCAGTGCTAGAGAAAGAGGAAAATAAGAGTAGACAAAGAGCCAACTACAATTTGCTTCCTTCATTAGCCTAAACCAAGGGGCTCTGAAAGCAGTTTGGCAGTTCTCAATCCTTAAATCCAGGCAGTGCTAAGGAAGATGTGATGATGATTCATGAACATGCAGTTTTAGATCAGATCAGAGGCCTACATACTCCATATGCTATTTGACAATTATGTGAAACTGCAGAGGAAAATGCCAGGAATCCCAGAAAAGACAATTGCATGGTAAAGAGATTGTAGAGGAAATATCTGAGAATCATACAGTAATTTAATAGGTTATTTAGGCCCAAGTGCAGGACTTTGCAATTGTTTTCATGGAACTTCATAAGGTTCCTGTTAACTTATTTCTCCAGCCATCTGTGATCTCTCTGAAGGGCAGCCCTGACCTCCAGCATGTTAAGTGCTCCCTTCAGTTTGGCATCATCTGCAAATTTTCTATTCTTTTGTAACATATAGGCTATTGAAATAGTTATATTGAAATTGTTAATAGGAGGCCAATAGTGGTGGCCTCTGTGCTAACCCTGAGAAATGCCAGCCACAACCAGCCACTAACTGGACCTGCAACAAATCAGTTTAAAGCAAAAAACGACAAACCCCAAAGACACGTCCTAGAGTAAAACCTTCATAACTCCTTTTATGCTGCAGAAATGTACAGTGACATAAAGGCACCAGTCTCTAAATGCATCAGGCCCTACCTTTTTAACTTTGCATATGAGCAGGGAACTTGTGAGCTGAAGTTAAGGGTGGAACAGGAAATTTCTGGCTAGATCCTCAAGGAATTTGAAAAAGAGTTTGGCATGTTTTTACTTAAACTTTATTTAGTCTGTCCCTTGAGCTCGATTCACACATTGGGATACGAATAAATTAGTGAGTACTAAGGGAACTGCCAGGTTGTTCATTGCATGTAGAGCAAGCTTGTTCTAGAAGGCAAATGAATTCAGATTGCCACAGAACTTCCTTATTCTCATCTTTTTTGTCTTATTTCTCTGTATAAGAGCTTTATATTGGTGAGCTCTTAGTTCACCAGGAGATAAGGACAATTCAGCAGATCCTTTAATAGTCTGTAATTTGCAGGTGTTGAATCCATATAAAAATTGATCTTAGCTCAGAGTGCTTTTGTGACACACTTACTACAGTCCTTGAGGAGGAATAGGTTATCTCACTGTGCAGTCCAGCTGCCTCTGCTGTTGATTAGTTCATTCTTTCATGTCCAGACTTGGGAGTCCTTCAGGAAATATTAGAAGGCGCTGTTGTTACTTGTGGAACTGTACTGTGTGTAATGGCACTTCTGTTTTTTGTCATGTATAGAATTCCTCCCTGTAAAGGTGTAAACGAGGAAACACAGAAGGCTCTGGACCGATCTCTTCTTGATTGCACTTTCCGACTACAAGGTAGAAATAATCGCACGTGGGTGGCCGAGCTGGTGTTTGCAAACTGCCCACTGAACAGCACTTCATCCAGGGAGCAAGGCAAGTTTCATTGAGGAACACTGGTAAATTTTGTTTCTTTGTAGTTTACATTGTCAATTGCAGTAGTTTTCATGTCTTGGTGTAACTGGACAGCTGTCTGCTCCTGAGATTGCTAATAAACCACAGTAATCAAATTTTAATCAAAATTCTGACTGCTGAGTTGATGCATTTTTGTTACTTCAATGTCCTTTCTGGTCACTTGCCACAGTTCACTCATAGTGTGTAAACCACAGCTCAGGAACCACTGGGTTGATCAGTATTTGCCATCTCCTCACACTGCAGGACCAACCCGTCACGTTTACCTGACGTATGAAAACCAGTTGTCTGAACCAGTTGGAGGTCGCAAGGTGGTCGAGATGTTCCTTAATGACTGGAACAGTATTGCTCGGCTGTACGAGTGTGTCCTGGAGTTTGCACGATCCCTACCAGGTACAGAAATCACCTTCTTTTTGTCAAAGTGGTGGGCTTACAGATTACTGTGATTTTCTCACTCTCTTCCCTCCCCTCTTCACAGACATCCCCAACCACTTAAACATTTTTTCAGAAGTTCGGATCTACAACTACAGAAAACTTATTCTTTGTTATGGAACTACCAAGGGGAGCTCAGTAAGTAACTCCTAAATGGACTTTAAATGTATGATTGAAAACAGAATGGGTAGACTTAGACTTCTCAGAATTTTACTACAGAAGTTTTCTTTTTAGTGGAATTAATATAGATGAATGTAGAAAAGACAGAGAGTGCTGCATTGCTGATTTGCTGGGTTCCTAGAAGTTCAGAATTTTTGACAATTTCTGTTTGATGTTTTATATTGTGGGAAGGACAGTTGTGTGCTTCTAACTGATGAAAGCTGGTGTAGCAGCATGTTTCTGAAAAACTTTGTGTAAGTGTTGTTGCTGGTCACTGCTGTACTGGGATATACGGATATGTGTTAAGCTGAGTGCCTAATTCTGCCTTAAAAGAGAGTACTCTTAACAAAGTTTTAAATGTAGTGCTGTGCTTTTGAATGGGGTGATCCTTAATTATTTTGTAGCAGTGTTGTTTTCTTGTTCAGAACTCTAGCTTTCTCTGTAGTATTTGAATTTACAACTTACTAATTACTTAAATAACTGAGTACTTGCTCACACCTTTGCCTTAAGTGCAAGGTAGAGGAGGAAGTGAGTGCATCTTTATTTCAGATTTAGAATATAGTTTTTGTGTGCAACTGATGCAAAGTAGCTGATACACTTGAAATTTGCTTCCTGGAATGCTTTTGTGTTCATTTTTCTAAGCTGAATTTTTAAGAGTATTTTTATGTGCCTTTTATTGGGAAGTATATGTGTGTGTATATATATGTATACATATATACATATGTATATTATATATATGTAAGTAGCCCCAGCAGCAGTATGAATTTTGCATTTAACTTCCTTACATATTAACATATCCAGTTCTCATTTTTGTGTAATGTAACTTAAGAAAACCAGTCCACCTCCAGAACTCATTAATCAGTTTTCCACGGTGTGAATCTCTTGAGTTTACTTTTCTCTCTTTCACCTTTGGCATAAAAGACTCTTTTGCTTTTTCGTTGACTTGCTGATATAATTGCCCAGTTCTGTAGTTGCCAACAATCCAGGCAGCTAAGTGGGTGTTAAAGCTGACAGTGCTTTTTTTTTTTCTTCACAACCTCAGCAGCTTTTGAGGAAGGTGAATTAGGAATCTGTTGAGGTTTGATGAAAAATGGGGGAAAAAATTAAATCAGACCAACTTTCTTATTATAATCTCTTGTTATAATCTTGTTATTACAACCTACTTGTT
The DNA here is from genome assembly GCF_000691975.1 of Corvus brachyrhynchos. NCBI lineage: Eukaryota > Metazoa > Chordata > Aves > Passeriformes > Corvidae > Corvus > Corvus brachyrhynchos. The sequence goes on from NW_008238126.1 coordinate 1,720,107, forward strand.
CTAGCTTCCAAGACCATTTTATGTTTGTGACATTGCAGATCAGCATTCAGTGGAACTCCATCCTCCAGAAGTTCCACATTTCACTGGGAACTGTTGGCCCGAACTCAGGTTGCAGTAACTGTCACAACACAATTCTGCACCAGCTCCAGGAGATGTTCAATAAAACGCCAAATGTGGTGCAGTTGTTACAGGTAATGTTCTAAAAAACTTCTCTCAAGAAAATTGCAAGACACTTGGGAGCTGAATTCTGATTAAACTGTTCTCTTCAAAATTACATGGGTGTTACAGTTGTTTATGGATCTCATTGCCAGAAGGCATCTAATTTTCCCTGCTATTCCCCATTTTCCCTGACCTTTCCTTTTGGATAAGCTACCTGACCTCTCAATATCCGCCCTCTCCCAGGTTTTGTTTGACACTCAGGCTCCATTAAACGCCATCAACAAACTCCCAACCGTGCCCATGCTGGGACTGACCCAACGCACCAACACTGCCTACCAGTGCTTCTCCATCCTGCCCCAGTCCCCCACGCACATCAGGCTGGCCTTCAGGAACATGTACTGCATCGACATCTACTGCCGCAGCCGCGGCGTGGTGGCCATTCGCGACGGCGCCTACAGCCTCTTCGACAACAGCAAGATCGTGGAGGGCTTCTACCCCGCGCCTGGGCTAAAGGTGACCACCCCATGTTTTCTGGCAGGCTGACAATAAATGAGCTTCTAACTTGGGAGTATGAATCTGATGTGAAGAGCTTGGTGAAGGCTTTCTTTGTGGAGAGCTGTGGTCCTTCCAAAATTCTGAGCGTAGAAGGAAGTTTTTGATTTATCGGTAGATCTGTTAATTAGTTTGAATTAAAACATTTCCTTTTTAAAATGTAACATCAAGTGCTGGGGGTTTTTTTTCTTATCTGTGTATTCAGGCATCCTTTTGTTGAAACTTGCTGAAGCTTTGTGACTAGGCTAGATGTCTGCTTCAGGATTAGCAGCAACTGCTCCTCACAAACTGTGTTGTGCGGCAGTACAGTGCTCATAAGTTGCAGGTGGGACAATGCTCCATGTCAGATGATTCTAGATAGAAACTTCCCTTCAAAATAGTTCTCATCAGTGTGTGGCAGGAGCCTATGGCTTTGGTTCTAAATGCAGTGCTGGTTCACTCTTCCTGAAAAGTGAATCTGTGCACATTGACAGAATACCTGAGGGCAGCTTGTACCAGTGCTAGTTACACTGAAATACTGGAAAAATGCATCCTTTGAGAAACAAGTTGATTTGCTAATTTTTGTTTTTCTGACAGTTGCAGCTGGATATTGATTCTCTGGTATTGCATTTAACTAATCCTGAACATCTGCCTCTTTCACAAATGCTAAATGAAAGACTAATGGAAATAAGAAGGAGATTGTAGATACCAGTGTAAGGTAGTAGAAGAGAATGAAAATGGGAAGGTACAGGAGGAATTAATTCAAGAAAGTTGTCAGGCTCCTCTGGGTACAAGAGAGTTCTGTGGAGGAGGTGACCCAGATGTTCTTAACCAAACAGGGCAGTTGTAGGTGTACAGCAGCCCTGTAGGTTCTGGATACTGATAAGTTGTTCTGGAACAGGTATTTCCAAACGTAGACTTATCTTTAAGGAGACAAGAAAAATGTTGGTATTTCAATTTACTGGAGATACTTCTTGTTATAGAGCCAGGTATCTCTGTTTATGAATTGATATATTTTGCAGACTAATTATACTGTAATTAATGAATGTCCACCAGTATTTAGTTCCCAAGACCTGTGTGCTGTAGCTGATAGAGGTAGTGTTACAGCTCAGCAAATAACTGCCTTCTTTTGTGTAGTAAAATTTAAATGGGCCAATTGCTAACAAAACTGCTTTTTCCACAGACATTCCTGAACATGTTTGTTGACAGCAATCAGGATGCACGGAGACGATCTGTAAATGAAGATGATAACCCACCTTCTCCTATTGGAGGAGACATGATGGATTCTTTGATATCACAGCTCCAACCCCAGCAGCCGCCGCAGCAACCACAACAACAGGTACCCTTCAGGCAAAATAAATGTTTATTGTCTTCCACAACAGTGGATTTCTAAGAACTTCATGTTCTAAAGGGATTAGCAGTAGCAAAATGGAAAAGGAGGCTATAAACCCACTCTGCTGCAGAATTCCCCTTCGGGCAAAACGTATTAATTTATTTTGCCATTTCTCATTCCAGTGTAAATAGCCCATAGCATATGAACAGCAGCTTTGGAAGGTCACATGAGACTTGCTGCCTAGAAGCAAAGGACTGAGGGAGGGAAAACAACTGTTAAAGATAAAAGATGGGAGGGAGAGTCAGGAGGTGTTGCTGTTACAGGGTGGCAGATAAAAGATGTGAGGTACAGAGGTATTATGTCTTTAGAAGAAACTGAAAAAAACAGTGAGCACTGAACAAAATAATATAGAAAACCAAACAACTGTGTGGATGAACCTGTAACAGCAAACCCTTGTTAGTATTCTGCACATACTTAACTTCTATTTTAGTACAAAATGATCAAAAATTTTCATTGTCCTATGTTGACAATTTCAGCCGTTTGCAAAACAGGCAGGAGCCTCTGGAGCGTATCCTCTCACCTCACCACCCACCTCCTACCACAACACAGTGACACCCTCCCCGTCCATGATGCACACGCAGTCACCAGGTAGGATGGCTGGGAAGCTGGGAGCTGATCCTGTCCTAGAAAAATAGGTCTTTGTGCATGCATGTTTTTTCTATTATTTGAGGTGTGTTTAGCCCCAGGTTAGCCAAGAGAATGCACCTTACATTGTGGAGAAAAAAAGAAAGTCCTACCATGTGTGTTTTGGAAAGTACATTTTGAAGATAAAAAAAAAAAACATTAAGTAAAACTGCCATCTTTAGCTATGTAATATTTGGGACTGTTTTCATTCTTACAGTTTATAACTTGCTAAGACAAAAACCTGGTAATTTTCAATACTTGGTTCTTCAGAAAAGCTTTTCATCACCAAAGCTCTGCTTTCTGCTCCTAGCTGTTGTAGAACAACAGCTGAAAATATTTAAATTTGGGGAAGGGCTGAGCAGGGGAGAAATGCCATTCTTCAAGCCAAATATCATGGGAAGTTTTTCATTTGTGTCGCAAATCAACCTGAAAAATATAACAGTCATGCATGTACGAAATAAAGCCTTCGAGTGCAAAAACAAATTCTCTTGAATCTTGTTTGCTGTTTCCCTGAAGGGAGCAGTTGATACAAAAAGTTAGAACAGAATTGTGTATGTCAAGTGATGTGATGTCTTTGATCAGGAAATTTGCATGCTGCAAGCTCACCTAGCGGGGCTTTAAGAGCACCATCACCAGCATCCTTTGGTCCAACTCCTTCACCTTCCTCTCTTGGAATCACAATGGGACAAACAGCTAACTTTGCCAGCCCACATGGTGAGTTCTTTACTGGCAGGTATATATGTAGGGACAGGGAGGTCAGATTTGCTTCTTGAAATTAAGTCTTCCAGAGCAGACCTAAGTTAACTGAGAAAAATTCATGTTTTGCAATTGGCTCAAGTAGCTGTTTTCATATATGTGAGTATTAACTCTTAACAGTAGTCAAAAGTAGCTGCATGGCATGTTGAGGCGTTCCTAACATGTTAAAAATTGACTCTCAGTCACTCCTTTCTGCTTACTAATGTGGGGAAATTCAATGTGGTCTTGTAGCAGAACAGTGGCTGCAGCTTTTAATGAGCATTTTCTTTTGTTAGATTAGTTAGTGGATTTTCACTGCTTACATTTCCTGGAAAAATAGCAGGTACAGGTTAGAAATTCAGATACTTGCACTTTGAAAATGTTGTCAAAGTCTGGCTGGTTTGACATATCTGTATGTGAGCAACATGCCTTTTGGTTGTTTCCTTTATTAATTCGGTTGGTTTTTTTGGAAAGCTGCCAAAACAATCCTTTGTGTAATCACAGTGTATTGGAAACTGTTGTATAGATGACAACAAATGAACAGTTCAGATGGTAATTTTCATACATCAGTTTGATTGTTGAGATGAATGCAGTGAGAGAGATGTGCCACAGAGGGTTCAAGGAGCTCGTTCTGATCAGTCTGTACAGCAGAGATACTTTTGCAGAGAAAACTGTAAGATACTGAATAGATAAGGAACTGTCTGGCTGAGGCTTCCATTTGCTAAGGAGTAGAAGTCCAAATCTGTAGGCAAGAGCTCCTTTTAGTTTAGAACCTGTTACTTGTTGGATATGACAATTTTTCTGAACATTCAATTTTACTTTTTTAAAAATACAACCTGGAAACCCTTGAAATCCATATTTTGATTTTTCCTCTCTGCCCCCACTTGGTGTGTTTTATATGGTTGTAAAAAGTAGTCTAAAAGCTTGCAGGCACTTTCATGCTTTACAGATTTTGGTAAGCCTCTTTTAGATTTCTCTATTAGAAAGCCTTTTACTTTTTAAAGAAATAATAATGGTCTTGTAACATCTGTAGGTACCATAGACCCAAGCTCACCATACACCATGATGTCACCCAGTCAGCGTGCAGGGAATTGGCCAGGATCTCCCCAGGTCTCTGGTCCATCACCAGCAGCACGGATGCCTGGAATGTCACCAGCCAACCCTTCCCTTCATTCACCTGTCCCTGATGCCTCTCATTCCCCACGAGCTGGAGCAAGTAGGCTTCTTTATCAGTGTTATAACTGTGAAACACCCATGTTTAACATTTCCAGTTGTGTTCCTTTTGGTAGTTCTTGTGTTGGTCTAACAGTCCTTACTGCCCTTGTGCAGTAAAATATCCAAGGAAATTAAGCCTTTATTCTGTCCTAGTTCAAATCTTCAGTAACAAATTGGTAAAAATGAGCTAAAGCATACAGCATAAATGTCAGCAGGATTGATGATAACTCTTGTTGCAGTGCAGAAATCAGTCTGAAACTACTGAACTCCGTGACTAAGAGAAAAGTCTTCAGAGTGAAAGCAATGATGGGCACATTTGCCAACCCAAATACTAACTTTTCACATCATAGATTTGTAATACTGCTCTTGCACGACTGATTTAGCCATCTTTACGTCCCATTGAGTTTGTTGTGCAAACCTCCTGTCTGCTGGCATGCTGCAGAAAGAGGAAAAGGGAGGGGTGTTTTAATGTTACTGAGACTCTTTGCATGGGTGCAGGGTCAAAACTAATTCTTTGTCTGTCTGATGCCTATCACTAGGCAGGCAAATTCTTAAATAAGAAGGATTAAGCTTTGGCCCAGAGGACTTACTGATGAACAGTGACAAAGTGAACACATATCTTGTTTCAGTGTAAATCCTCCCTTACTGCAAGTCCTTGTGTCCCCACAGGTTCCCAAGCCATGCCAACAAGCATGCCTCCACCTCGGAAACTACCTCAGCGCTCTTGGGCTGCATCCATTCCTACAATCCTCACCCACAGTGCCTTGAATATTCTGCTCTTGCCCTCTCCTACCCCTGGGCTTGTGCCAGGACTGGCTGGCAGCTATCTGTGCTCCCCTCTCGAGCGATTCCTCGGATCAGTGATTATGAGGAGGCATCTTCAGAGGATCATACAACAGGAAACGGTATGATTTAAGTGGGCCTGTGGGTATGTGACTGCTCCATGTCTTTCAAGTCAGGCACAAACTGAAATCCTTCAAATAAAATAACTGTTTGCTGTTAGACTTGTGCTGTACTTCTGATTTTTGCCACCTAAAGTGTCAAAATTTAGAGAAATCATTTAGTTCCACTTCCTTTCCATGCAAATTAGATGTGGAAAACCTGTTTGGTCAGGTGAAATTTGGTAACTGTTAAGATAGCAAGTTTAGGACCAGACTTTAAGATGCCGTGGGTTCCTTGGGTTTGTCATGTGCATTGGGAGTTTACTAGAACAGCCACGGGGTTACTGGGGATGCCACTACTTGGCAAGATTGCCAGAGAAGTGAGTTACTAGTTAATGGTAACTACTAGGTCAGGAATGTTACTTTGGGGCTTGGGACAGACAAATGTGCCTCTTCACTTCTGTGGCGTGGATTCAGTGACAGAGGAAGAAGCCAAATCTGGCATAAACTTAATTCTCAAGGCAATTTCACCTGTATTAAAATATCTTGTGTTTCTTTCTGGAAAGAGAGGTTGATCACTATGCTTTGGGGAGGGAGTGAGAGTGTGTGTGTGTGTATGTCTGTGTGTTCATGCTATTTAATGAATGACTAATTGACTGTGAATCTTCTTTTTATGCAGCTACAGTTAATAAACTCGAATGAACCAGGTGTCATTATGTTTAAGACAGAGGCACTGAAATGCAGGGTTGCTCTCAATCCCAAAACCAACCAGACCTTGCAGCTGAAAGTCACACCTGAAAATACAGGACAGTGGAAATCAGAGGAGTTACAGGTTTTGGAGAAGTTCTTTGAAACGAGGGTATGTACTGAAATCAAGAATGTTTACATTTTTGTGCATTGCTTTTAATCTCTGGTGTTGTTTTGAGTGGTCCTGCTGGCTGTGTAAGAGCTGCAAAATATAAAATTGACAGCTGTGCATGCTGGTTGCGTATTAAATCATATATTTATTATCTAAATAGGCACTACTAAATAGTGTCTTTCTTTAGGTTGCAGGACCACCTTTTAAAGCAAACACCCTGATAGCCTTCACAAAGTTACTAGGGGCTCCCACGCACATCCTCAGGGACTGCGTGCACATCATGAAACTGGAGCTGGTAAGTCCACTGTTCTATTTATTTAGTTCACCCAACTTTGGTTATTATATTTTTGAAAAAAAGCTGTTGTATCTTTATCTACAAACACACAAATTACTCTAAATCTATACATAAGTTATTTAATGTTACTGGAGAAGTTTTTGGTTTACTACCAGCTCTCCTGGAAACTCCCAAAATTTCTCATTTAAACTGATGATTTTAAAGAACTGCATACATGTTACTGCACAACAGGCACATGCATAGGCTGGCTGCAGTCTTTCTGACTGTATTGTTGTGCTCAGTTCTTTCAGAGTTACTCGTATTTCTCTAAACCTGGCAACATCTGCAGGTTTAGGTAAAGAGACACATTCTACTTCGTGATGCTTCCCTGTTTCATAGCTGTGTATGTCACTGACATGAGACCTGTGCTGTTCTCTGTGCTGCTCTCTCTGAACAGTTCCCTGACCAGGCAAGTCAGCTGAAATGGAACGTGCAGTTTTGTTTAACAATCCCTCCCAGCGCTCCACCAATTGCGCCTCCAGGAACACCTGCTGTTGTTCTGAAATCCAAAATGTTGTTTTTTGTAAGTAGAGCTATCTGTTTTAAAATTCTAACCCTGCATATCTCAGAGATCACGGGTTTGTAGCAAAACATAAGCCACTGTACCTGACAGCTGTAATAGCTAAAAGTTTTGTACTGTTTGGAATCCTGGATTTGCGTGGATCTCTTGTAATAAGTTTGGTTCATATTCCTACTCTCCTTCTTACTAAAACACAGCAGCTCCTCGTGTTTTGTGTTCTTGGAGAGATGTTGACAATATCTGAAGTTCAGCTCCCTCTGGGCTGCATCTTCAAGTGCTCAACTTGTGGGTGTTTTGTTGTTTGAGGCACTAACCACCTAGACTGAGTGACGTGCACATTAGTGGTGCTGGGAGAGGAGAGCAGGGATGAGATGTTCAGAACAAATCTACATCGGTGTTGTGCCCGAGGCAGTGCTTATTGTGGGGTGCTTTTGAGAAGAAAACAGTCTCCACCTGATTGATAATTTCTCTGTTACAGAATTGATGTCTGAAAACGGGGGTGGATGTACATGCTGTGTGTAGGCCTGGAGTGTTTAACTGTGTCAGAAGTTGCATTGAAGTACAAGATCCTTCAATTTAACACAGTTTTTGGGTTTTTCCCCCACAGCTCCAGCTAACACAGAAAACAACAGTCCCACAGGAAGCTGTTAGTATTATTGTCCCAATTATTTATGATATGGCTTCGGGTACAACGCAACAGGCTGACATTCCCAGGCAGCAGAACTCTTCTGTTGCTGCTCCAATGATGGTTAGCAATATTCTAAAGAGGTTTGCTGAACTGAATTCACCACGACCAGGTACTGTACATGTCCAGTAGATATATTCTCTTCACCCAGACATCTGTGACAAATCTCCAGTGTAACACTAAACCTCTCTTAAGTCTGAATTCTTCTTGGTTTCTATCTTACTTCTTTAGTGATTACAAACTCCTGATGTGACAGGCAATACATAACTTAATAGGAAGTACTGGCAACACAGCAGAAGGTTGCACTGATGATTCAGGCTGGGTTTTGCTGTTCTGCCCGAGTGATAGGATGCACCCACCTCTTGTTGGCCCAGCTCTTGCTGCTCAGTAAGAGTCACACTTTTTGACAAATGGGCCCAGAATGAGTCACAAGACATATACTATGGCCAAGTGTCAGTTTTCATGGTTAATTATGAAGTTACTCAGCTTAGCAGTAGAATATAAAGGGATGTTAAAATAGTTGTCAGAACTTGTCCACGTGCTGTGAATGATTAAAAAGTAATTGCAGTGGTTGTATACTCCTTTGTCAGTGTGTCCACTAGCAGAGGTGCATACAGTTCTGTCGATCAGACGTGCTGTGAAGTGTTTGAGCTAGGTTTTTCTGAGTGTTCATTGGCCTGTAGGTAGTGCACCGTGAGCAGCGTTGTGCTTTGCTTTCCCTCTTGTTTGTCATGCCTTTTTTGTTATTTTTTTAGTATCTAAAACATTGAAGAACAGTAGCAGGTTCTTTGGGCAGCATGTTGTCTATAAGCAGTGGTTTGGGGTCCTAATACACAGATGGCTTAACTTTCAGTTCTGACGAAGAACAAAATTTTTCCAGTAACCCAGTGAATAGATTGAAGTTGTGAATCCAGAGGTTGACTCTTACTTCTCTTTTGTATAATTATTCATCTTGTTGTTATGCAGTAATTTTAACTATGCTTGATGGATTATTTCAATTGCTAGAACATGAGCAATGTTTACCTTAAATTGGTGTGGGTATGCATACATTTCTGAAACTTGTGATGGGATTTAAATTAATATGCATTTTTTGTTTAACATGTAGTAATAGTGTAGGTAAATAGAGAGAAAATAGCCTTGAGGGCATGTTGAGTTCCCTGTAGGAGTTCTGTATGTGGCAGAGAGCTGTTGTTTGTATAGCACTTCTGTTTCAAAATACATTAACTAAACTTCAGGTGTTGCTTTTGGAAGGTGCTTCCCCACAGAGTTCCTCTGGTGTGGGGAAGGGTAGGTTCTTGCTTTGCTGTTTGTTATTGCACTGAGTTGTGTTTTAAAGTAAACCCTCCACAAAATACCACAGCAGAGCAAGTAACTGTCAAAGCTGCTCTGGTGATGCCAGGTGAGATGTTTTCTGATGTTCACTAGATAGATCAGAACGGACAATTTTTGTTTGTCGTGCAAGTTTTGAAGCAGTTTTCAAATCAATACAGGGAGCAAAGTACAGACAGGCAGAAAAAAAGCATAGGAAAAGCATTGGAGCCACAAGCAGAACCTTATCCAGGCAAAGGAGAATGTAGCTGGCTGAGCAGAGGAAGTTTCTAGTAGTCCTTCCTCTGATTTCCAAAAGAAAGAATGAGTCTGTATGAATTTATTTATTTCCACCACTACCTAGCCAAAGTAGGATCTTCCTGAAGACACTTGAAATGCAATTCCCTCTGTTCTTATTGTCAAAACATACATTATTATATCTGATCAAAGAGAACAAGAATACCTTCTTTTCTTCGCCATTGAAAGGTGATAGGAGAGCCAACAGATGAAAGTAGATAGCTGGGAGACTTCTCTTATAACAGCAGTACATGGGAGATCCCAGATGTGTGTCCTTTCTCGTCTGATGCTCCTTTCTCTTCTGCTGCTCCTGTGCTGTACCCAGGATTTTCCTGATTTTCCTGCCTGTTAGCTCTCTGCTGCACTAACTGCAATCTGCCTGGTTAAGGGAATTTTTCACTGTTTGAGTCAGGAAGGACCAGGGCCTCCCATCGTGCACAGATGATGTTACTGGCACTGTCGTTGTAACCTGGAATTAGTGTTGCCTCGTTCTGGCTGTATCTTTTTTACCTTTCTCTCTTTGTGAGAAAGTATTTTGTATTCAGCTTAATTTTCCTCTTAATAAAATGGTAGTGCCTGAAAAGTAAGTTCTTTTGAAAGAGTTTTCTTTTCAGATATGTGGGCAAACACATTCTGCTGTGTTTAACAGTAAAATGTTGACTCATTGTGAGTACACATTGTCTTTCTAAGACCACTTTACCTATGCCTCAGTGGGAGAAAATACTTTACTTTGGGGAAATACTTGTATGAACTGAGAAGAAATCAATGCCCTGGAATAGTAAGTTTAAACTTGAGCTGTAATTCCAAAACCTACAGTATGTAGTGGACATAAATCTGGTAAGGAAATTAAAGTCCCTATGGATGCTGGAGGTGATCCTTAGGGAGGAGCTCAAGGGACTCATGATGATTCTTAAAGCACTTCACAACTAAACATTTTTCAGTGTCTGATTTTCAGTGATGCAGTGGATGGTATTTAGCCCAGATTGGTAGCTTTGATATGATAATGACTTGCCCAAAATAATCTTGGGAATCCCTAGTCTGGCAGTTAAGATTAATGCATCCCAACAGGCTCTGTGCTTATCTCTTTGGTCACACTGTTGCTCCTTCAGCAGCAAAATGCAATATCTTCTAATTGACATTCCGTGAAATATGCAGGAAAAATTCAGCCCACAATGACCAGGTTACAACAGTGGCTATTAATTGTATTCTCTTTACCAGGAAACAGTAGATGAAAATCACAGCTGCCTGTTACTTCATCTTTTGTTGTTCTTATTTAACCCTTTCACTTCTGCTGGTTTTAACTTCTTTAAGCTATTCAGAATATGTGTGGTTTTGTCAACAAGTGCTGGTATTTAAAACTTGAGGTAGCTGTGGCTGGTTTTTCCTCTCAGTATTGAATCTCAGCTGTTGGAAACAGAAGTCCACCTGCTCTGTATTTTATTTTGCAGTTTAGATGTCAAGGGTAGAGCCAGAGCAATTTGGTTGAAAGAAACAGATTCCTGACTGTTGCTCAGTCTTGGAATTAGAAATGTTTCCAAGACTAAGCTTAGGACAGAAAACGTCTATCAGCTGTTTCAGACTTGAAGTCATTTTGAGTCTTTCAAAATCTTTAGTTTCTGCTTGTAATCAATAGAAATAAAACTTGAAGAAGTTGGGTTATTTTCTTTGTAAGATGTAGTGCTCTTAATTAATAACATACTGAAAAAATTCGGACCACAGTCCATGGGCAATCAATTCTAGCATAGATTCAATCTGACATTCAAAAGCAATTAAAAATTAAGAGCTACTTGCAATTCCATCACCAACAAGAGCAGTCCTGCTGGGAAAGCTGGAGCTGCTTCAGCTGGTAACTCCCACAAATCCCAACATCCCTGGAGGTCGCTGGGTTTTGGGAGTCTCGGCCGCCGCGTGTCTGCACCCTCGGCTCTGCCCTGGGGGGCTCAGGGGGGCACAGTGAGGAAGGGCTGTGGGGTGTGGGGCTAACCTGTCTCTTTTCCCTGCTCCAGAGCGAGGAAGGGCTGTCCGGGGCGCGGTGCTAACCTGTCTCTTTTCCCTGTTCCAGGTGAATGCACAATATTTGCAGCCGTTCGTGATTTGATGGTTAATCTTACGCTGCCCCCTGGGGGGCGTCCCTAGACACTTTTAAAAGAAGGCTGAAAGTGAGACAAAACAGCAAAAAAAAAAAAAAATTAAAAAAAAAAATTAAAATAAAGCCTTCAGTTAAAAGAGGACGTTTTAATTTTACCTTTTTTTCTAAGAGCTAACTATAAACTGGCAAACTTTCAGGGATGCACTTTCATCACATGAGTATCACCACGACTTTTGTATAGTGCTGTTGTATAGTGTGTTTTAATGGGAGACACTTCAGACTAGGTAATAGATTGAAGTATCAGCTTGCTGGTAATAGATTTAATATTCTGTTTTATACTATAAAGATTATGAAAATGCCAAACTTGTTTGTTTTTCTGTTTTTCTTATGTTTTGGTGTAATAGTCTTTTTTTAAGGCAGGTCTGTCATTTTTGAATACTGTAAAACTGTGACAAACTTTATATTGAAGCTGTATTTTAATATGACTGCTTTGAATCCTTAAACAATTTATTTGGGCTTGTTGTAAACATGTCCCCAAAAAGCAATATTTAATAAACTGGATTAAAAAATCTTGTACTGGATGTTGTATCATCTTAAACGTTATTCCTCTCCCCTGTAGCCACTGGTCAGATCTCTTGTGTTCACACTTACTGCACTACCTCTTTTTGTGATCTTGGTTATACATGCACACACGTGCTGCTAACTTAAAAACCCAAACAAACCTTTGTTTATTTATCCTGTGGATTCAATTTGTCCAGAGTAGAACAGAGTTTGTTCATTTTCCTGGTTGTAAACATAACCAGTACTTACTTAAAATGGTTCTTCATTTCTTATACCAGGAACTACATCTTTTCTGTCCCAAAAGCAAAGTTTAGTGGAAGAAAGAACCTTTTGTCATCTGTCATGGAGTCTGTTATTACGGATTTGTCTTGTTGTAGAGGCAGGTAAGGTAGGAGCTGGACCTGCATACCACAAAATTGGAGAGGCTGGTCCAAAAAAGAAACAACCTCACATTTAACTTCCTGAGTTGGATGTATGTAGATAACTTTGTCAGTAATGACTGAAGGCTCTTGTAATTGAATAAAATGTTCATCCTTAGGAGTTATCTGTCATTTACCCATTTGTCCTCCTGGATCAGTATTCTCAAATTTCTATAGAGTTCAAGTTGGTTTCCAGACTTCCTACAATAGTGATTTTCAGCTATGCTTCCTCCTTCTCTTTGCAGAGCTCTGGCAGCTCCCTGCTCAGCTGAAGGACATTTGAAACTAATTTTAAATATCTTTTAGTGAATGTATTCCAACCTGTCTTCAAGGCTGCCCATTGCCCTTATGACTGTCACAGTGCTTTTCTCTGAAGCTCTTGCCATTAGAGATCACCTTTTGGTTGGTGCCCACCTCAGATTTCAGCCTTGAACCTGTGGTTTGAGTGTGGGTTCTGTATCACTGCAGCTCTCACCCACGTGTATCTAACAGATGGTTATACAGCTTCTCCTTCTGAAAAACTAAACCCATACCCTGGAGTGAAAACCTGCAGTTTTTAAATGCTGCTGCTGCTGCTGCTCAGTTGGAAAGAGCCCACATTTCTGCTGTTTTACAACTAAACCGATGTTTTAAAATTGAGAGGTGATACAAGGATGTCTGAAAAAGACTGGCTGTTGCACTGGTCACTGCTCTGGTTTCAAGGTGGGAGCATTCCCATGCCTAAAATCAGCTTCCTGATATGTGAGAAGTACCTGCTGCCCTTTGTGGGAAGGGGCAGGAGATGTGGAGTGTGGTGAGGGCAGAGCTTCAGCACTTGGAAGTGAAAGGAAGGGGAGAGGCCTCCCACAGGTCAGAGAAAATAAAACATGAAACTACTGACAGATGGTTATGGACTGACATTCCAAATCCCAGATGATGGGATGGTTGAATTTTGTTTTATATTACACACAGCACTCATAACATACACCACATTCTAAACATTTCTCCTAAATAATTAAATTCTTAAGGAAAACACTGCTAGTAAAAAGAAGCATTTCCCACTCACCAGAGACACTTGTTCCTTTCAAAGCAATGACTGTGACTTTACAACTACAGTTTTAAGTTTTCTTTTTCATATGTATTTACAACTTCAGTTTTAAGTTTCATTTTCCATGTGTTCAGTCCCTTTTTCTGGCAGCCAGATGATGTGAGCACCTGCTGCATTGGGACTATTTGTAGATTTCTTCCTTATGGCAGATTTCTTTGTCCATTTATTTTGCTGAAAATGCTTCTGTGACTCCACATCCTGCAGGTTTTCTGGAGGTTTCTAAATTTCTGATCAACCCACCTGTGGGACAAGGATGAGGGAATTGAATTATACAGAGGAAAAATAGTTGTTCTGAGCTGATGCACAGCTCTGGCTTAGAAATGTTAGCCAGCATCAGATGGGAACACGTTTTACGTA
>NW_008238126.1:1734256-1751018 GCF_000691975.1 Corvus brachyrhynchos
CTGAAGGTTTCCTCAAGATAGAAAACAGGGAAGAGGCTTTTTTGAGCCTTGCAAATATTCAGACAAGGAGCAGAATCAAGGTGAGGTTCTGGGGGTGTTTGGTTTGAAATTAAGTTTTAATTCTTTGTTATCTTTCCACGTTTGAGTGTTCTGCCGGTGCCTTTGAGTCTGCAGATGTTTTAACTGAGTTTACAAAGGCTGCAGGGAAACAAGCTCTGATGATAAACTGGTGAGACAAAACAAAGCTCCATAAAACCTGAAGCTGTTTTTCTTTATGAGCTGCAGTTTGTCTTTAAGCATGTGCTCAGTTTCATCTGTCAGTAGAAAGTTACTCTGGTATGCAGGCATTCTAAAGCAAAATCTTCTGTGTGAGAAACAGACTACTAGGAGAGTATCTGGGTCATGTTAATCAGATTTATGATTAGTGTGTCAAAGGTGTCACTTCAGAAGTTGTGCTACACTGGCCATTTCAGCTCAGGTGGTAATAGTTGTTTCCCTGGCCCAAATTTTCCATCTACCACAGAATTTCAGAGGTTTTTTAAGGTAAGAATGTATTTCAATAAATTAACGTGTAACTGAAATGTATTAACCATATGTAGCATCGAGGCTGTAATTACCGAGCTGTGGCTCTGTGTAACCCCATAATAGCGATGTAATTGAGACTTTCACATTTAGGTTAAATCACGCTGACTTCAAATATGCGACGCTTTTCGGGAGGTGCTCCAGCAGCCGCCGGGGGTTCGCTGCTCAGCGGGTGGATCATTATTTTGGAGAATGTTTTTAAGGCTGAACTTTGGCTCCGGGAGCATCGCACGTCCGGGAAGCAGGTGCTGAGCTGACCCCTCACTGCGTGACGCTCCCCCGCGTACTCCCAGCTCCTCACGTTCCTCCAGAGCAGTAATTAATTCTTTGGGAAATGACCCCGCATGGAGGGAGCGGCAGGGAGGGGGCGGCCGCTGCTCCGGGAGATAAGGGATGCGGAGCGGGGAAGGGCTGCGCCCAGGCTGGGTGGTCGCTGTGCGGAGCAGCACGGATGCGGGAGGCTCCGGCAGCTCCAGGCTGAGCAGCTTCAGTTCCTGCCCTAGAAAAGGTTCGGAGGGGCCTCCGGAGGCGGTGGAGGCAGAGCCCCTGGGGCAGGGCTGTTCCCTCGCACTTGGCTGGAGAGCTGCTGCACACAGCCAGGAGCGACCGGCATCAGCAAGTGCTGGGAAAACGTGTCCCTGCTATGCGGGATAGGGTCCCACAGCGGGGAAAGCATCGTGTTCAGCCCTGTCATGGACTGGTTTTACTGCTCCGGTGATGCCCCACCTCCCCCCGTGCCTTTGGGAGGCCGTCACTGAGGCTCCAGCTACCGGAGCACCGGGAGTTTCACCTGCGACTCCTGGAGAGCAGCGGCTAAAGAGGGAGCTTGTCAGAAACTACAAAAAACGAGGGTGTGAATGTTCCGGAGTGGGAAGGGTTTTGCTGTCATCCCTGCCCTGTGTTAGGGCAGGCAGCTCCCAGGACTCCGGGGGTTCAGGCAAGAAGGGGTCCCCTCCTTCTCCTCCGCCGCCCCTGGGGATGTGCCTCCCTCATGGGTGTCTAATCCCTCTCAGCGTCGCTGCAGCTGATCCAGAGCAAACGAGCAGTCCTACCCTACCCTCGGGAAATCTGCCCGCGGCCGTGAAGCACTCGAATCTCCACATTGCCATGGTGTGTGCGAGCAGGGAACCCCCATCTCTCATCTGCAGCCCCCCGGGACCCGCAGGCCAGGACCAACCCCCAGCAGCCTGCCCAGAGCCCTCCTGGTGCTGCTGGCCCTGTCTGCTGCCCTGGATGCTGCTCCCTCAGCAGCACACGCTCCTTTCTGCATCTTTATTTTTGAGGCTTCCTCCGTGATGAGTACGGTGTTGAAAGCAGCTGGCAAGCTGGCAAAGCAGCATTTAAAAGAGACAGAGAAAAGCACTCCTGTCCTTTGGAGCTGATTTTGCAGCAGGAGGGAGGGGGCGGCTGAGGGGCTGCAGGCCAGCCTGGGCCCTGCTGTGCTTTTGGCACAGATCTCTGCAATGTCGATCCCAAAAAGCAGGGACAGAGCCAGCCTGGCACAGGGCTGGGAGCTGTGGTGGTGCCTCTGGTGCTGCTCTGCACGTGAGCTCCCACCTTGCTGCTCGAGGTTACAGAGGATAGGATAGGACTATTTCAGTTGGAGAGGACCTACAAGGATCACTTAGTTCAACTGCCTGAGCAATTCAGGGCTGACCAAAATTTAAATCACGTTGTTAAGGGCATAGTCCAAATGCCTCTTAAACACTGACAGGCTTGGGCCATCGACCACCTCTCCAGCAAGCCTATTCCAGTGTTTGACCATCCTCTCAGTAAAGAAATGCTTCCTAATGTCCAGTCAAAATGTCTCCTGACAATGCAGGTTTGAACCATTCCCATGCATCCTGTCCCTGCATCCCAGGGAGAAGAGCTCAGCACCTCCCTCTCCTCTTCCCCTCCTCAGGAAGCTGCAGGGAGCAATGAGGTCGCCTCTCAGCCTCCTCTTCTCCAAAGGAGACAAACCCAGAGTCCTCAACCACTCCTCGCACGATGCTCCTTCCAGCCTTTTCACCAACTTTGTTGCCCTCCTCTGGACACATTCAAGGATTTCAACATCCGTGTTAAATGGAAGGGCCCAGCAGAGAGTGCAGTGGGATAATCCCTGCTGACACCTGGCCATGCCGTGTCTGGTGCACCCCGGGATGGGCTCTGCCCTCCCGGCTGCTGGAGCAACACAACTCCCCCCCAGTCCCTTTCTGCAGGGCTGCCTCCAGCCTCTCCTCTCCCCCTTATGCTTATGAGACCTCTGCTTGTGAAGTCCTGAGATGTTGTAGGAACTTGTCATGGTTTCCACACACAGCTGGGAAAGCCACGTTGTACACCGGGAATGTGCCCCCACAGAAGCTACTCCACAACCTGACACTGGGATCATCACACACTGGTGCTGTGAAATGAGAGCCAACACTTTGACTTGCTGATCTGTGTAAACATCACCCAGCAGGACAGATACATCTTGTTTATTTACATCTGTGCTCTGTCCTCCCATCAAAAGGAGGACAAGGACAAGGCAAAGAAAAGAGGTGTTTGCTTACATGTGCCACCAATGATCTTGAGGAAAAAACAAGGAAAAATGGATGCATGCCTTAACTGCTTGGACAACCTGCAAAGCTGACTGTTACCTAGGGATTTTATGTGAAAATAGCTATTTTGATGACAGTACTGTGTGAGAACTGAAGTGTAACTTCAAATACTACTGAGACATCCTCCCCCCACACTGAAGCAGCTGGTTGAGCCCAGCTCAATCCTGCTTGGCTTTCACCTCAGTGCCCACAGGAGAGCTGCCAGCTCCAAGCTGAGACCTAACCTGTGTTTGAACCCAGCTCTACCCTTTCCACCTGCTCTGCACTCAGAGTTCAAGTTTTCCAGTTCAGCTCTCTGTTAAGGTGTCAGGACACCACACCAGAAGCTGCTGAGTGGCTTTCCCAGCAGCACCCTCCCAGCAGCTGCTGCCGTGGAGAAACACCCTTTGTGTTCTCCATCACAGAGCTCCAGCAGCCAGGCAGGAGTCGGCTGGGAACCCAAACTCAGACCTTGGCCTTTGCCAGGTGACTCTTGGCACCTGCACTGGTCCCACTGTTAAATTTTCTGCTTGGCAGGAGTCTCTGAAGGGGGCTCTGTTTGAGTGTGTTTTCCTCTGCTAAAGTGGGCCAGGTGGGGGACTCGGGCTTGCTGTGCAGAAGCTGCAGGAGAGCAAGATCCCTGGCTCTGTGTGGGTTATGTGGGACTGCTCCAGTGAGATCCCTGCAAGCTGAACCGGCTCGGGGTGGGTGTGGAAGTGTTTGGCTGTGAGTCAGTCAGGGATGTGTGTCCCAAGGGCCCAGACTGGGTCCTGTCCCTCTCACTTTGCAGTGCAGGCACAGTCCCTCCCTTTCACAAAGCTCCATGCTGAATGTACAGGTGTAATATGCACATTCAGGGTAGCTCTGGATGTTTGGAAACAATAGATTCCTTTTCATTTCTGTGGGCTGGAATTTACCTTGGGAGGAACTGTTGAGCTGGATAATGCCTTTCCTTTCATGGTATCTCACAGACAGGGACCAGGGATCTTTAGAAATAACTTAATTCTTTTCTATGCTCTAGGTGCCCAGATCCATGCATAGCTGGTCACAGTCAACTTGAATTTATCTTAGATTTGAAAACACACTTGGTAGCCCTGGAATCAGGTTTGTAAGTTGCTTTTCTCTACACACTTTTGCATTTGTTTTTCTGCTTTGTTTAGTTGCAGATGGGTGCCTTAAAAAGCCCAGAGTTTGCCTACACACCTCCTGCCTCTTGCTCGCTGCACAGCTTGGCACAGCGTGGTACCATCCATGTGCAACTCTTACCCAAGAGTCAGCTGCACAAACAGGGAAAGATTTCTGAAGATTTTCAGGGGTAATGCTGAAGGAATCAACCTTTTATTCAAACACACTGTTGTTTGCAGCATGCAAATAGCACATCCTGGGCATCCTGGGAGAGGATTATTCCAGGTTGTTCCATTTATTTCTAACCCCAGTGGCATGCATGGTGGTGACGGTAGCGTTTGCTGAGGCCCGAGGTGACCCATCAGCCATGTGGGTTTTGTTGTGCAGATTCACTTGGCTTGTGGGCAGATGAAAGGTTTTGGGCCAGTTTGGTGGAGCACAGCAGCTCTCCATCCTTTTAACTTTTAGGACTACTGACATCAGCAGAAAGTCACAGAGGTGACCCTGACCAGAGTATTTCCCGAGAGTCCTCTTTGCTTTCACATCACCCAGCACTGTGCAGCCCCACACTGTGCAGGGTGTTTGTGGGCAGCAGTGCCAGAGCTGAGCACAGCACGGTCATGGCCCTGCATGGGCACTGCTGCAGCTCTTCCCTTCTCCCTGGGGGATTGGAGACCTCAGTGAACTGCTGTCTTCCTCAGAAATGAGAGTTTCTTCTTCCTCATGGTCAAAGGGATTTGGGAGGGAGACACAAGATTCACTGTGTGCATTGCAGAAGGTGCCACCGCTCATGCAACCTATAAAAAGAAAAATAAAACAAGGGGTTCTGCTTGGCATCCCATGAGAAATGTGGGACTGGCAGTGCCCTCCTGTGTCTCCAAACTCAGATCCATTACAGGCAAATCCGCTGCAAAATGCTGCTTATAAACTTGGCAGGCTCTGTCTTAATTATGTGCTCTTCCCTAAACTCCCAAGTCCTCCCAGTATCCCCAGGGAGGGAGGCTCTGGGAGATCCTCACTGCTCTGGGCTTTGTGGTGCACTACAAAGATTAAGACAGCCATGGAAATCTGTGAGCATGAGGTGATATTTGTAAGAGTCCAAGGAAAAAACTGCCCTTTCCCCATCTTGTTTCAGTCCCTTTGGGCAGACTTAGGACCAGAGTCAGGCAGCTGCTCTTGTGATTTTAGAAGCACTTTTCTTCTTTCTTTGGCACAAAGAACAACAACAGAATCCATGCAGCCACAGCTCTTTCAAAGATTGATCTTACAGTTAAGGAAGAGTGGAGGGAGCAGAGGGAGGAGGGCAGCAGGGACTGGCCCAGAGGTGCCCAGTGTCCTTCAGAGGGCTGGAGAGAGGGACAGTCCCTGGCTGCTTCTTCCCTCTTTCCCCACGGCCTCCCTCCCAACCCTGGTGCTGAGACATCCTCCCTGCAACTGAGAGGGAGCCAGAAGGTCCTTCCTGTATCATCGTTTTCCTTCAGTGCTTTCCATACCTTCATTTTTAAGGAAAGACACTAAAATCTCACTCTGATTCTCTTTGCTTTCCCAAATTTTCCTCCCCATCTGAATTGCACAGGCATTCAAACAAACAAACAAACAAACAAACAAATAAACAAATGTAACGGTCTCCATCCCATCCCAAATCTTTGCCAGGGTGTCCCACGTTGTCAATGCAGGCTCAGCCTGGTTCAGGGAGTGGCAGAGGGCAGCTTAAAGCTGATGAAATGAAGATCACCTGAGCTGTGCAGGAACAGCCCAGCCCTGCAGAATTCACTCACGTGTCCTCCTGAGGGAGGGATGTCCTGAGGAGTAATGTCCTACGTACTTAATTCCATCAGAACAGTCTTGTCCATTTGTGCTACTCCAATGCTTGCAAGAGATGCAGATTATAGAGAACTTTTTGAAGGACTGGAATGCAGAGGCTACAATGCTTTGAAAACAGAAACATGACCAAAGCCAAATTTTAAGACCAGAGAGGAAGAGCTTAAGGAGAAAAAAAAAAGGAGTTAAGAATTCAAATGTGTTTATTTTCCAGCTAAAATTAAGCTGCATGTTACAGGGAAATGCGTAAAGGAATTTGTCAGTATTTAAAGACTTCTGCTCTTTGGATTTTTTTCCCCTCTGCCAAATAGTTAATTTAGGCTACAGTAACCAATTATTCCTACACAGTGCTGGAAATGGTGGCAAGCAGGACTTGTTTCACCACTGCCAACAATCTGAATATTTCAGCAGCTGTGGAATTTTTAAAGAACCAGGTCTGTGGCATAAAAGTGGCCAAACACAGGGTGGAAAGAAGAAATAAATGTGATTCCTGTGCTGGTGAATTCCTGGGAACCTCTGGGTTAACGGGAAAAAAACCAAAGAAACAAAACCAAAACAAAAAGAGTAAAAAATTTAAAAAAAAAAAAAAAAAGAAAGGGAAAAAGGGAGCAGAGGAGGAAGTAAAATGCAGACTGGTTGTTTGTGCTGCTCCAGTCTGGGCAGGAAGCTGGTCTCATGACAAGATCATGACTCCAGTTGTGACATGTAAGAGGCTGCTTTCCTGAGCACGTTCCCGGGATGGAATGGTTTGCCTGGCAGTTACCCCTCGCCAGTAGCACAGGAGACTCCAGCTCTGCCCTGGGATGGCTGGGGAGGCAGACTTGGAGGGAGCACTGCCCTGAAACCACTTCCTAAAGTTTCAGGCTTTGCACTGCTGTTTGGGCCCTGGGAAAGTTTGAAGAGTCAGCCCCTCTGACTCCCTCTGTATCTCCTTTAGTGCTGACTCTTCCATTCCCTTGGATAAAACACGGTAGTTAAAGGACAGAGGCAAAATGAAAGTGAGCCCTGTGCTGCAGGGTGGCACTGGGGCCATTATGGACAGTGCTATTTGTGTCCTGCTTATTTTCCTAATTCACTTGTGCTTATTTTTGATGGCTTATTTTGTTTTTTCTCCAGAAGTAACACACGTCAAAGACAGCTTCGGGTCAGCATCGCCTGTGGGATGATAGTGGTATGGGCACAGTTCACCTGAAGATGTTTTTCCTGGACATCTTTTTTTAGGTGGATGTGTTCCTACTCATCTTCTGAGTTTACAAATCCTCATTTTTGCAAGTTATTTAGCATACATTTTTTATAAAATCCCCTTTAAAATATGGAAAGAACTTAAAAATAATTTCACTTTCTATTAAAAGTACTGTTTTTAATTGGGGGAGAAAACAACTCCCAAGGTTTCATTTGTGAAGACCAACATAACACTGTGTGTGTGCATGCAAACAGGCAGGAAGGAGATCAAAATTATTTCATACACAGAGAAAGCTTATCTTAGTTTGTGCTTTTTCCAGTTAAGCCTCCTCACCCCATCTGCTTCTCTGCATGATTGACAGCTGATTGCACTTCCTATTTCTAGCATGTTTTCCTGTCAGGTTATCCAGAACTGCTACCATTGGATGCCACCAGGCTTCCCTGGGGAAAATGACCCCATTCAGCCATAGGGCAGAGCCTCCCTGCTCCCAAGGAATCCATCACAACCTAGGGCACAGCTCCCTGGAGGTTTCCAGAGGGCAGAACTGCACCTTCACCAGTGGGGCAGAGGTGGTTCAGGCTCACCTGGCTCCAAAGGAGTCAGAGCTGCTCTGGGCTTCGCAGCTCTGCCATGTAGCAGAATGTAGCTGCCTCCTCTTGGCTCTGCCAGCCTGCAGAAAAGTTGGGATGGGCCCACGTAAAATAATTGGTACAGCTGTTTTTACGGGGGTTTTTTCTCCTTTTTTTTTTTTTTTTTTTTGCTACAGCAGAGACTAAAAGGGACAGAAATAGTTGAGAGCTGGTTTTTTCTTTCCAAGCTGATGCTGTAGCACAGTCAAGATTTTGATTGAACACCTGCCATAGGGTGTGGTTGGAGCTCCCATTTAGCTCTCCAGGGTTCCAAACCTGATCACTCAGGTATTGCAGCAGACTTTTTTTTATATCAATTGTATGGGTACTTGGACCATGGCATTGTAAAGAAGTATTTAAAATACGGGGTTGATCAGGTGAGTAGACTGACAGCACTGAAGTCCATGACTTTACAGTGCTGACCATCAGCTACCAGCTAAAATACAGTGAATTTATTTATCTCAGCCACTGCTTCTATGCCCACAGCCTAATGAAAAGCATATGCTCACTAGATAAGGACATGTAAATTTGCCATCACAAATTCACACACTGGAGCCTAATTAAGTGGAATTCTACTGCCTTTGTAATTTTGTGCAACCATCAATTTTGTTCCCCTTATGAAATATTTTAAACATTTTATGATGTGTATTCATGCCAAGAACTGAGCTATGTATTTTTGTTGATGTTGGGTGACATCAACAATACTAAATTTGATTGCCAGGGTCCCTTAGTGTGAATCCATCCTTCAGCAACAGAGGAATCTCCTTGAACTCTGAAAGCACACTAGCAGGGCAAGTCCCTGTTTAAGGATGGGAGTTATATCCTAGGTGCTGTCCTCGACCACTACAGAGTACAGATGCAGTACATGCCTTTTTGATCTATTCTAGGAAATAATTCCTGATAATTGTTACCGACATCCAGGAGAATCTCTACACTTCCAGAGCACTGGAAGTCCCGTGCATTTCCTGGTTTTAGACAGCCCCATCTCCTGCCTGCCACACACAGACACCATCTGTAGCAGCTGCTTTTCCAGCAGTTCAGGTCGGAGAGCACACTGGAGCAGACTGTTCGGATGCTTGGCTTTGTGCCATCCATCAGTTTCTGTTTATCTGAGAGGAACGTGGCCACCTGGGCTTTCTGTCCCCTGTCCCTCAGCCCTGGGCAGGCAGGACACATTGCACAAGTCTGGGCAGAAGCACCAGGGTGATGATTTCACACCATGAGCTGTAGGAGCCCTTTACAGTTCAGTTCCTGCACAGCAATGCCCTGCATTAGTGGCACAACAGGACAGGAAATAAATTCTGGGTTCCCCATTTTTTCCAGTTTCTTCTGTTCTGACAGATTTGAAATCCAACAGTTCCACTTCTGTCTTCTTTGATCTGGCTCCTTTTCTGTCCTGCAATACTTATGTGGAAATGCTCTCTCCACTTCTACAAAGATGAAAATCCCTAAGAATATGGTTCAGGGCCTGCAGAGGGGAAAATAAAAAGTGCAGGAGAGTCCCAAACCCTCGAGAGAAAAGAAAAAATTTCTAGAGAACATTTGTGACTTTTAGCTCAAAGCACCAATTTCACCACAGCCAAAAATTGTCAGTATAGGATTCAAAATGTCGTTGTTTTGGAGGGTTTTTGTTTTGTTTTGAGAGAGATGCTTATCTCCTTACCTAGACTCTGGCATCCTACTTCTTAGATCCGTGAAGGGTGACCTATAAATCCCAGCAATCACTTGCCAGGTTGCTCAACATTTGCATTTCAATGTGGTTTCTTCATTTCCACTTCCTTTTTTTAGATGTAACATTTACACATTTCAGATCTGCTTTAGGCTTCCCTTGCCTGTGTGTTGCTACAGCTGCAAGAACTCTGAAAGTTGCCATTCCTGCCACAGAGAAGTCTGGAAAGTTGAGGCAGGCAGGAAGGCTGATTATACCTCCCTCTGCCAGTTTTAGACTTTAGAGCATTACCTAGAGAAAAGCAGTATTCTGACTCTTAAAAGAACCCTTTAATTTATGGCTTATTTTCTCTTTTCAACCTAAGTATCAAAAGCAAAGCTCAGTCTTCAATACTGACTCAGAATTCCCTCCTTCTTCAGAGATATCAGCACCGCTTGAGAACATTTAAGGTCTTCCCCAAGCCAAATCTGGGCAATATAAGACCAAGGTCTGAAGAAGACAAAATCAAATACACCTCACCCTTTGTGCCAGAGGCCAAGTTCCCCAAGGGAAAACTCTCTTTGGCGATCAGATCACTACTCCTGCAGCAGTTGCATCCTAAGCCCTCTGTGGAGCCTACCCCAGCCCAGTGAAAGCTGCTTGCTACCAAATATTGCAACACAACCCTCCTGCCCTTCTCACTTTGAGCACACAGGATACCAACTGTTATTTTCCGTGCATCCCCTTCCTGCCTTGGCTTCTCACTGTTGTCTTCCTTCACAGAACGTCACCTGAAAGTTTTGCTGCTTTCCTCATAGCTCTGTACACAAAACCTGTGATTCTGCCATATCACATAAACTTTTTTACAATTTATATTCTTGGGGTGATTTAAAGAGAACAATCAAGAGCAGAGCTGGTGGTGTTGATGGCACTTTCATTCTAATTAACTTAATTCTAAGTATAAAAAGGCTATTCCTGGCTCAGTGATCAGAGTTGTAGTTGCCTGTTTGATTAGCAGTTATGGACCAATATTGTTGTATAATAAAGTGTGTCTGGCTTTCCTAACTCAAACTAAAGTACAGGGGCTCTGGAGTGGTTCCGAATGCAGTCTGTGCTGCACAAAGCATTTGGTATTTAAGACACAGCACACATGACCGTGCTCAAAAGATCTTTAGTACCAGTACAGCCATGAGAAGGAACAAGTGTGGTACTAACAGGAGGAGTGGGAATTGCAATTCGCCCTTCAAAGTACTCTAAGACCAGCTTTAAAGAGTAAAACTAGAGCCTACACCGGCAGCTGGGAGAGAGCTGACAGGCAGAGACTATCTCAATGGCAGGTCCTGCATTTGAACAAATTCTACACTGCCAACTTCAGACTGACTAAAATACAGCTGTTAAATACTTACCATTAATTACACAGTCCCTTTAAACAACTAGCTCCTGTGAAACTGTACCAGTATCTGAAGTGGACTGCTAATCTGATCAAGCCTCTGAATCCACTGTTACAGATGATAGAATTCTTATTTAGATACTGCACTGGCAATATTTACACAGTGTATTAGCAATAAATCTAATCATAATCATTGACATAATCACTGTGTCCTACTTCTCACACCTAGCTGAGAGCCCTCCCTTGACTACTCTGTCATGGTGTGTTACAGAATGTTCAATAATTACATTCCTGTCAGAGGAACTTCCAGTGCAACTCTTCCTTTCTATCCACTGAGATCAATCATCCAGATTAACTTTAAATGCCATTAGAAGTAATTTCAAGTCATTGTAACATATAGTGAACTGGATTTCTGGGACTCAGGCAAACACGCAATTTGCTCAATTCAGCCTGAATCACTGTCCAGGATCTCCAAGACATGAACAACTTCAATGCCACCAATTCAGACACTCCCAGTAAACTAGACTAATTCAGGGAGAACATCTTTTCTGGAAGTGGAACAATCATCTCCTAACAGTAGGGAAGGTTAAGCACATTAGAGGACACGATGATAAAAAAAGTAGTTTCCATTCATGTTGCTGTAGTCTGGAAAATCTTTTACCACAAGAGCAATTGAGTTTCTAAGAAGGAGGTAGCTCTAAAAAAGACTCGAGCCAGAGATCAACCACTTGTTTCAACTACACTCACTATCTGGTTTAGGAAAATCCACACAAGACAATCTTTCTTTTGAAGGGTAATGAAAACTAAACTGCTGCAGGCTTAGGGCCACTGTCACACATCAGATGCTGCCACACCTGCCCTGGTCAGCTGAACAAATCCTAAACAGAAGTAGTTATGTCTGCAAAGGAATGAACTGATTCCAGAACAACTGTTCTTTGTTTTATTGAATGGGTGAAGCAGAACCATAATCCAGGTATACTTAAATCAATTGTTGGTCCACTCTTATCATCAGAAAGAACTGATTTTTTTTTCTAATAACATCAACACAAATGGAAGGAATATGAAGCATCATAATAGGAACTTTCAACTGTATGTGACATTAGACCGTGTCCAGACTGGGGCCACTTCAGGATTTACAGACTGCGCTGCACAGATCAGCCACACCAGAGTTATTCACCTCCCAATCAATAAAGTTCTGGGCAAAGGATCCTTCTGAGCCATCAACATGAGATCAAAATGCCATTTGTGCTACTAGAGTCCTAGGCTGATAGAAGTATTTCTATATTTAGTATTTTACTGAAGAATATTTACTATCCTCTCTGAAGTTACATATAACCATTATAAATATTTACATCAAACATATACAGCTGGTTCATAATATACAACACAACAATTTAGCTATAATTTTTAATCTTCCAGTGTAGAAGTTTCAAACAACATCTTGCTATTGTAATTTCAATTCATCTGGTTTGCACAGGCAGTACAGGGCATTTCAAAAACTCATGTTACATGATAAAAAAATGGAATGATATCACTTTAATAACAATTACTCTGGGGAGTGTTGCTTTGGTTTTTTTAAGCAAGCAAATTTCAACTTCTAAATCCCATCTGGTGCTACTACTAACATTTAAAATAGTCTTGAGAGGGGGAAAAAATACTTAGAAATAAATACACCTTTAAAAAACTTCCACAATTAACCATGTCAGAATATTTGTTTTCCACACAGGTTAAAGGAGACCTTGCTCTTCATCATCTTCCTGTGCTGAAATACAGCGCAGTTCAATCCATTCTTATCTTCTGATTTGTCATCCTATAAATAATGCTGTCATAGCCAGGATCCATGTTCCAGAGGTTGTAGGAGATAACTATCACAGCCAAAGCCAGCCCTATCATCATCCACAGAACAATGTTGAAGATTACAGAGTAGTCGTAGTTATATGGATAGGCAAGGTTATATGGATTTTCTTTTTTAGGCTGCAATAAAGAAAATATTTATTACTTTAAAGTGAGCTTGCACACCAAACATTTAGAGTCCATCCAAAGTCTGAGCAACCTAAATAGGAAAGATGCATTTTTGTCTAGACAAATCTGATGCAAGGGCACAGATTGCAAAGAAGTGATTATGTGAGTGGCATCAGTGGAATCCAAAAGAAGAAGTTGACAGGAAAATGAAATTCAAAGTGCTGAACCTGGGGCAGAACAACCCTGGTGACAGCACAGGCTGGGGACTGAGCAGCTGGGCAGCTGCAGAGAGGGACTGGAGCTCCTGGTGGACAAGGGGAATAGGAGCCAGCAGCGTGCCTCTGGAATGACACAGGGCAACTGCACCCTGGACTGTGTCTGGAGTCCAGCCAGCAAGCCAAGGAAAACATGTATTCCCACAGCTGGGAGGCAGGACTTGCATGCTCTGGGAGGTAACACAGAAAGGCAAATTCTAA
Source organism: Corvus brachyrhynchos (assembly GCF_000691975.1). Taxonomy (NCBI): domain Eukaryota; kingdom Metazoa; phylum Chordata; class Aves; order Passeriformes; family Corvidae; genus Corvus; species Corvus brachyrhynchos. The sequence continues at coordinate 1,747,631 of NW_008238126.1, forward strand.
CAAGGCATAAGGGGAAAAGTTTTCACCGTGAAAGTGGTTAATGATTTGGAGCAAGAGAGGCTGTGGGACTTCCAGGGATGGACTTTTCAAGAACTTGGCTGGAGCAACCTGATCTAGCTCCTAAATTAGTCCTGCTTTGAGCAGTAGGTTGGACTGGATGACCTCCAGAGCCCTCCTCAACTGAAGTTACTGGATGATTAAGTGAAGATCAAGACAAGTAAGTAAGCTGCACCCACATCTAAGTCATAATCAGTATGCTAGTACTTAAAAAAAAGTTACACTCAGGTGAACTGATACAATTTGGATCACGTTTAATAAATGAGATGTAGAAAAATGTGGCTCTACTACCTGTGAAGCCTGGAGAATGGACCGAGTCTTCCTTGAGAGGGGAGAGTTAAACTCCTTCACAGCCACCACTTCTACTACTGCATTCCCACCATACAGATTAAACATCTCATCTGCAAACTGGAAAAGAAAAGGTGGTTTAATTAAAAGCCTAGACTGTAGCCAGGAATTAAGCAGAGTTTTGTTTACAAGATGTCCTAAAACATAAGATGGCAGCTTCAAGACTAATTATGAGAAGCTACAAAAGTTAACACTATTTTAGAATTTCACTAAGAAAGTGCCAACTTTCACCTGGTCTTTCAAACCCCCAATCACTGTTCAGCAGACTGTAGCTTATGCCTGCTTTCTGGGCTGAAACTTACTCTTTTATCCCTTTTACAAAAGGCACATCCCCACATCATTTCCTAATTGCGTGTCTGTCAGCTCCAACAAAATATTTAGGTTCTCAAACTTCCATTAAGAATCTATGAATCTGAATGTTTTAATCTGGTCTAAATGCTAATATGTCTAATATTTAAATATATCTACTTAAGGTCAAAGAGGCCAAAGAGCAGTGCTTAGAGAAAACAAGTATTTGGCTTAACAAACTGATGTTTTTGCACTTTTTCATCAAGCTTTGGAAATTCTCAAAAGTGACCGAACTTAATAAAAATTTAAATAATGATTATGTAAGACCTGCTGAAGAATTACTTTCTTGCACTCACTGATGGATGAACAGCAGTTATTTTAAAGTCTTAGAAATTTAAATTTACATAGCTTTGTGGGCAAAGGTAAACTAACCACTGCACCCTGGGATAAAGATATTTCTGTATTTCTAAGAGCCTCTTTTTGTGAGACATTCTGGTGGGTTCAAAGGCAAGGTGTTTGTTTAAGAAAAACAAATGTATCAAATCATGTTGATATATGGTTTCAATACACCTCTACTCCTTCATGCAAAATATCTAAACACATTGTAGAATCATGCCAACACTTTCCAGAGAGGCAAATTTTAACATTCAATTTTATAACTAAACAACTGCATTTTAAAAACCAAACAACAACAAAAACAAGCATGAGACAAGCCATCACTAATGAAGTGATATCGCACTCCTTTGTAGTTAACACAAAAATTATTTTCTTAGTAGTACCGTGAGTTTTGTTCATTAGGTAGAAAATGTACCTTTTGCAAAGAGTCTACAAGAATTTGAGAGGCATCCTTGAACTGCTGAGAGTCTTCCCCATATCGTTTTCCAACCTCTTCCAAACCAGACAGTTCCAGGGAATACAGGTCTGGAGAGTGATCTTTGGCTAAGTGCTTGTGTCGAGACAGCTTTGGCACACCATTGAGGGCAGGAAGAAATTAATTCATATACAGGTTACTTTAAAAACACATTGCACAAAAATCAATTTACTTGGACTAATCCAGCCTCACTTTCTACCATCATGTTCCATATTAATTAGGAAATGGAATTCTTGCCAACTTAGAAGATGTCTGTAACTGTTTCTTTTTTTAATTCTACAGAAGAAAGCAGATGATCAGTACGTAGCATCTGTTCCTAACATGAAGTTACATACACATAATAGAGAGCTGGACTAAAAAGAAATAACATACTTATTGACATCAGAATCCTTCTTCTGTAACTGCCATGAAAATAAAACTCAGAGACAACAAAAACACGTAACTATAAGACTTAAGATAGCAGCATTTCCTTGTCAGAAGCTGGCCCTTGCAAAGCTCAGTAGGTTGCAACTTCTACCTTGCTGTTGCCCATGTACAAAAGTAATTTATTTGAGGAATATCATCCAATTGTCAGAAAATCCAACCAATACAATGCAAAATATCTCAAAGGAGAGTAGTGACATTCTTGCATTTCTACAGGTGAGAAGATGCAGCACTGATATTTGCCTGCACAAGACAACAGTCTCTGAACACAAGGAATTTAATACCATCTTCCCAACTACTTAACCTGCAGCCTTTCTAGCCTGCAAGACAAAACCAAGTTGTTCTACCCCATTTTCTCAAGAGCCCCATTTCTCTCCACTAGCCCTTCACCTAATGTGAATTTTTCAGTTTTTCCACGACTCCTACTTCAGTAGTTAAGGGCTGCAGCTTAAAGGACTCACAGAAAAAAACAAACCAAAACGAAACAAAGATCCACACACCACCGACCCACTAAAACAAACCCTAAACCACAGGAAAAAGACAGCAGCTTTGTAAAAAGATCCTCAGAATTAAAAGCTCGCCCCACCATTGGAGCATTTCTATCACCATCACTATTCATGGTACAAAAGTCACTCCAGTCTTTTCAGATAAAACAATATTTTGAAGTAAAATGGTGGACAGGGCAAAGAATATGTTCTTAACTACCATTATACTTCACAAGTAAGGCAACAAAGAAAGCCCCAGCAAATTCTTCACTGAGTATTTCCCGTGTCTTTGGCTATGGAGAAACAGCAGCTCAGATCTCCCCGTTCTGACCAAACACAATACAAAAGAAAACCATAAATTATTAAGGTTCTCATTCACAATTGCCGTGATGGGGCTGATATAAAAAGAATGCATTATTTAAACTGATGGAACCAGCTGATGACACACTAGAATATGTATCACTGATTGCCAAGCATCCTGGCTATGGCTTCTCTGCCTTTAAAGGTCTCTGAAGTTTGTGACAAAAGACAGGGGAAAATGTTTCAAAAAACCTTACCAGGCTTGCAATATCATGCAGGACTTGAAGTTCTGACAGAAAAAGCAAGTCAACCTGGGGGAAGAGGCAGAAAGAGACAGGTATTTTCTTTGATGAAACCCAAGTTAGGGAAGCCTTGTTTTGTTGCCAGTATTTTATAACAGCTGTCTGCTACAACATCAGAACACGCTAGAAGAAAAGAATTCTTTCAATAAAGTTACTTAGAAAAAACAGTTTGAACTCTATTAATTCAGTTAGAAAAAATTAGGAGTGGGCTCTCTTAGGCAAAGAAAAAGGGAAGAAAGAGTGAGAAAATGAAAAAAGCACAAGCTAACTAAGAATATTAGAAAAAAACCCTGTAGACGTTCCCACTGATGGAT
>NW_008238126.1:1751396-1757741 GCF_000691975.1 Corvus brachyrhynchos
GTTGTGCCTGCTGAGGGAGTTGAGAGGGAGGGAGCTGAGGATGGAGTTGTCCTGGAAGAGACGGTTCCGCAGCTGGCGCAGCGTGACAGAGAGATCCTCAAACACGGCATTGGCCTTGCCCACCATGTACACCCTCTGCAGGAACAGCCACTGGTCACTGACAGCAGAGGCTCCTGCTCAGTTTCTCCAGTCACACATTAATAACCACTCATGCTTGCAATCTCCAATCCAGAATTTCACGGGATCAACTGGGTTTGCTCCAGCCACACAAGTGGAAAGAGGTTTCACTATCTGGAACATGTGGAACTGGGAGTGAAGCAATACTCACTTCCTCACTGGGGGCCAGCTGCAGCACCACCGGCGTCTCCTCAGAGAACAGAGTATGGATGGCATTTGCAACACTGTCCAGACTGAAAGGAACAGCCTGGAAGACAAAGTCTAGTTTGAGTTTTGGGTTAAACAGGGGCTACTGATCTTAACTAAAAAAGTCTGGAAAAGTAAAAGGTATGCACATTTCCAAAGTGGTAATAAATAACAGGAACCTACGTGCAAAAACCCCCATCACCTGTGTTATCTATGAACAGATTTTATTTGTGTATGTGGCAGACACAACATATTCTTAAGAACTCCAAGGGACCATGACTGTGAATTAAGAGGCTTATTTACACTTAGAGTATAGCCTTGTTTATCAGTAAAACAAGACCAACAAATATAGAAGCAATGCAAAAGGGGAAGCAATCTCGCTGCAAACGGAAAGTTATGAACCACAGAAAACTGATGGGTGAAAATATACCAGCAGAAAGACAAACTGCTGAAACGAAAAAAAGACATATAAAAAAACCTACTAAAAATAGAAGAAATGCTAGCACAGTATAGTGCCATTACTGGCAAGCTAACAGAACTGTTTGTAAACAGTTATTTGTGGGTTTTATCAGAAAAAGAAGCAGAATGGCACATTTTCGTTCTCTACTTAAAGTGTCCTATGACAGAAGAGGCAATGGCAAAAATTTAAACCCAGGAAATTTTAACTTAACACAAGAACAAAGTTTTTTGCTCCAAGGGTAGTCCAACAGTGGCAGGGGTTGCCCAGAGGTCATGGAGGGGTTGCCCAGAGGTCCATTTGTGGAGATGCTCATATCCTGACTGAACACAGTGCTGGTCAGCCTGCTCTGGCTGATCCTGCTTGAGCAGGGTGTTGGATGAGACGATTTCCAGAGCTCCCTTACAACCTAAAGGATTCTGTGTTGCTGTAACAAGCCTGAGAAGCCTTAGCAAAGACAGACAGTGACAGGTAAATGTAACATCTGTTGATTTCTTCTTGATACAGTATAATGGAACATTGTCTCTAAGTGGTGTATTTCACAGTCAAGTACTTAAGGAAAACTCAAAAGACCACTTAGAGGGCAATACAGTACATCCAAAAATCAACACCATATAAAATGTTATCACATAGCTGAAGCAAAAAACACAACAATTCTGATTTTGAAATATTAAGTTAACATGAGAAGAAGTGGATTGGTACAAACATTAAAATTAGCTGTCTTTCAAGGAGAACATGCTTTGGTCAAACAAGTTACTGAACTCAACACAGGAAGCCCTAAGTGATCTCAAAAGCCTCCTACCTTGTACAGAACCCTGACTACGTATTTGATCTACACAACCTGATCCATCATTTTAGGAGATATGCAAACTTCAAGTGAAGTAGGAAATAAGTGAACATTAGGGGCTACAGCAGAGAACCATGTACTTGTCATTAGACCACAGGAGTCCCAGGAACCGCAGGACAGTTCCAAATGTGGATACTCACATTCTCAATGGGGTAGGAAAACCCTTTTACAGGCAACTTGTCCACACCCTTCACTGTCACCAGTACAGTGGCTCGTGGTCGGTGAAACAGATCACCCACTGCCAGCCCAGGCCAGGGGAGGTCCTAGTACAAAATAGCAAAATAAGTTGTACTTCACAGGCAAAGAGAAGAGTTCTTCCCAGCAAAACAAACTTATTGTTTGTTTTTAATAAATATTAGTTATTACAGCAAAACAACTTATCCTGTTAATGCCTCTGTGCAGGACAGCCTATTGGAAATTTCATGGGGAAGTAAGTTAATACTAGACTGCTTTCATCTTGAGTAGTACCTCAAGTCAACCATGAAGGAACAGTTAAGTTTAAAATCTGCCAGTAACTTCATAGCAAAGTCTACTAAGAAAACATTATATATAACAGATACATAAAGAGTTATTTCCCATAATTAAATTATAAATACTTCAGTCTGTATTCAGTAAGTGAAAGCTGAACTTAAAAAACCCACTAACATCTTGACATTCTCAGTACAAGAAAGAAACGGGGTGGAAAGGAAGGGGAAGAGAGGGAAGTGTCAATCACACCAACGGGCAACTAAACTAAAATGTACAAATTTGCACAGAAATACAAAAAGATTTCTTAGTAGCTTACTACAATTACAAATGAGTAAGAGCACAGTGGCTACCTGACAGGTTTATTCAGGCACAAAATACAAATTCATCTGTCTGGAATAGAGGCAAACAGATTTCCCCATGTGTGTAAATGACGTAACTGCCCCTTTTTTTTGAAAGCCAATTTAATTGTGTTTTAGAATTAAATGTCATTGACATTATGAGTTGTATCACCTCACAGAAACAAAGGAAAAACCTTTTAAAGCATCATCAGGGACAAAAATGGGGTTTGGTTTTGTTTTCCTTTACCAAGGGAGGAATATTGAATAACACTTTATGAGAATTCCCAATGTAATGCATTAAGAATTCCAAATTCTCTACAGCGGCCTTGCTGCACTGTTTATGTTCCTGGACTAGTTAGTTTATGTTAGTTTATGTTGCTAGACTACAGCTTTGAGGTGAGCTGCAAAAGGAGTGCCTGGGCCCCGCAGTACTCTCCGTACCAGGGCTGGAAGCTGCCATTGATCTCTGCCTTAGGGACAGCTTTCAGTAACTCTCAGTTCCAGGGCTGAACTGAATAATCATTCAAACATTTCCTTCCCTGCCTGCTTCCAGGATTGAATTAATATTAATAGAGAAATATTTCTAAAGGATGCTCCAGACTCATCACAACAAATGAATCCCAAGCTGTGGCAAAGGCACAGAGTGAGTACTGAAACACTTTTTTCCATGATAACTATGATATATCTCAGGATGACCAGGATGCCAAATGGACAGATCAGGTCAAACCCCACTGTTTTTCTGGGTGTCTTTATATGCAACACACACAATACCATTCAATACATTGGGTTTTCTTGCTAAAATGACCAAAATTTACTCCTTAGTCGTACTACTCATACAAGTTTGTTACTAGTTTGATTACAAAAAAGCAGAATTAGTTGACAGCATGGTATTTTCAAATTCCAAAACACAGGCTAAGCAGCCTTGCATTCAAACCAGCCTTATCAGATCTCTTCCCTAGCTGATGTATGGAAGAAATGAGAACTGGCTGCCCTCACCAGCACTGTGAGAATGCCTCAGCCTGCAGATTTCAGTATCTGGCTGCACACAGACACTGCCAAAGATATCTGGCTATTAGACTTTAATCTACTGCTTCAACAGCCACTCATCCCTGCTGAAGCCCAGCAAAAAAATTCAGTATGCAAGATGGAATCAATACAAGGGCTCCTGCTCACGTGCCCCACTTGAAACATTGCTAAAGTTGTATTCAAATACCTACTGCGGAGACACACTAGCACAAATCATGTTTCCACGGTTTTGGACTACTTCCTAAGTAACCAACCTACTTGTTCTAACTCTGCTCAGCAGACAGGCTTGCTGACCTAAAAAAATGCCTGCCTTGCCAAGCTATTTCTCACAATCTTCAGAGTACGCAGGAGCAGAGCCCTACAGAGAGCTTGTGTGCAAGAAGTGACAGTGGTTCCACAGATTCTCAGTTTGTGATCATGGATGGAGGGGATACAGCATGCAGCTGGGTCTCAGAAGAACTGAGGAACAGCACTGGAAAGTCTCTGCAGGCTTCCTTCTACAGCTGGTGACTCAAATGAGCCAGCTAGCACAGCCTCTGGCTACTCATATGACCCACATGGCTCTATCTTGGAAACCACCTCTGACAAGTCATGCATTCCTCAAGAGAAACAGGGCAATATTTTATATATTCCAGCACATGACAGGAAGATTTGCATGTTGAGTGAGCAAGTCTGTAGCTTTAGAGGTGTTTCACAATCAAGACCTGGAACGTACTTCTTCAACAGAAAAGCCCATGGTCAACGCAGCAACATCCGGGATCCGCTCACCAGGAATCGGCCAACTTCCATCTCGGAAAACAACTGACTGAGGTGATCGTAAGATACTGAATTCACCACCACATACACCTAAAAAACAGACATAGAAAGCTATCAGAGCTCCTGCAATCTTTTCCTTTACATAACATGGGAAAAGAGCATATTTGAGCCTTCATTCCTTCTTCCTCTCTCTCATGCCTATCAGTTTATGCAAAGCCAGGAGTGAGAACAGATCATTTTAATGCTCTGGAATACAAAATAAGGTTTCTATACATCAATGTCTAAGAATGAACAGATCCTTATTAACAAAAGCAGGACAATTATTCAAACAACAGCACAACACAGTGTAACAAGCTGCAAGTAGTGTTACAGTTCAAACCAGGTAAAGTGAACTCTCAGTGGAGCCAGGCAGACTCCAAAATCCTGTTAAGCTCACAATGCACCAGCACAGCTCTGTCTGCTTCCAGGACTGCTTGGCTCAACACCTCTGTTCATGCAGGCAACAGCCAGGGCCACTGAGCCCAGAGCCAGGAAGTCCAGTGGAATTTGTCAGTGCTGGCTTAAACCAGGCACTGCCAGGACAGCCTGGCTCCTGCAGAACAGCTCTGGTGTCCCTGGTCTGCCTCCTCCACCTCAAGACACTGGGAGATGTTTGTCTTCCTTGGATGCAGCGCTGTACCTGAGCTGATTGTGTGGAGCCACAATCTGCAACACTTCTCATGCCAGGTTTTCACTCATCTGGGATCCCCCTTCACTCTTTTCCCCATTACCTTGAGTAGCAAAGTTGACTAAATGCATATTTCCGAACTGTTTTATGATGACAGTAATTTACTGTGCAATAAGGTTAGAAAGGATTCCACAGAAATGAGAGAAGGGCTTGTTTCAACCTGACTTCCTATCTTAAAAAAGTCACTTAGGCACAGCTGCAAAACTGTGTACACCAAAATTTATATAAATAAATTTTAAAACTTCTTTGGTGTATATAAACAATAGCATGCACAATGCAAAATTTCAGGCATATGCTCCCCAATGAACAATCTGAGTGGGTTTCCACTAGAAAACTGATTTGATACAACAAAATCAAGTATCAGAGTAATAAAAATTTGCAGGCCTCTATGTTCAAGTTCTAATTATACAAGTCTGACTGCACACTTCAAAATTACATGAATAAAGTAACTGTCTAAAGAAAATAAAAGCAATTATTCATATGATCACTGAAAATTGGTTACCAATCCAAGCAGTGATATACAATAGTTTTCCAGGGCATCTACAAATCCAAAGGCTATTTACAAAAACAATGCAACAGTCAACTGATGTGTTGGGCAGCTAAAAACTTCCCTAACATTACTTTAACTAATGTGACCTTGAAGATGCTGTTTCAAAGCCTGGGTCATGATCATGCATACAAATGTTGACAGTAAATCTGAGCTATGTTATGATAAACACACCAAAGGACAAAGTTCTGAGATGCAGCTTGGGGAGGGGGGACAAAAGGAAGGAAAGAGGCCAAACCAACCAAGGTACATGGAGCAGATTCAAGCATTTTTTTATTTAAATTGATGCATTCCTTGGGTGGCCTGCTACCAATTTTAATGGTGGATCAACCCACATTTTTGAAGGGCGGACATGTTTCCAGACCAACTTCTTTAAGAATTTACAAAATGGCTACAAATCCAGAGGATTTCACATGCTGCTCTCCACAAGGCTGTAACACAGTCACACGTCATTTAGGTCAAACTAGCTTACTTAGGGCAAGATTGCTCAGGTGGGTTAAATCAGAGAATTAACCCCTTACAATTAAATTTCCCTCACTACACTTGTTCAAGATTTCAATGATTAAAACTGAATCTGAAGTTGCGAACACCAACAGATTCTCTTCATTGCCTAGGAAATAGTTTAAAAATTCCTACCCTGCATTATAGAAAGTATACAATATATTATCTAAATTTATATAATAATTTAATGATATAATTATAAAAATAACTTTATATAACGAATTTAAACAATAAAATTACAGAAATTTGTAATTTAATACAAACCAGCATTTGGATTGAAAGGGACAGGATAAAAGGGTTCGAGCACCGTCTCTG
>NW_008238126.1:1757999-1761549 GCF_000691975.1 Corvus brachyrhynchos
TGGCGCACGACGCGCCGCGCCAGCCAATCGGGGGGTGGTATTCAGCGCAGGTAGGCGGGACTAGGCAGAGCTGACCAATCGCCGGCGCAGCGCCGTCCCTGTCACGGGGCTGAGCGGTCAGCTGTCCCGCCGGGGGCGGGGCCCTTATTTGAGTGGTGTTCCCGTTTGGCCAATCAGATCTCTGGAGGCCTCTGCACCATTTTCCTCCCCGCACTGTAAACCCGGAGGGGAGCGGCGAGGAGGCGGAGCCAACTGACAGCTGATTCAGCCAATCGGAGCGCGAAGCGTCGGTCTTTGCCCCGCCCATGCTAGTCAGTTCGGCATCGATGGGGCGGGGCGAAGCTTTGATTGACAGCCGGATGCACCATTCAGAGTGCGAGGCGCCGGCTCCACCCCCTCGGCACCCGTGTGGCGAGGGCCTCTGTGCGTCTGTGGGTGTGGGGCCGTGAGGGGCTGGCGCAGTGCTTCTCCTCGTTCCCGTCGTCGTCCTCGTCTTCCTCCTTGACCATGCCCATGCGCCTGCCTCTGCCTTCAGTGGTTTCCTCCTTAAATTTTGTTGGGAACATCCATAGTAACACGTGCAGTGACTGCCGCAGCCATGCTCATCTCACTTCAGCTGTCCCTGCCAGTAATAGGAACGGGCAGGAACAGGCAGGTGGTGCACGTTGTTCAGTGTATGTTTCATATTCCTGTAATATGCCATGATCGTCACAATCAAGGGAGGTGATCCTGCTCCTCAGCCCCGGTGAGGATCACCGGGAGTGCTGTGCTCAGTTCTGCGCTCCTCAGGACAGGAGAGACATGGAGCTCCTGGAGTGGGTTCAGCAGAGGGTGACAAAGATGATGAAGGGACTGGAGCATCTCTCTGAGGAAAGGCGGAGGGAGCTGGGGCTGTTCAGCCTCGAGAAGAGACATGGCTGAGAGGAGACCTCATCCCTGTCTGTCAGTGTCTGCAGGGAAGGGGGACAAGATGACCCATGGTGGTCTCTTCCAGCCTAACCCATTCTGTGATTCTGTGACGTTGCAAGTATTTTTGGGGTCCTTACACATTTTTAGGCTCCAGGATCTTGATAAGGCAGAGAAAACCGGGCTTTATGGGGAATTGCTGTGTAGCATGGGAGATTAAGACCTTCCAGTGTGTTGTAAGTAAAACTGTTATGAGCAGTTCAAATTAATACTCATTCATTCCTTACTCTGTATTGTGCATCACAAAACCAGCACCGCATAGTAGCTTCTGTAAAATAAATGCTTGAGATTATCTAAATACTGTAGCAAAGACTATGGTCAAAACAGTTGTTTTCTGGTGGGCTTTTCTGTCCTGGATTCCTCAGGTGAGTATGAGTTTACAGGAAATCCAGCCATGCTGGGGAGTGTTTTATCTGCTTTGGTGGCAGACAGCACGTGTGTCACATGTGGTAAGACTGTATTTATGTGCAGAACATGCCAAGGATTACTACCCATACAACTATTTGGCTAGAGCTATTCTGCTGTGTGTTTAGAAATTCCAGCCAGCTGTAGAAATACTTTGAAAATGTGCCTGAGCACATTTTTCAGTACATTTCTGTACTGACAAAAAAAAGGTTGTCTAGAAGAATGAGTGAGTGGGCTTGGGGAGTGCAGGTAGTAAAATGAACATGTGTTTACAGCAAGCGGTATTTAAGACAGTAAAGTTATATCCCTGCCACTGCCACATGATAGTGTGTGACAATGGGCAAATCACTTAAACTCAGCTTTTCATAGGTGGCAATAACAGTCCCTCCCTTGTCTGTGAGTTGTTTTGCATAAATTAAGAGGAGCTCCTGCTCTTCCTGCTGCCAGGTGGAAACTACACGTTGAATATGAAAATCATGCCAGATGCATAGGGCACTCTAAAACTCAGCAGCCGAGCAAGTTACGAGCACTTCAAATTAATACTCACTCATTTCTTACTCTGTATTGCTCATCACAAAACCTGCACTGCATAATAGCTTTTGTGAAATAAATGCAAATAAATGTTTGTGAGATTACCTGAATACTGTGGCAAAGATATGATCAAAATACTTGTTTCCTGATAGGCTTTTCTGCTTTCAGAACAGGATTAGAAAAACACACGGGAGAGAAGGCCTGGATCAGTGAACAACAAAGATATTGAATGATTGCTTTTCAGTGAGCCCAGCAGGTTTGTGCAGTGAGCAAGGCATGATGATTTTAAAAAGATTGTATTCTGTCTTGTAAGCTGATAATGCTACCACAACATGTAAACCCATGGGTCCTGGATTGAGGTTATGTGGGTTACCTTATTTTTGGCACTTGCTGTCTCTTGGGCACTTGACTTTGCAAGTGTAGCGTGCCATTTACTATGTGTATTTTAGCATAATTTCACAAAGTTTTGCCTATCTAGGAAAACATGGTTCCTGCACCTTGTAGTCTGAAGTACAGATGAACTGCAGGTATGCTTTGTCCTCCAACTTACCCTCCCTTCCCTTCAGATTGTTTCTACACACAAAATGTGCATAGAAATCAGCCAAGAAGAGTGACTCAAAGCAGTAAGATTGTGAAACTACTAGGGGGCATTGGGTGGATGTGATTGGGTCTTAGATGGGAAGGTAGTGGAAAGTGCAGAACAGGGAAAGGACCATATGAGGGAAGAAGTTTCTTCATCTAAGTTGAGGATTTCTTACAAATATGATGTGGAAAAGAAAGTGCCAGAGTGAATAAGACTGTTTTGAAGAAGTTGTTTCTCTTAAAACTGTTACTATCTCTGTTTCATATCTGTGCGTATTAGCAATCATTTCAAATTTTGTATCAATCTCTTGACACTGTTTTCCATAAAGCATTCACTCTGAAAGTCATACCACAATAAAAGAGTATCATGTTATTTTTTTCACATTTGCAGAAGGAATTGTGTTTTTGAGACTTTAACATTCCCATTCCCATTTTCTTCTTCTGAACTCGCGGTACTAGGACTACTGTAATGTAATTCTAGAAATAGAAGTGAAATCAGAGTTCTGTATTTCAATATTCTTATATTCCTTCTCTGCTACTCAAATTGCTGTTCTTCTTGAAATCACAATACAAACATGGTTTCTGAAGAATTGTCTGTCTTATGTTTTCCTGTTCTCGTCTTGGTTTCTTCTTTGGGAAAATAATAAATAGCAGCAATAAAATTTATTATGAAACAGTCAAGTCTCACAAACTCTGTCCTGGTTTCTAGTGCCCACTGGGTATATCTGGATGTCAGTGAAGCCCAATATAAGAGAATAATACCATCACTTTGTAGGCTGGCAGAGTTCTAGCTATTTTCTCTAGGCTTAATTTAGATCCCAGCTGTGCTTTGAAGAGAGTGAGTTTTGTAATCCTGTAAGCAATACTTGTGACAAAATCTACGCGCAGTAAAATTATTCTATTAAACTGATTTCATTCTGAGCTTCTGCTCAGGGCAAGTGAAAAATTGAGACAACATGCACATTAGGTCAGAAATAATTTTTATAAAGCCATATACTGCTAGTGGCAGTCACAAAATCGAAGTGCCAGCTGTAGGCAAAATACCAGCATTCCCTGGCTCTTTTAG
>NW_008238126.1:1761575-1763676 GCF_000691975.1 Corvus brachyrhynchos
TGTCTGTACCAACAGTGATATGGGTGAAATTATGGTAGAAGAGGGAATATGAGGAAAAGGTTGAGTCAAAGAGCCCACTGTTGGTTTAAACTGGACTGCTGCGTTATCACTGGATTTCATTGTGTCACTACTAAATCTAGACTGGTTGCTAGCAGAGTAATTGTCTCAACCATCATTTCCAAAATGATGCTTTAACTGGAAAATATTTGCCTGGCTGGTGTGATGACCAGGCCAGTTGTATTCTACTGGAAAGAATGAAATCCCAGTGCCAGGTGCCACTCAGAGTTACTAGCTCAGAAGCACGTGGGGTGAGCAATGCCCCTTTTGGTACGAGGCTTTACAGTCTCACAGGAAATTTATGCACAGAAGTTGAGCATAAGATTCTAAAATAAAATTTAGCAGACAAAACTCTCTTTTCTATGATGTTTTCTGACCTTAACACATTGATTGAACGTGAATAAACAGTATAGTTAGTTGGGCACCCCCTGTCCTGGTGTGGTGGGGAAATGGGACGAGGGGACTGTGTTGGGCAGTTAGTTTTGGGGCTGCTGACATCCTGGGAGGTGAGAGATGAGACAGTTGTGCCTGGCTTGGTGATTTATACTGGGTGCAATTTATACAGGTCTCACGTCAGAAGTTGTTGGTCCTTGCTGCTGAATTGCTTTGTGGTCTCCTCTCTCCTATCCCCGTTTGCAGACTCCATCTATGTAAGCAGAAACAGTTGTTTTTGCAAATGTGGATACCAAGGCTAAATAAATCAAAGACAGCTCAAATAATTTCTAAGGGACTCAAAAACAACCCCCAAAACCAATAAAAACCCACAGCAAACCCGTTGTTACTGAGCTAAATCTTAGGCTATGTTAGAGCTGATTTTCTGAGGACTCACATAATAAGCAAAATGTGAGTTCTGGCCTCTCTGAAAGGTGGATTTGTCTTCCATGTCTTTGTGAAAGGAGAAGTGCCTTTCTCTTTTACTTCTGTCAGTCAGTAGCTGTCTTAAAGAGGATTGCCAGCTTTCTCTCTGTAGGACTGAGCTATGGTTAAAGCCTCCAAATATGCACAAGAAGCCCATTTTATGGTTCTTTTTGCTAGGTTCTCTATGCACATCGTATGAAGAAGACTATACATCTCTTTTTGTCTATCAGTACAAATGTCTCAACATCAAAATTGTGATGCGGCTCCTGCAGCACCCCTGAAATTGTGCAGACAAATCAAGAGAGGTGTGTGTGTGTGAGAGTGTATGAATGGTAGCTGATTCGTGTGTTTCGTTTTCCTTCGCCTTTTCCCAGTGATTTTGGCAGCGAGGGTTGGATCGGTCGCCCCGGCAGGAGGGAACGCGCATCCCCAAACCTGGGCGCTTTGGCACCATCGCGTGGTCGAAGGAGCGGCTGCAGCCTCGCTGTGTTTGTGTCGCATCCTCGGACCGAAACTTCAAGGAAGCGCAGACTTTTGGGAGCACTTCATCTGCTGTCCCCTCCACGGATTCCCGTCCTATCCCACTACCCACCCTTTCTGGGAAACAGTGGCTAAGAGCATCCACGGAGTGGGTGACAGAAACTGAATCAGAGCAAGTGTGGAAGCCCTCAAGACAAGGGGCTAATGTGTATGTCTCAAACACTGGTAGCCAGATGGCTGTGGAGCCAGCCAGGGGTTGTTGGTAATAACAGACAAGAACTCTGTGAGAAAGAACAGGATGTGGCTGGAGAAGGGGCCCTATGGAGGTAGGGCAGCACTTTTCTGGGACAAACACCCTTCTTCTGGCTCCTGGAGATAAGCAGCAGCACAGTGCAAGCACAGGAATGAGGTCGAGAAGCAGGTATGGACTGTAGGGGGGATCGAGACCACTGAAGACCCCCGAAGCCTCTAATTCATTTCCAGAAAGGTCTAGAGGAGTGGGCAGTGATAATTAATTTGCATAGAAAGCTAGAAACTTCTCTCCAAGGCAATATCCCCCCAAAGGTAGCAATAGGTACCCCCCCAAAGCCCGGTGCACTTGCTCTGCACCTGCACCCCAGGACCCTGGACACCACAGCTGGATTAGTGCTGGAGCCAGGACTGGGGATCTCTTTTTCTTTCTTTCTTCTTTTCTTTCTCTCTCTCT
>NW_008238126.1:1763697-1779619 GCF_000691975.1 Corvus brachyrhynchos
TCTTTCCCTCTTCCCTTTCACCTTATCCCTTAATCCAAAACCCACTGCTTATACTAGGAGGTCTGAGACTAACACACCAATTTCCATGCTGTATAGTTTGCTAAAAAAACTTTGTAAGCTTTTGCAGACCCTTTGACTTATGCCATTCCTTTCGACCACGAGCATCTACAACTCTTGGGTGCTCCCTTTCCATTAAGGAAGGGACATCATAATGACAAAACACTAACTTTTGGTGGGAACTGGGATGAAACTGGCATTTACTGTTTCCTTCCAGGTCAACACAGAATTTAAGTTATTCTATCCCACTTGTTTGAGCTTACACAGTTTCATAAGAGGTAAGAAGGCAATTCACTACAATTTATTAGCTTATTATGAAGGAACTTGCCTTCAGTAGTGCCAGGCTAAATCTTACAGACGATCTGCAAAACCTCATAATCTACACTGTGAGGAGATTAGCACACTTTAGCTGACAACACCTGAGGCATCTCTGTCCCTAATTCTTGTTAAAGACTGAAGCTGGTACCTTAGTCATCCAAAAGTTAAAAGAAGAGCAAGAGCATTATCTCCTCTCTGAATGCAAGAGCAATACCAAGAACATTATCCCTTCTCTGGCACAACTGCTTAATATTAGCATCAAAACCCAGTTTGAGCTTGTAGGTGTAGGTCTGTCAACCACTTGTCACGCAGTAAGTGGGAGAGTGACTCTCCAGCAGGTCAGAAACTCAGCAGTAACTACCTGTGTCTGTACTCAAACACAGCTGTGACAGCGGGGCAGGGCTTTGGCTTCATTTCAGTGAAGGGTAGAGGTAATTTACTCTTTCTCCATAACCATCAGGTTTAAGAGTTGGCTTCTGAAATTTGCCTTCATCACTTCTCCAACTGAGAAGGACAAAGGTGGTCTTTTATACTTTGGTTAATGAGGCCTCTCTGCTGTGACCTTTTGTGTTTTGCAGCCCCACAAACCTACTATCCTGTTGTGACTACTCAGCCTTTCTGGAAATGCACTTCTTCTTCCAGTTTGAGAAGATTTAGGATGTGGTGAGAAAGAGAGAGAGTTAAATTTTACATTCTTCCCCCTATGGTTGAAGAGATTTAATTGAAGTTCACCCAGGGGAGAAGTCACTGCCAGCAGATAAACACCTTAGCTTGCTGTTTCTACTAAAACGGTTAACAATGGAGTAGTTAAGACTTAAAATATAATTTGTTGCCATTAAGCTTTTATGTTATCTCCATCCTGAGCTCAATAGAAACTCCTGTTGAAGGGTCCAGGTGCTTTAGATATGTCCTGTATTCTGAAGGTAATCATTGCAACCATTGGTGTGGAGATTGCTGAGCTAATCTTACAGCTTCTTGCTTTTGAGAGGGGTGGTGGTGTTTCTATTCTCCCACTACTTTGGTTATCCCCCAAACCTCTGTACTGCATAGACTGTGGGTCTCCTCTCAGTTTACTGCAAAAAAAGGTCAAGCTGAGGGTCACTGCTCAGTGATGACAACTCTGTGAGCCAGGATGTGGTGTGGCTGTAGGAAAATTGATGTTCCTCTAAGTAGTGAGGCAGGAGCTGCTGGCTGGAGGTGGAACCGCCTCAGCACCAGCGTGGATTCATATCTGAATTAAGCGATGATGTATCCATGGCTTTAAGCCATATTTTCTTTTCTGTGCCCTTCAAATTAGGCTTCCAAATGAGACACCTCAATACAAACATACTGATCATTCTCCTGTTAATCACACTTTCTTTAGTGGCAGTGCCAGTTCCATTCAAACACGGTTGTGCTGCCTCCTGAGTCTCGTTTGTTACTGATACTTGCTGTGGGAGGGCATTGCATGCTTGAGAGATGAAGGGATGGCATTATAATAGTTAATATCTGTAAGGCCAAAGAGGGAACTTCAGGGAGATAGGAGAATGTTTTTGGTAATATACCATATGAGAAAATTACCCTTTTCCCATTGCATCTTACCATACGGAATTTGAAACCACAGTGTAGCTGCACGCACCTTGGGGAGAATAAAGAAGCATTCAGCATTTCAGTTGCAAGATACAGAAAGGCTTTTTCTTTGTCTCATTTAACAATTTCTCTAAGTATGTTTTGGTGCTTGCTTTGGGTACTTTCTCTAGTGGTCTCTCAGACTGATTGTAGACTTGCTCAGCTGATTTCCATCTCAGGGTTTTCTGTCTGTCATTAGGTTATTGGAGGGCTGTTGTCAGATTTAAAACAACCATTGTAAGGGTCCCCTATGTTTAAAAAAAAAAAAAATCTGTTCATAAAGTGAAAGAGAGAAATTGGTCAAAAGGGCTCTGAGCTGTGGGTGAGGAAGCAGCCTGAGCAATGGAAAACACAGGGCTTTGTCTGAGCAGTTTTGTGAAAGGGCTCTCCAAACCAGCGTGGACTTGGGATGAGACAGATAACCTCAGTGGGGTTGAATGGAGTTTACCTTTCAGTGGCTTGAAATGCAATACAAAGGTGATGCATGAAATGTATTGTTCTCATAAGCGCTATGAAATGTCAAACAAAAATGTCTTTCATGTAATGGCGCAACAGAAGCTGAGAATCGTGCAGGAAGAAATAGAGCATTGAAGTAAACAATTCGGCTTCTGAAACTATTGGAATGGAAAAGAAAAAGGTGTAACCTGGAGTGCTGAGGAAAGGCATTAGAAAAGAAAACCATCCAAAAACCATACAGCCTACTTTGTGGGTGGCTAAAAGATGCTCTTAGATTGACCTCTCTGATTAAGTTTTGTTTTTTCTATTTCTTAAAAAATGCAAACAAATCCAAACAAAACCCAAAAGCTACAGTAAGACCTTGGAAAACAATAACCTTGCTGATAGGAAATTACTTTTTTGGGGACCCTACTTCTATTTTTATGTATACTTATCATGGATCTGAGACTCTGTTGTACATTTGCAGAATTCAGTGTCTTTTTTTTTTCCTCGAATCTCTATACCATCTTTTCTTTGAGCACATTAAAAATATTTAACTCCTTATAAACCATTCAAAGTATAAATGAAACCCAAAGAATTGCTCCATCCAGTAGGAGCAGGGTAGAAATGTCATCAGCACTGTTAAGTCATAGCAGACCCTTGCAGTATTTCCCTGAAGCAGCCCAGCTTCTCACTCCTGTTTGCCCCACCCAGTCAGCCTTGACTAAGAATCAGAAAAATCACTTTCTCTTGGCGTTGAACAACGAACTTTGTTCCATTAAAGGTTGCCCCCAAAACTACACTGCCTCTTTCTCTGGAAAGCTTCTGCCCAGAACATTCTTGTGTAGATAAACACGACATTCCAGTGTAGTGATGCTGTGGTGACACTGCATGGCACTCTACTGAATCTGGCTCTTAAAAAGGGACATTGTAGTGTGAGTAAATCGTAGTACTTGTCCCAAACACAAAAGCTCATAAAATTCTTGCTAGGATGTCTTAGGTTAATGCTCTGGAACACTGTGGAGATTTTTAAAAGCTGTTGTGGTGTTAGTTAATCTACAAATTACTTGTTCTGAGATGGCATTTTTATAAAACTTATGTAATAAAAATTAAATAATGATAATGTTTTTTAAAGGAGAGATATTAAAAGTGCCCTATTCTGCAGACCAAAGCAATAATATGTTGGGCAGCATCAAAGCATTAAACAAGATGGTTTGCATCATTAACACTAAATGAAATGGCTTAACAAGTCAATAAATGATGAGAATAAACCTCAATTATCACACAATAGAGTGTTTTAAAGTGCCAGAAACAAATTTTCTGAAGCAAATAAATTTCCAATAAAACTACATGGAATTTAAAGGAGCATGTTTTTCTTATTATTGAATGCAAGATCAGTTAAATACTAGTTTGCATATTCAGTGTACTGTATGTATGGTCTTCATAACATCCCAGTGAAGCAGAAAGGAAGAGGGAGCAGTGCTTTATTTTGTAAATCAGGCAAATAAAGAAATTACATCAGGAAAACTGGAAAAATTTTTGCCTCATTCTGTAATTCATATGATAGTTAAATCTTTAAGTGCTGTTTTCCCTTTATTTTCTGTGTCTGCAGAAAGCCTTTACACTCTGCATTCCATAAACAAAGCTATGAACAAAACAGTGCATATTGAAGTGGGGGCCATTTTGGAACCTGCAGTGTTCCACTATGGAAATTTTAGTTTTTGCAGTGTGATAGGTATGTGTGTTGGGCTTTACAGCAACAGACAAGGAGGTAAGATTCCTGCTTCCCAGAGCTTTGTCTAGGGCAAGGATAGGAGATACTTGCTGTTGGCTAGCTGTGACCTGTGACTGAATTTCATGTTGTGGGATTCTTTTCATTTTTAGGTAAGATAAGTGGTAATGGGGCTAGACAGGTCTCTCTGACCCTTAGCAAGGAAAAGCCAATCCCTGGGCTGACAGGAGGCTGTCAGATTAACATGCTTCTTATTTCTACTTCCTATCTTCATGCATAGCTGTAGTCCTGGGAGCTAAGTATTTTTCAGATCCAAAATTTATTACTCTTGCTCCGGAAGATAATTTTCCCTGTGCAGCTGAAGAGTACAGGATGGCACAGATGAACCTGGGAGATTTTATCAGACTCATTACTGCAGAACCTGCATATAGCATTCTCAGACGCTGAGGATGTATCTCACTGTACTAATTCTGTCCTTTTGACATTCTTGTGCTTTTAAAACAAACCCTTCACATATGTGAAGCCCAACCCAATTCAGCCATAGCAGTGCCAGGCCTTCTCCAGTGACTTCAGTAGGTTATATTTAGCATTTGACTGCTATATACTGTTTTCTCTTCCAAACTCTGATCAAGGAAAACCCTTGTATAATTATAAGCATCTGTTAACATCCATGGTGTAACCCCACAACATCTTCTTCAGAAGCAGGAGGGTGGGGAATTTTTTTTTTTTACACTAATGTAGTTTTCTGAGGGGAAAAAAAATTGGCCCATTCCTAGAAGAGAAAAATGGGAATAGATTGAGTATGGTGGTTTCTTGGGTCAAGTAAGCAATAAATCCATGCAAAGAAGTACCTGAAAAGAGTCTTGGGAAGTTTGTGGATTATGCTTGCCTGTGGTTAATTTTTATTTTATATTTAACTTCACATTAAGTACCCGTTTAATGTTTTGCTGAACTGGTGTTCCCATCAGATATTATTTCTCTCACAACACATTGCGTTGAAAGGAATTTTGAGACAAACCCCTCATAATTCCCAAAACTCCTCCAAGCACTGTTCTTACGTGATTTGACTGATTTTGATTACTTATTTCTTCCTTTTCACAGAAAAAAAAAGCAAAACAAATACCTAAACCCTCCTTTTCTAATGGCCAGAAAATGCTACAGAGTCCTTTCCCCTGACAGAAACAGGACTTGGAAAATAATGAGTGAAAATTCTGCTCTCCCTCTAGCTGCTATGGTGTGGGGAAATGGGCTGCTTCAATCCTCTTCTGGGAGATGACTTTATCAGAAATCCAGTACGAATGGGGAGAGTTTGGAGTTATTTTTCTTGCTGCAGTGGAAATCCCCATGGTAGTGGTGACTTTCTTTGCAGAGAAGTCCCAGCAGAAACTGCCTGTTTCCCATGGCTGTGTTCAGACCATAAATTTTTTTTCTTCCTAGTATCTTTCTCTGAACTGTCATCACGATGCCAAGCACTTTTTCCCTCTTCACTTACAAGATGAGGCTGCAGTCTTTCTCTGAGGGGCTTAAGAACCACAGAGATGGATTTGGGCAAGGCGGGGGCTTGTCTGTGATGGATGCTCCTTGCAGCTGAGTGTAATGATGCTCCATTCTCTAAGGTCATGGATGCAAGCAGCAGAATTTCAAACAAATAGAGAGGGCTAAAAGCAAAATTAAAACTAATATGAAAAATAAAGCTTTAGAAAACAGTTTCCCCACATGAAATTTGGCCATTTATTGTGTTTTAGTATTTTAATTGATGTTTTCTCAAAGACACACCAGAGACCTACACCACCAACCCCTACAGCTATGGCATTTTTTTTCTGATTACAGGGGGAGCTTTGAGTCAGGTCCTAAAGGTTTGAACCTGCTCTTGCCTGTCTTTAAAACAAAATGATGGATCAATTGTCAAAATGAAGAACAGAACAACTGGGACTTTTGGAGATCCCTTTCTATCCTGAGTTAATCTTCCAGAGGTGCTCAGCTCCTGCTGATGCCTGCCCATTGTGGTCAATGCTTTCATTGCAGTGTCTGCACTCTCTTCATATTTTGGTGATTTGTTGAGTGCAGTTGAGCTTGATTTTGTAAATGCTTTTAGGATCTTGGAGCATTGCTGGACAGCCTTCAACAGCATGTATGTGACAGCATGAGCATCTGGAGGGTTTGTGTAGATGCAGATAAAGCATCTGTGATGTTGGGAAATCACTGCAGTGTTTTTGCCAAGCTGAAGTTGAAATGTCCATATCTAATTGAATGGCAGCTTTTGAATCACAAACCGAAACTTTCCATGCTACAAACACACACATGGATCTTATGGCAGAAAGAATAGTTTCCAAATCAACACAGGGAAATTATGCAGCTAACTCCCTAGCACAATTAGAGAGTTCTAAAGGCATGTGAAAACAAAAGTCATTTTTAAAGCTAACAAAATAATCGCAGGTTGAGGTTTTCCACAGCTTTATAAAATGAAGCCAAGGATCATTTCAGTGCCAGGTAAAAGTTTCAGTCCATAAAGAGCAGCTGTGTTGTGCTACTTTGCACAAAACAAATAAGCTAGTAAAGTTTTGCAGGACGTAGTTATACCAGACTCAACATGCCTAACAGAGAGGCTATACTAAAGAAAAAAAAAAGTATTTTCTTTCCTAAAAGAACCTGTGTGTGTTTCCATGCTTTAGGAAAGATGATTTAAGGGTGGATGTCTTCTTGGTTATGCTGCAAGTTCAATGATCTGAGAGACAATCTAACTGGAGAGTCTGCAACTGCCTGTCAGCTGATGGATGAAGCTGATGTAATTAAATTCAGGTCATCATAATGTAGAAAGAGTTTCATTGAGATAAATAGTGTCTGTGTACCTCAGCCTTGCAGATTGTTGATTATACATCCCTAAAGTTCTAATCCCAGCCCTTGTTCTAGCTGGAGCTCTGTAGAGTGACTGAAAAGGCAATCATACTTAAAAATTGAACACCCTTGGTGAATTAGCAATGGTTCACTCATAAATCATCCTTACGAGCTTTCTGCAAAGTTCCTGGCCCTTTCCAACTTCTGTCCACAAAATACTGGAGTTTGAACCTGTTTGGTAGAAATGGGGAATGTGGGGAAGAGTTGAGGGAACTGTGCTTAAAGTCTGAGTTTACTTTAACTTCAGCACTTGCAGTACTCCTGCATTTAGGATGGAAAAACGGGGAAACTCCAAGGTCTGTCTGGCTGTTGTGAGTGCTGAACAACAATCAGGGCTTGTTCTCAAGCTCCTCAGCGCTTTTGGGATGGTCAGTCTGGCAGTGGGGAATTCTCAACATGCCAAGGGAAATGAAGTTGGAGATGGAGAAACTCCAGTCTCTTGGCATTTAACTGGCTCCAGCCCTGCAGGGACCCTGTCCAGTTCTCACAAGTTCAAGCACTCTGTGATGGGAGAGGCTGGGTGAGGGCCAGCATCGTCCGAGAATCAGCACAGGCTTACCAGCATCCCATCCCATCCCATCCCTTCCCTTCTCCTGGGCCTAACATATCTTGGAACAGGGAGAAGTCTGGCCCCCTCCTCAGAAGGCTCATGTCACTTCTTCCATGTCCTGGCTTGGCTGAGTCCTTCCCGAGTGAGCAGGCGGGTCAGCTTCGCACACTGCAAGCCTTTTTCTCTGGGTTTCTCAGAGACAGGCTGTGTTTCAGCTGAATTCAAAGCAGCTGGATAGTCAGGAAAAAGCATTTCTTCTTGTCCCTTGTGTCTGACTAGATCTGGCAGTCAGTGTTTTAGCACATTATTATCTTTTAATTCCCATAGTTATTGGGCATTATCCAATTCATAAAAAGCAGACTTATTTGGATCTGGGGTAAATATGGTGAAAACATGAAGAAAGACAGCGGAGGGTAAAGGTTCTAATTTTTCCTGAACTGTAGGTAGTTATTTCATGTTTGGAATAGGGGTTTCAGTTGATTCTGTTGTTATCCAAGTGTTGGGGGGGCAGGGGGGATTGAGAGGGGAAGAGTTGTGTTAGGCAATTTCACAGAATTTATTTTATTGCAATTAATGTAAATTTTAAAGTCTTTATTCCAGTATTGAGAAATAAAGAAGATTTAAACTGGGAGACAATACCACTTCCCTCTGTAAAATCTCTCCTTCCCTGCTCCATCCCCAGTCCCCTTGCTGCACATCACACTTCAGCCCCTTGAAGAGACAATGGACATCACAGAAGAAGTTGGTCACTGTGTGGTTTTTCCTTTTCTTTCACTGCTCCTTGTTTCCCTGCTCAAATGCTCTGATGAGGTTCCTGCATGGGCCACAGTCCCCACAGAGCTGTACCTGCTCCTGAGACCCCTCACCCTTGCTCCAGCCTTTTGTTTTCCTCTGCTCCTGCTTTGCCCTGGATCAGTCTCCTCTTGTTTCTCCTTTTTCTCCAGTGTCTCCCCTGCTCTGGTGTCTCTCTTGCCCCTGCTTGTTCTGTGCCAGCTCTGGCATCTCTCTTTCTCTGGCATCTCTTCTTGTTTAGTGGCTGCCACCTTTCTTAAATATGTTTTTGCAGAGGCACCATATGCTCTTCTCACTGGTTTGCTCTTGGGGCACCAGTGGGTCCGTGTTGGCTGTTGCAAAGCCAGCTGGAAGTGTCTGTGACCAGCAGACAGGGCAACCCCTCATCCCCCACACAGGTCACCCCTGCAGCCCCTTCTCCTGCCAAAACCTTACAGTTATGCCCAATATAGCGAATCATTCCAATTATATCTGTATTTAATGTATATTACATTGCTCTCTATGAGCACATTAATTCTCTTGACTTCAAGTGCATCTGGCTATGGTGCTCGGCACCTTTCAGAGTTTAGCCCTGAGTGAAAATTACGATGACTGTAGCAATTCTGTCTAATAATTTATCTTGCATGTGCACATACTTACACACTTTATTTTCTGGCAAAGAAACCTGGGAAGTATCCATAAATAAGAGCAAATAAATTAGAATATGTAGAGCAGTTTAACACAAATGTGAGTATTTTTGAGATTTGGGGAAGCATGGCTAATTTTCAACATTAATTTTTTGCAATCCTCTAAATTCTGCATCTGTTCAGGAATTTAAAAGGCTGTGAGCATCACTGACATTTCTAATTTAAATAACAATAAGTCATGTATCATATATGTGTTATTACACACATATGAAAGACCAGTTTATAAGGTGGAACTCTGGAACTTATTTGATCAAATCAGCCTTGAATCTCTATGTTGAACACAAGCCAAATTGCTACGTCCATACGTAAATAAATACCTAAACTATTTCTGGGTGATGAGGTACCTGGATGCCAGACATGCATTCAGCAAACCTTGTGACTTGCTCTCATCTCCAGTTGCTGAAAGTCTGTTTATAAGCTCCACTGATCCTCTCTGGTGTCCTCTTTTCTCCCTGCTGCTTGGGTTATGGCACAGTCTGGGGCACGGCTGTACCTGACAAGGAAAAACGAGTTTGTGAGACCTTAATGAAGGCAAAAAGTCATAAGCTGTGTGTGTGCCCCACATGCTCTTTATTTTATAGCTATATATTTCAAAGCTTTTATCTTTTATTGTTCCAAGGTGGGTATAAAAAGTTAGACCTACAGAAGGGCACAAGCCACCACAAGGCACTTTAGGTGATTGAGACTGGTATTTAGAGCCCCAGCCAGAAACTTATTGAAATGAGACAGTGTTACCACCATTGCTGCTCTTCACTGCACCACTCCTCTCCTGCACGTGGCACTGGTGTTCACCTTACTGTCCTTGTCTGTGTGATCAGCTGGGGAACAGCAGGCACCCCAGGCAGTCACCAACCCACTGTTCCCTTCCCTGGACATCACCCTTAGAAGAACCAACTTGGTAATGCCGTAACTCCTGAGTTACCTGACAGCATTATCTATGCCACTGAAAAGGGGAGTTCAGTACCTGCCAGAATTCCTGAATATTATCACCTGAGCAGTCTAAATCCTCAAACCATTTACCTTAGAAAGATAGTATAATATACATATATGAATACCTGGGGGGTTTAAACTCCTATAGATTTAAACTCCTATGCCCCTGCTCATTGAAGGGGGGTTGGATAACTTTTAAAGGTGCTTTTCAACCCAAACCATTTTCTGTGATTTCATATCTGCTGTGGTGGAGGCAGTTGCCTTCCAAGCTAGCCAAGCTTTATTGTCCCAAGCATTATCTATGCCACTGAAAAGGGGAGTTCAGTACCTGCCAGAATTCCTGAATATTATCACCTGAGCAGTCTAAATCCTCAAACCATTTACCTTAGAAAGATAGTATAATATACATATATGAATACCTGGGGGTTTAAACTCCTATAGATTTAAACTCCTATGCCCCTGCTCATTGAAGGGGGGTTGGATAACTTTTAAAGGTGCTTTTCAACCCAAACCATTTTCTGTGATTTCATATCTGCTGTGGTGGAGGCAGTTGCCTGCAAAGCTAGCAGAGCTTTATTGTCCCAAAATAGCCCTATCCATGCTGTTACTTATTTTGGGAACACATATGGCCTCTCTTTCTTTGGCATCTCATCATCTCACAGTCCCTGTGAGACTTCTTTGCTATTGTCTCCCATTTTGCACATGGGGGACTGAGACACAGAGATGGGGTGACTTAAAATAGTGCGAGGCACTTTGCATTCCCAAGGAGGAGTTCTGCAGATAATAAAAGTGCTGCTCTCGTGTCTCTGGTAGGATAAGGAATGGACCCTGGCCTTCCTGAGTCTGAATTTGCTGCTTAACTGCTTGACCACACTTTGTTGTGACAAGCCATTCTTTCATTTTAAACATACTTTATGGCTAGCCAGCAGATACCTTCTGAGTAATTTTCATCTGTAGGAACAAAATCAGCTTTAACAGATGTATTGCAGGAAAAGCATCCTAGTTGCCCTGGTTAATTCCAGTAGTAGACCCTTCCTGACTAAGAAGTAATAGGAAAATCATTCCTCCCCTACTCCATATACATTTGCAGATGAATCCGTATAAACATTTGAACTCCAGATGAAAAACCTCGATCCCATCTTGGGCCTCCTGTCTTCGGCCTTGCAGTGGAGTGTCAGCTCCAAAAATGGTGTTCTGCCTTAGGCATTCTGACTTGGGGAGCTATAGACCTAATGAAGCACAGGACCAGCCAGAATTTTTGACCTCCACTTCCCCTTCCTTCAAAGTCCAAGGGGCCCCTGAGCTCTTGCAGAGCTCTCTGCCCATGTCTCCCATTCCTTTCCTAGCAGGACAGCTGCAGAGCTCTCCGTGGAGCAAGACCCCTGGGTGTGTGGCTGCACTTTCCTGTTAGCTTTCTATGAGAAAAGTGCAGCTCTGGTTGGCAAGTGCTGGCCAGGGGCCTGGTGCTCCAATTCCCTCCCTCTGTGCACCAGGGACCTGGACTGCAGCCACATTCTCACATTCCCCAGGCAAGGGAGGGCTACTGGCCTCAGACCTGACTTCCAATGCCTTTTCTATGAGAGAAGATCGCTTGAGGCCAGGTCAGTCCTATTCTTAATTAAAAATAAGACCTAGAAAGCACGGGCTTATTTATTTACAAATAGTCTAAAATAGAATTCTTTGGATATGCGTAGCACTCCCATCTCTGTATCAGAAAGCACTTTGTAAAGCATTGAATTAATTAAGCTTAAGAAACACTCTAGGGATACAGAAGTATTATTACCCATATTTTAAAGATGAGGAAATGGAGACAGAAAGAGGATAAGGGACTGGTGTGTGAATGCAGGCTGAGTCACTTGTAAGCTCAGAAATTAAACTTAAATTCAAGTTTTTATATCCTTTCCCTCTTGCAACTAGAATTGGCTAGAAAATGGCAGTTTTCATCTGTAAAAACATATACCACTTTCTATTATAAATAAATTAAGTCAGAACATTTTATAGACTGGAATATACCTAAAATTGTCTGTTATGGTCTCCACAAGCATCATTTAGTTCTTTGGTATCCATAAATCTGAAGTGCATATTCTTGTCTAGGTGGTGAGAAGAGAGTTAAGGTACAACTTACCCTGGTTCTAAATAACAGCACCATGTCCCTCATAATAAAAACAAACCAGATAAAACTTCATGTAGGTCCAGCAAATTCAATTAACACCTGCCAGTGGTGAATATAAGAACAATGGATGCTTATTTCCTCTTATACCTTCAATTTCTAACTTGCTTACTTCTCAAGAGGTACCTTCTCCTAATGACTTTCCTTGCTCATGTTTCAAGAATTACACTAAGCTCTTTTTGACTTGCTTATCATTGCTCATAGTAAAAATCCCCAGGGGTGTATTAATTAAAGCTAGAAAGTAGAATTAAGTTTCCAGTTATCCCAGTTGGGAGGTTCTGGAAAAGTGTCCCAGTAACAGTGGTGGCAGCAAACAATTTCACTTATTATTGGACTGTGCTTGGTAATTTTATGGAAGAGATTTTGTGAGGAAGTTTCTACTATAAAGAACCTCAAATCCAATGACCCATGAGATCTTTTCTACTCCAATGATGTTAGCAGAAAATGTTGTTGATAAAGCAGGACTTGGGATAGGAGTTAACTCATTTTCTCAGATCAGAGTTTTTTTCAGGTGTGTTGGGGTGTGGTGGTGAGCAGCTGCTCTTGTCTCTAAAGAGGATAGGTACATCTAGACCATGGGAACCAAGGACAAGTCCTGAATTCTGGCTCTGACTGTCCTGACACTGCCTTAACTGTGTGAAGAGCAGATATGGAAGGTCCCCTCCCTCCCCGAGTCCTGCATGAGCCCCAGCTCCCATGGGCCATGGGACAGGGATTCATTTGTGGTGGTGTCCAAGAGGTCCCTTGGGAGTGGCAGTGGAATCGCAGTGTGCTGGTTTGGTGCGTGAGGAATGAGAAAATTCCATTTTTGCACAGTCTCTGTTCTGTACTGCTTCTATACTTGAAGAGTTCTCAGTTTTTTGACACCCATAGAGAACACCAGTCAGATTAACACTGGGAGCATGAGCAATGTACGCATTGAGGGAGTTATGTTCAGTGTCCAAAAGGAAAACTTAAGACAAAAGAGAACAGTGTAAGGACCAATGATGTTTGAATTTTTGAAAATAATTATTGCCTTAGAGATCTCCCTTTTCATTTTACTAATTAAGTGATGTCCTTCTGCTAATGTATATATAGAAATAAACCACATATCAAAGTCAAGATTATGAGATTATTACCTGTTTTAACATCAGTGCTGAAAGTATTAATTTCAGCTAAAAACACTGCTACTCTTCTCACCTTCATTAGCTTTGTTCGTTTGATTTAGCCAATGTTAGAATGAAGTTGGTCCATGCAAGTGACATCATTCTATAATCAGACTTTTACTGCTTTAAAATTAATTTCAATTAACTGTTGGAAAAAAGCTTTTTAGTGTCATCTTTAACTGTGGAAGTATTTCATTCGTGTTGAACTAGATACCTCAATTAGAGGAGAAAACGTTGCCAAATGAGTTGGATTGTGGGCTAGACTCAACCTCTAAAATACAGATTTGAATCCAGATTTTAAATGCTAGAAAGTGTCACATTCCTGTCTTCATACAAAATCTATTAATTTGTGGCTCTTAAAGGGGAAAAAATGCTGCTTATTGTGAAAGCTATCAGAGTCTGACCCAAGTGGTCAGGTTTCAGAATTTGATCCAACATGTTAGAAAAATAGGTTCCATGCAAAATGCAATGCCAGGTTTAAATGTACCAAAGGTTTGAAAGTTTTTGTGTAATGTTTGGGGTTTGAATCTAACCCTATGGGTCCATTAGTAAATGGTTTAACTTTACAGTTTCAGGACCATCTGTGTTGTGGTGAAGGGTAGCTAAAGGCAAAAAATGACCTGTATTAATCTAAAGTTCAAAGCCTGAAATCCACAAGTAGGGGAGAGGAAAGATGTCGTTTTCTCCATGGTAACATGGATATGTACGCACCTTTTCATCTGTGAAACAGAGAATGGCTTTAAATGCTTTGGCAAATCCTCCCTACTTTGGGAACGTCAGGGCTTTCTTTTTGGAACAGTGGGCATGGATCCATTGATTGAACCATCTTCCACCATTTCTCATTGTTAACCCTTCATAGCTTCGATTCATGTTGGGGGTGTAGAAGAATCTCCCTCTGAGTCACTTGACACTTTTTTCCCAGCTGGCAGCTGATGTAGCTGAATGCTCCAAAAGTAAATATAATTTGTCTAGCTAGCTGACCTTTCCCTGAGCGAGATCACAGGAGGGGCCATGCTGTTACCCTGCATCCTGAAGCTCAGTGAAATATCCTTTTATCATATGGTGAGGACAGGTTCACCAACACTTCATTTTATTTTGCAAATAATTCCGCCTCTTCTGTGCAACTTTCTCTGAAACTAAACCAGTTGTTGATGTGCAACTCGGCAATTTGCACATGGAAGGCAATAAAGACTTATTCATAAATTTGGATGCAAAATTTGTTATATTTACTGTGTAGTGAAACAAACATCACAGTTTTTTATGCACTCTGTTTTGTTATGTTCTGTAAGGTCTTGAGCCACAGTACTGCATGCTAAAGAAACCCAGTAGTTTCTGAGCACAATGTGTTTATTTACACTGGGTGGATGTGCTGGTGCTTTTGCAGTTACTTGTAGTTATTTTGTGTTTCTGTAAACCAAGGCATCTGTAAATATAGCAGCTCACCTACATCAGGCAAACTGGCAAGAGCAAGAAGATCTTCTATTCAGGGTATCTGATGGCTTTTTTGCTCAAATAACCCTGCAGTCTACTGGAATGTAAGCTTGGCTGGCATTTGTGCTCATTCCCAGCAGAGGAGATGCTATCACAAGCATTGTTTCCAGCAGCATTAGCTGGCAATGCCTTGTAATCTCTTCCCTGCGGCTCAGGCTCCCTTTCATCATGCCCCACCAGGTACCTTCTTGAAAATCCTGGTTGTGCTACTCTTGATTCCTTATTTGCAATGAGCTGGAGTGAAGCTGCTGGCCAAGGGGAAGCCTTTGCTCCTGGAGTCAGGGGTCTAGAGACCAAACATCCCAGCAGTGCCATAGAATAATGACAAGAGGCTTGGCATGGACACTGCCTTGGATTATTCCTCATTTATGCCAAATGTGTTCCAAGAGATGGCTGGCTCCCCCACCACACTCTGGAGCCAGCCACTTGGAGAGTCATTTCAATAAAACCACATCATCTCTTTTGAGGGGAATATTCCAGCTCATTGGCTTTTTGGTTTGAGAATTCAGCTGTTACTTCTGGATTCTCTGCCTTCAAAGAGCTATGGGAGATGGGCTGGTGCATCACATATAGAGGCAAAAAAGGGGGCATTCATATTCTTCAGCTGTAAGTCTTTTAATAAACCACCATCACGTGTTTTCATATTACTTTGACGGTTTTGTCCTATTTCCTGCTTCTTATGCATGTAGCTACGTGCCAAACACCCAGAAATAATACTTCATTTATATCAAATCTGATCCTCCCATGTGCTGAGTACTTATTAGCTCACAGGCATTTTTCCAGTATCACCAAAAGAGATTAATGTAGGAATATTAGTCTGAGCAACTATCACCATAATATCTGAGGTCCCAATAATGAAGACATTACAGGTGAAGCAGGTAGTAATTTTTTCACTTAGGCTCACCTGACACTTCCCATTATGACTTTTTTTTTTTTAGCCCTTTTACCAAACTTTAATTGTTGGAGTTGTAATTTTCCATTCTACATAACCTAAGTTGATTATAATTTTTTTTGGTTGGTTTTTTTTGGTAGAGGGGGACAGGGATGATGAGGTTTCATATAAAATAGCCATTTCTCAAAATCAGGCTGGCTATAAAACTTTGTTTTTTCTAT
>NW_008238126.1:1779644-1780884 GCF_000691975.1 Corvus brachyrhynchos
CATGGTATTAAATGGGGAAGATCCTTTCTGTGGCAAGTTGCACTTTTTTATTTTGCTGTAACAAAGAGTCGCATTTTGCCAACTTATGAGCATCTAAATATTTTGTTTTTCTGCTCTATGGTGTTCTAGAGTGTAAAAGGACGTGCAAAACTGAATTTTTCAAGTAAAATGTTCAGTGAGATTGCTTTACTTTTTCTATGTAAAATACTTTTATTGCTTTCTGGAAACTTGGGCCTCCAATGTCCAGAAGATAAAATAGGCAAGAATGACAGGAGAATTTAGAATATGGAGATGTCAAATTTTTAACTTGTATAAAGATCAGTGCTTGAAATCAGTGTTTGAATATATACCCCACTGAATTAGTGGTAGATGTGAAAAAATAAACCCAAAGATGGTATTATGATGAATTACAGTTCATCAAATAGCTGGGAAGAAAATGTTCAGGAGACTCAGCACTGACTGATCAACTAGAAAGATGGCTGCAGCTGTGTTTTAAGGACTAACTGGGGAGAAAGTAAAAGGGAGGAGCAGAGGTCAATAAAAATCCTTACACTTTGGTTGCTTCCTTTTCAAATACAAGTAAAACCCCAGGTTGCATCAGGCTTGCCTTTGTCCCATCTGCCCCCACACTAAAGAGGATTTTGTGACATTCCTCTTGGGCACTGTAGCCAAAAAGAGATTGATTTCTGAATATATGCTGTTTCACTGCTTCTTCTACTGCTTTCCGTCTCTGTTGGCAATCACATTTCCAAAATAAAGCTCAGTACCTTTAGCTGCCACAGTTAGGACTGTTTCTTCACCGTGAGAGAAGCTCCTGCCAGAGGCCAGGAGCTGCTTCTTCAGCTGCTGCCCAACATCTTCCACGTGCAACATGCCAGAGTTCATGCACGGTTGTCCAGCTGAAATCTGCCTAATGACTCAATCCTGTTTTTGGCAGAACTGGAAAGCTGTCTTTGCAAATGTGCTGTATGAGTCTGTGTACTTGGCACAACACAGGGCCACAGAGAGACACCCACAGTGGTTTCCAGTGGGGCTGGTTGGCCAGGTGGAACTTTGCAGTAGTGCAGCTCTGCTCCCCCTCGTCCCTCAGGCCGCTGGTGCCTGGATTAGCAAGAAAAGGTGCTTTAAAAGACTCATGACCTCCTGCAGAGCTGGGGAGTGCAAGGGGTACCTCTTCCTGTCAAAAAACTGTGGTTCTCTCTTGGCTGGCTTGACACATGGGGGAAGAGTGAAATTACTG
>NW_008238126.1:1780904-1781276 GCF_000691975.1 Corvus brachyrhynchos
CTTTTTGTCCCGGCTGAGCATTCCAGGAGAGTCTGCCTGATAAAAGTCATTGAGGCAGGGAGAGTTGGGTATCCATGGGGAACTGTGTAGGCTCTCAGTGCATCTACTGGCCACCTTCAGGATGCCCTCCTCCTCCTTGTCTGGCAGGTGGGTGTTTGCCAGTCCCTTACTGGAGTCTGGAAGGCTGCTGGACTGGGATGCACATGGATGGAGAGCAGCCTAAGTGGGATTTCAGCACAAGGCCACTTGTTAGCACAAACATTGCAGTGGGGTGGGCTGGAAGATAGTCTTCCTATTAATCTGCACACTCTCACTGTGCTGTCTGAGGTCTGAGGCAACTAGTAGGCAAGATCCCCATTTCACATGGGGTTT
>NW_008238126.1:1781287-1782481 GCF_000691975.1 Corvus brachyrhynchos
GGAAAGAGTTGGTTTTCTGGCAATCAAATGCAGTCTGACATTTTCGCTTCCTCTTTCACTGATTTATTTGCAAGAAGAGATCATTCTGGCTTTCAGAGCTGAAGGATACAGCATCAAAGAAAGTTCAAGTTGCACTCTCCCTATTTTTGCAGCCTAAAAGTTAAAAGTGAGCTATGGGATTCTTAAATAAAACAAATGTTACTGTAAGGTTGAAAACAGAAGCTGATTAAGAGGCTTGCTTCCTCAGATAATTAACTCCTCCTCTGTGCATGTCTGTCTCTGGTACCTGAAGCTGGGACTCTCAGAAATCACACGGATTGGAAACTTGGAGAGGTAAAAGTAATGCTTCTCCTGCATTTCATAATCACAAATGGTGTTTTCAGCGCGTTGTGGCTTTTTGTTTTCAGTGTTTTTAAAACTGATTTGTTCATAATATTTTGTATCTCTTAAGCTATTACCCCTCCTTTAATTGCCCACGCGTTGCTCTCCTGAAAACAAGAGAATGTAAAAGTCAACGCTGTGCTATGTAGAGAAGTGTTAACTGAGTGTTAATGAGCTGCCACATCGGCTCCAAGCCATCTCTGGAAGCCAGCACAGTAAAACAGAATTTAAAGGCTGTCGAGTCCATTTCATGGCTGCGAGTCCTGAGCATGTTTTGCAGGGAAGTGGATGTCCTTGTTATCTTCGTGCCAGTTAAACGCTGCCAGCTAAATGTGTGCACGGGAGAGCTGCTTTTCTGTGTCTGGAGCGCTTCTGTTACTGAACACACCTCAGCTACGCACTGGTCCTCATCTGCACCACATCTGCAAACTGAAGAATGGTAAAAGCTTTTGGTTCAAGAGGACGCAGCAGGGAGTGCAGAGACCACTGGGTGCTTGATGTGAAGCAGCTACAGAACACAAGGAGAGAATGGCTGGCATGTGGTGGTGGCTAACAGCCTTCAAACACATCTAAAAAGCTCTTTTGTCTCAGTGTGGAAGAAACGTCTCTTCAACTGAAAGTGAGCCATGGAAATTCTGGAAACGATGATAGTGGAATTACAAAGAAGCCCCATTTACAAGCGCTGTCCCCTGCACATTGTGCTGCTGCCGGCCCGGCTCACAACACGGCCAATCTGCAAAGCACTGTGGAAGGCGACCGTGTCTATATTCTTGTGAATATCCTTTCTCTTCACTTTTTTATTAAAGTGGGAGG
>NW_008238126.1:1782557-1784330 GCF_000691975.1 Corvus brachyrhynchos
CCCGGCAGCATGAATTAGGTAGTCATTGAGCAGGATGGTAGTAATTGCCCTTGAATCTCTTTCCAGCACCTGCTTTTCCTCTTTCTTTACAGTGCTTACCTGAGGTGTTGATAAACATGCTTGAAGAACCTACACAGGGTGAAATTCTCCCTCTTTCAGTGCATGAGTTAAAAAAAGATGAAGAAGTCATCTCTCTGGACTCCTCTTTGGGGAAGAATAACACTTGGTGAAATTGATGTACAGAACCGTCAAATCTCAGTTTTGTTGTGGGCATCACTCATAGCAACATCACAGCATTCGGTGACCTGTGGGTCACATATTCACTCTGCTACCACCCATGTCCATTCAGGTAAGGGAAGGTCACATTAAGGTGTCTGAGTAAGCTGTATCTCTGCCAGCTTGTGCCCAGAGATCGTAGTTTCTTTTTTGCTTGGACTCAGCCGCATGAAAATACAGCCCTGGTGGTTCTCTCTGTTAGGATATAACAAGATGTTATTTACACATAATACATCACATTTATACATCTCAGGTCTTTAGCATCCTGGAGTTTGATGTCCAGTGTTCTGTTGCACTGTTGAATAGGGCTCTTCAAGTGCCAGGGGTTGCTGAAGGGATTTGTTTGGAAGTTGGAAGGATCAAGAGCTGAGCTGTTTCATGTGTGAGCTGACTTCTCCAACCCACTCTGAGTAAGCAGATGTGGGACGTCTGCCTGGGCTCCATGGCTCTCTGAATAGCCTTCCTGGCTCTGTGCCTAATTTAGTTGGCAAATTTTATTTAAGAGACAACTTGCTTCTTAGCATGCTTTTGCTGCTACATTGCTAGCAGGAATACTATTGCACAATTTTATGTCTCTTCTGTGAAGTAGTTAAGTGCAAATGTATCTGACATCGAATATTTAAATCTAAGTATGGTGCCTATTCAGACCTTGTTATTAAGCTTGTTGTATTGGGGGCTTTTTTTCACTTTCTTGCCATATATCCAGCAAGAAAATAAGCTAGATTCAAACACTTCCAAGTAGAGGGAGCTTTGGAAAAAGGTTTGCGAAATCTGAGATGTAAAATCCTAGATAAATACAGTTGCTGAAATTCATCTTTTCCATTGGGAATGGATATGGTGCTTTACCAGTCTGGGTTGAGAAAACAACACCCTATTATGAAATCTTTCCAGAAAAGGAAGGATTAATCTTCTTTTCCCCTTTTAAGGAAAGAAATAATTCCAGCCTGAAGAACCAGTCTTTAATTCTGTGTCAATCAGATATTTCCTGCAGAAAACAATGATTGAAGATTGCTTGTACACACATGAAGAAATTGGTATCATCTGGAGGACAGCAAATGAAAAATATTTATCTGCCTATTGGCCCTTTAGGCTATGATTTTTTCCTTACCATCAAACTATAATTCTCAAATGATTTAAGAATATAAAGCAGTTAAGAGTGAGATTCAGGAATATATTTAAGTACCTGTGTGCACCTTACTGAAAACAGCTGATTTCAAGGATATGATTTCAAGGAATTGTTTTATACCTATGCATGGACACAGTACTGAATTAGGGCCTCAGGCTCATTTACGTAGGACATTCAACTTAATTAGTCCAAATTCACTTAAATTAGAAACTGAAAAATGGGTTAAGCTTTATACAAAGCTGAATTAAGATTACTTTAATTTTGAGAAGTCTTTACAGGGTTAAATGCACTTTAACTAATCTGCTTTAAATTAAGCCCTTAGTTAATTTGGATTAATTTTCCTGAATATCTTTGTGAATAACAGCTCAGAA
>NW_008238126.1:1784363-1790650 GCF_000691975.1 Corvus brachyrhynchos
TGTGCATAATGTTAGGTATGCAGTAAGGTCAACACAGGCCTAAAGGGCTTGTCTGGAATCAGCAAAGAATATATAGTCAGATTACTTCTTTCTTAACTGCTTGAACACATGTACAAATACTTGGGCTCACAGCCTGTTCGGTATCATTTCCAATCTCACTGTAGTGGACCTGGAAAGCTAGACTAGAATATTTGCTGCATGTTAATTTTGTATTGCCTTCTGATGCTCTGATGTTTGTGAGAACAGAACATTTCATTTCCACATCCTTACTAGGGATGAGTTTAAGTAATTTTAGAAAAAAGCAGCCAACCTTTTGACCATGTTCTTGACGTGATTGATGTGTTCTTGGCCTGTTTGCTGTGTTGGATGGAAAGGATGATGTCTGCTTCCATTCAAGTCAAATATGAAGTGTTTCTATAGAAAATGTCACAACAGAAGGATTCCCAAGAATAATTTTTGGTCCAGAGTTCATCAGTAAGGAGCTGATGGCAAAGAACTTGGTGCTGGTTAGTTTTGCTTTGAACATTAACATGACATTTTCATGCTTAGGCTTAATAGGTATATAAGTTCTACAGTCAGGTGTCCCAGGCAAAAAATTCTTTCCTACTTCCAATGGGTGACATAGGAGTATAGTAAACTGTGTTTTTCTAGAGCAGGGGGAAGCTTCTCTTCCCTTTTCCTCCTTCAGGAACAGTGGGGAGCATGAGGACTCCTTCTCGGCACCCATCTGAAGACCCCCCTTGCCTTGAAAGGGAAGAATGTCTACCTGTTCTCAGAAGTGCATCTCCCTGGCTGTCAGATTTGGGCTTGCCAGTATTGTCCCATGTTCCTCACATATGCTGGGAAAGTGGGAAGCTCACAGTAATCTTTAGGAATTCATTTTCCCTGCTCTTCAGGTGGCAAAGCTGCTGCACTAACCTCAAGGCAAGAGAGTTTGCCATCCCCTGCTTTTGGCTGCTCCTGATCTTTGTGGCAGAGCGCATTCAAGGATACGATATTCTGAACAGGAATAATTTTATACCTGTGCTTGGACATGGTACTGAATTAGGGCCTCAGGCTCATTGTCTTAAGACATTCAACTAAAGTACTCCAAATTCACTTAGTAATAAAAAATGGTTTAATCTTTATACAAATCTGGGAAAGATGGGAAAGCATGCCATGCTCCTGGCTGGGCTTGAGGGTACCTCCAAGGGAGAGGTCCTACAGTCCCCAGGGAGGAGAGTGAAACACATCAGGCCTTGCAGACTAGTGGCTTCCTGCGGGTCCTGGCAGTGATGCTGCCGCAGTTTGCAGGCAGTGTTACAGGTTTTAGGTTGTCCTCACAGTGAAAAGGGTAGAAGCACAATTAAAAGCTAAATGGAGATGCCAGAGCACAGTTGCATAGGAACGATTTTCACAGCTATGGGACTGCAGAATGTATATATATAACCCTCATTCTAGTGAAATTGTAGCTGGCTTTGTATCAGAAATTGTATCAGTGAAGCTGTCTGGAGTATTTAAAGTCCTGTTCTGGCTGACAAATGCAGTGCAACGCTGGCTCCCCAGCCCTTGATGCACTTGATGTGGGGCTCTTTCTGGAGCCTGCCATCCCTTTTGGTTGTTTGGGCAGTTCTTTGCTTTTCTGCCTGCAGTTTTAGGGAGTTCGGCACAGTATGGACAATACAGAGGTCATGTGCAGAGAAGCCCACACAGGGTAGCCAGGAGCAAAGAAGACCAGAGAGAAGGAAAAGTCACCACCATCTGTTTGAGGTAGAAGAGAGGAGGATCTGTGGTACCTCGCTGCCTAGTAAGAGATGAGATTTGGCTCTGGTTGATGGTTGTGTGGCTGCCAATGCTGCACCAACTGTAACAGGAAGGATCTTTCCTCCGCTCTGGCAATGAAGAAACCTGCTCCTGATTCCGTGAAGTTCAGTATTTTCTCTCTGGATGAGGAGGGAATGGGGAGAGCAGAAAGCAGTGGCAGTGTCTCATGTGTGGCCTAGCTGTTGAGTATCAGCATCACCAGCATCTCCTTCTGTAACTGCTCACAGCTGCAGAAGCAAACAACCCCAATGATTACTGCTAATACCTGACAGATCACAGACCTACCCAAATATGCGCAGGGTTCATAATAATTTTATAGGAAGATGTTGGCAGGAAAGGTATTATGGGATGTTTCAATTTATGCTATCATGACAGAAAACATATATTTGTAAATGTAGTTCTGCTGCAGACTGATAAACAGCATGTGTTGTTTCCAAGTGAAGGTTTTCAGGGTAGGCAACAAAATCTGAAGCTCTTCTTTGAGAGTCTGTATTGATAAGCCACTTAGTGCTGAAAAAATATGGAGTGATATCCCACTTACAAGTGATAGTAAGGAGATTATAATGTTTCTGAGTTTCTAGAGCCTACCAAATTCCCACCCCACAACCTTGTAGGCCATATGTATTTAACTTGGCTTACTTAAATGGAATTACAGAAGCCTACAATTTGCTACATTACTTCCTTTATAAAACCTGAAATGCTCACACACTTTTTTCTTTGCTCTCTAAGTGAGAAACAGTTTTACTCTTGTGGATTTTGAAGGCTTTTTATGAAATTGATGATATAGGAGAAAAGATTATGTTTATAAAGCCAGGGTCCCTTGTGTTGCTCTGGTTTTGATTAGTATGTGAGCTTTGAGACAGACTTCATGGTGAGTGACTTGTTTAAATGCTACTTAGTTTTTAATATTACATTTGTTGCCTTTAGAGAAAGTGAGATGTCCATAGGAACTACGATTAACATTCTTTACTCTGTTCCCAAAGGTTTACTTCTGTAAGAGAGATTATTGATTGTGACTCTTTGAAGGAGAATTGGCCAAAAATAATCCTTCTTGACAGGATTTCTTCTTGGGATAGGACCTGAGAGGGGGCATTTTAACAAAAATAACAAACACAGTTACAAATGAAACAGAATTTGTTTCAATCTCATGAAGGAATTCTGTGGATTTTGCTAGTTCTAATAATACATCACCTTGCTGTGCAAAGTCTGCCTCTCACCACAGGGTGGTAGGGGAAAAGCTGCTTTTTACATACCAGGAGCCTTTTACATCAGCAAACACACAATATTATATTCCTTAAGAATTAGTGTTTTGTTAGGTTGATAGAGGAAAGAGGGGAATTAAAGTTCTCTGTCTAAGGACGAGGTCTATTTTCATGAATCACAAATTGTGGTAGATTGGCAGAACTGGACTATGAAGCAGAGGCACAGTGTTCAGAGCATTCCACTCATTTTCATATGTCATTATGTGTCTGCACTGGAGATGGTCTTGAGGGGTCTGTTCAAGGTAGACAGAGTTCTTCTTTCAAAAATACACAATAAAATAGTGGCAGGTAGGAGAGGCTGGGTTTTGTTCTTCAAAAGACACAGAGGACTGGCAGAATGGTGAGCAAAGCCAAATCCTTTGAGACAAAAGGAGACACACCTTCCTAATTTCTTAACATGATGTGCATTTCTGAAACAGCAAAATCAGGAGAGACTGCGGAATTAAAATCCTGACCTCTGGGTCCAAAAGGTCCAGGTAGTCCTGAGCTAGGTTAGCACCATTATAAGGATTTCTTTAGACTTATAAATACTACCTCAGATACTAATCTTCCTCCCCCAACCTTTTTCAATTACCTGCAATAGATAGCACAGGGAAAGTGCTGAAATCTTAGGCTATTTTAAGCTTTTTGTGACACCCACAGGGAGGAAGAGAGGAGGAAATCCAGGCAAATGTGGAGGTGTAGTTTCCTCCAGCTGAGTTTATGTAGCTTCTGTGAGAATCAAACACTGCTGTGGATAGAAGGACAACGCAAAATACCAGTTCTGTGGACAGGGCTCAGGCTCTGCATTGGACTCCACAATCCTACATAGAGGTGGACTTGAGCCCCACTGGAGCTGTGCTGCAGGAACTGCTGTTTTCTCAGAGCAGATCTCAAAAGGTGCTAATAACAGTGGCAAGCCATAGATTACAGGCTCTGAGCTTCACAGTTTTCAAGGATCATCCCCCCAGTGCAAAAGCCTCTGAGTGAAAAAGCTGAGCTGTGTGGGTTCCTCACACTGTCCTTCCCATGCAAGGATGGGTTTCTAGGAGTTGACTGAACATTATGAAGAAATCTATAATTCAGAGAGCTTGAGAGATAAAACGGGGAGCATCTTCTTCAGAAGCCCTTATTTATTAGGAGGACTGTACACTATTTTAGTCTATTGCAGTCCTACCTATTGCAGGCTCCGCTAAAGCAGATTTTATGATCAAAACCCATTTTTCTGAGCACACTGTTTAGGTAAGAAACTGTCCAGTAAACATCACTAGGTAGTTATGATAAAAATGAGTCATTCCCACATATCCAGTAAGTGCAGTGATTTCCAAACCCAGGCTTGCAGAGATTTTTTTAAAGTAGGTATTTGCCTCTTGTTTGCATGGAGTCTGGTTAATGTTTACTCTGCTTTGGCATATGAGCACAATGGAGGAAAGCAGATGCTGTGCATGTACCTGAGGCCTTTTTATCCCAGGTACACCAAAGAGAAACAAACCATTACTGTTCAAAGGGACAGCTCACTTCCAGCAAAGGCTTCAGCATGCCATCATGTCTCTCCTCTTGCCCAGAAGTATTTGCTTCACCTGCCCTCACATAACCCATTTCTAAGTTGTTTCATGAAGTCCTGGATCCTATTTCTCTCTGATTCTTCACTATTACCCTCACTCATTCCCTCAGTAACTCCCAGTGCTTTTCATCCAGTCCATGTGGTTTATTTTGGATAAATAACATCCAGCTATTCTGCTCACAAAGCTCTGTTCCATTTAACCTTTTCTTTCTCCATTATAACTTCCCTCTTTTATGCTTTAAATTGCTCCCTGAATTCCGTGGAAAAGTCTATTGCAGGGAGGAAAAGGAATACTTTGTTCACCAAATCTGGGCTGTGGTGGGCAGGATGTAAAAGTTAAAAATCGTAGCAGCAGAAACTTCCTCCCAGCCTCATGCTAAGAGATCAGGACAGCAAGAATTACAGTAAATTACTTAGGGAGGTAGGTCTTAAAAGAGAGAAAAATAATAATAATAATAAAAAAAGAAAGACGGAAATGTTTGTAATTCTGAGTCCTGGTCCAAGATCTCTTGTGGTCTTCTCTTCAGCCCTGTTTTCTGTAAATCCATAATTCATCCAGAAACCCTTTTCAAATTCTTCTCACCTGCTATGAATTCTTTTTGTGCATTTTCCCCAAGACTGGCCTGTTCAGTGTTTCTTTTGTGGCATTGACTGTATCTATATAGCTATATGGATCTATTATTACAAATCCTTGTATGAGACTAATACTTGCAATACAAAGCTTTTATATCTGTGAGTAGTAGATCTTTGATTGATCAAGAAAATAGCAAGATATGTTACAGAAATAAGAAAATCTGATGTTTGGTGGAGATATTTCTGGTTTTTTTATAAAATATTTGAGACTTTCCATTACTGGCAATAAAATTCTGATCTACTTGTCTGTTAAAAAAAGCATTTTAAAAAGGCCAAATTAGCAAGATCCTTTTTTAACTTCTGCTGACAGAACCCTTTACATACATTTTCCTTGAAATTTATTTCTTCAACATTCACCTAAAGCTACTTCAGAGTATTTATGATTAAAATAATACTAGAATTATACTGAAGTATCAAAGAAGCAAGCACTGACTATTTTTTATGCATATATGCAATTTTTAAATTGTTATGTGTACATAGTAGCATGGGACTGTATGACAATACAGCATAATGATGTATTGTATAGCAGTTATTAAATATACTGTATTTTGCCATGTTATTTTATTACATTTAAAGAACATTTGTGTAAAGGTGATAATATCTATTTGATCCTTGAATCTTGTCCCTGTTGTTATTTATGCTTGGTATAAATATAAACCTTACTCTACTGAAAATAAGACTTTTTGCTCAGTTTTATTCAGATGTTTAAAGTCTATTTCCACTGGAACTCAGGAAGAAAAGTGAACT
This sequence comes from Corvus brachyrhynchos, assembly GCF_000691975.1. NCBI lineage: Eukaryota > Metazoa > Chordata > Aves > Passeriformes > Corvidae > Corvus > Corvus brachyrhynchos. Next base: position 1,790,352 of record NW_008238126.1, read on the forward strand.
GAAATTAATTTTTCAGTGCACACTAGTTTGAAAACAAACCAGTGGGAGATCACAAGTCAGAATTATAATTTAATAGGAAAATTAAAATAAATGCAATAGTACAAGAACACTGACAGAGTCAGGATACAACCTGACACCCTGTTAGTCAGGGTGGTGGTAGCAGTCCAGATGAAGTGGTCCTGTTGAAGCGGTGATCCTGTAGAAGGGTCTGGTGCTCCTCTGAAGGTCCAGTGGTGGTTACGTATCTCTTGTCCTCTGGGACCCCAGTAGGTAAGGGCTGAGTGTGGTGTTCCAGACCT
>NW_008238126.1:1790853-1822774 GCF_000691975.1 Corvus brachyrhynchos
AGACCTCAGATTCTATCCAGGCAGGGATGCTCGGTTCCTCCCCCTGGGCGGAGCATCTCACAGTGGGATGATGTAATTTTATGAGTCATGCTGTGAGGCTTGGTGGCCCATGAACAGAAGATATCCCCCGGAGGGAGTTATCAGGGATGTGTCATGGAAGAGACAAAGAACACTGCCCCACCTGGTTTTCACAGATGGTGATAGAATACATACTTTTGGTTACATCTTCCATTGTAACCTAAGACACAGTGGGACAGAATGTCCTAAAGAATTCCAATGTGAAGTCTCTAATTTCAAAAAGTCCTCTTAAAAAGTTTGGATATTCCTGGTCTGAAATGCTTGGTTTGCCCTTGGTGAAGGAAGAGGACTTGTTGCCACTTAGTTCTCTGTGACATTAGTCTCAGTCTGCCTGGCAAGCTGTGGGGCCCCATGGGACATGTGTTGAGTGTCAGAAACTGAAGTTTTCTGTTCACCCTTTGGCTCTGGGCAGGACAGCCGGACCTCCTTGCAGTGCCTTGGATTCTGATGCAGTGAAAAACCAACATCACATCTCGTATTACCATGGGGAAGGTGCAACCTGGCCAACCTGTGGCAGTATGATGTGTGGCGGCCTGGCTGGGTCAGGGAAGCATTCTTGGTTAAAAATGACTATTTTTGTTTTGCTTTGTTTTGTTGAATTGGTTATTTTTAACCCAAACCAGTTCTTCAGTCTGGTTCACAGCATAACCCCATGAGCAGCTCTTCTGGCACAGTCAAGACACAGCCTGGTGTGGGAGAGAGCAGCACGGTGAGGGAGCTGCCTGCACTGGCACTGAGGCTGGAGGAAATGGTCATCAAACTATGGCAAAGGTTCCTTATGGTTCCAGCAGATTGTAGAATACGTAGGGGGATGAAGGGAGGTTAACTTGAACTTGAATTTGAACAAAGGCTGGAGTGCTAAAAGTTGACAATAAAGAAATAAATGACAAGTTCTGTGTCATGCCTAATCCCATCCCACGTCTTGAATGGACCTTGGAGCTAAGAGAGGATGTAGTGGTGGTCTTTGATCACATTTTTACATTCTCGACACCTTGCAGGACACATTCCCTGTCACCGAGTAAGAGGGTAGCATACACGCAGTATCAGTGGGCTTCTCAATCCCATGGTAGGTGTGATGAGATCCGAGTTTCCTTGCAGTCCATGTAGTGAACTAACTGCATGAGAACGGCACAAACCATCGGCAGAGTGGCATTTCTCTCATGTTGCTTTCCTTTGGCTTCTCAGAGTTGGCCAACAGCTGTGGAGATGAGATGATCTTTGGAGCAGTGGGATCTGGAGAAAGAGGGTGTGCACCTAGTCCTTGCCTGTGTTCTTCCTGAAGGGTGGGAAGCAGAGAAAGAGAAAAGCCGCCCAGAGAAGCAGCAACAAGGAATTGCCTTAGAAAAGCCAACTCTGAAGTCTGGAAGTTTAGTAAATATTTGCTTTTGTACCTTGAGGCCAGTGATGTTTAAAATGTGAAAATGTTTTTCTTACCCTGAGGCCAAAGAAGTTTGTGTTTTGATTTAAACATTCATTCTGGTATGTATTTAAGCCACCACAAAGTAAACTATCACACAAGCAGTGCTCTCAAAAACACTCATTGTGCATCCACCCTCTGGCTTCTATTTTATCACAAGTGATGAAGGATTGGAATTTAATAAGGGATAAGCTGTAGAGCTGGCCCAGAGGGTTAGCACAGCCAGCTGGGCTCCGAGTGCCTGGTAAAGGACTTTCACCCAGCAGGTTTCTCTGAGGTTTGGGAAGTCTACATCACTGTGCAGCAGTCAAGAAGCAGCACAGATAAGCTCCCTGGGGAGCCTCCTCCAGATCCTCACAGCCAAGGCAGATTGCTGTTGAGAGAAACCTTTGGGAAAAAGAAATCTTTTCCAGCCAAATGGATCCCATAAAATAGGAACGTGTTTGGCTGTTCCACTGAGTCCTCCTGCAAGCCTGAAAAGTGAGAAGATCCATTCCTCATGCACAGCCCATCTGCCTTTCTGAGGAGCTCCAGAGTAGTAAGTATGGGCTGCAGCCTCTGAGTTTCTCTGGGGTTTACTGACCTTAAAGAAATCCCTTTGGCTTCAGCTGTGATGTCAAATGAGTGCAGTAATTTCAAAACGCTCTGTGAATGTACCTCTGCAGTTCTAAGACAGTAGCCCTGTCTAATGGTTATAGTAATATCTGTGTGTCAAAACTGAAGTGTTTTATAGGTCGTCTATCACCAGCAGCTGTGGGGCTGAGTCTCTTCCTCTATTGCAGCATGCCCATTTGTAAAGTGGGTAATGCTTAGTTACCTCAGGAATGGTTTTGAAGGGCTGATAAATGTCTGCAGAATCTTTAAAAAGAAAGTTTGCTCTGTTTTGGATTAAGCTGTTTATCTATTATTCCAGTTCTTTATACACTGAAAAAAAAAAAGGAAAATAAAAAAACCCTTATCACTTCTCTACCGTAGTTTTCAAAGCTTCAGTATAAAAGCAGGTCTCTTACGTTAACTAGATGTAGAAAGCAAGGAGAAGAACTTTACAGTGGTGAAGACTCACCATCATCAAGCTGAGATTAAGCACTACACTGGGTAGTATTGGTGTTGTATCCCTTTTAAATCCATGCCACTGGGAAATCACAGCTGGTCTCATACCAGTTGCAAGTAGGTGAAGATGAACCCTTAATTTTTTTTTTTTTTTTTTAATTTTTAGTAATACATTTTTCAATCTAAGTGATTGCTGACTTAAGTTAAATGGATACCAGCTATTCTTGAATTGGATTTGAAAGTGCCCGTACTGGCTAGCAAAGCCAATGTTTAGCTTTCTTAGACCACTGATGAAGATTTTTTTGGGAACCACCATAAGACACGGTGCTTTTAGAAACCAGGCAGATACAGGTGTGGGATGTAGCCCCAACCACACTCAGGCTGAGCACTCAAAGCACCTGGGTAAACAAGAAGTTATTTCTGAGCATTACACCAGCTGCAGGCATGTTGCTGTTGGTCTGCTGGATTTGGAGGCTGCTAACAAAGCCAGGAGAGAACAAAATACTGTTCTTTGGTGTCAGCTCACTAGGAACCAAAGAGAATGGAAAGGCACAGATTACACTACCTTACTTCACCAGTGACAGTTTTCAGTCTTTATAGATAAGCTTTATGAACTGTCATTTTGGAGATTTCTCTGGCTGCCTGTGCCCGTGGCCATACTTTTCTTTTATGGTGTATTGTTCTGCTTCCCTTCTTTTTTTCTTGCTGTCCTGGAGCAATTCCAATGTGTGCTGTCACATGATTTGGAGGTTACATCTGCTGCCCGTGAAATTTTGGGCTCACAGGATCTGTCCTATATTGAAAGATGAATTTGGAAGGTAACTGGCCAACAGATTGATTGTTAAACAGTGTTCAAAAGCTGTACACACCATTTTAGGTCAGTGTTGAAATAGTCAAGTACCAATTGCTGTGGCTTTCCTTAGCCTCAGTCACTTATTTCAGTGCAGTTCAGAGGTACACCCAGTCTTCTAATGCTGATAACCCAGAGGTTCTGAATGTAAAGACGTCACTGCAGTCTCAAATACCAGCACATATTTATAGCATCTGTCTCAGCAGAGTTTCCTTTCTTCCCTGCAATTATTTGAAGGCTGTAAGCCAACTCCAACACCCACAGAGAACTAATTTAAATCAAGATTTAAATCACCAAGTAGGATATCTTGGTTTAAATAATACATTTGATCTCTTTTTGCAGTAGTAAGTTATTCTAGATATTTTTTTGAAATAAAAGTTAGCTTTCATGGGTTGGTAACCAATAGAACACCTAAAGGGGGCCTACAAGAAAGCTGGAGAGTGGCTTTTTACAAGAGCATGTAGGGGATAGGACAAGAGGAAATGGCTTTAAACTGAAATAAGGTAGATTTAGATCTGATAATAGGAAGAAATTCTTCCCTGTGAGGGTGGAGAGGCACTGGAACAGGTTGAAGCAGAGGATGCCCCACCCTGGAAGTGTTCCAGGTCAGGTTGGAGCAAAGGAGTGACCTGGTCTAGTGGAAGGTGTCCCTGTCCATGGTGGGGGTGTTGGAACTGGATGATCTGTCCCCTCCAACCCAAACCATTCTGAGATTCTATGATTTATAACAAAAGGTAGTACACACTGAGGTCTTTTTTCTTGTTAACCAAAAGTATTTCTCTATGAATATTTATTATGTTGATAAATTAATGATCACATTCTTAATTTTGTCATATTTTTAATTGGAAAATGAAGCATGGTTCATTTATTTCTAGATTTTTTCCTTGTTTTTATGAATCTATAATTGAATGAAAACTAGAATTCAATAAAAAGGCCCCAAATAGCTTAATATTCTCTTTGTTAGCTAAATAAAATATACTAAGTGATATCTTATAAGAAAATAAAAATCCACATTCTTTTCTTAGCTTAAAAGCAACTAACTGGTTTGTTACTATGAATAATTAAGTTATCAGTCACTGAAGTAAGTCAGGGCAAAGAAATTGCAGAACTTATTGTACTCATTTTATTCATAGATTGGAGAAGGGAAAAAAAGTCATTTTTTTAAAATTTCTCTGTGGATTCACAAGTTGAAATGAACTTGTTAAATAGAACTGACAGAATAAAATTAAATTAGTAAATATTTTGTGTGTGCAAGGGGGCTACTGCTTCCAAATCTGCTTCCAAATTTTCTACTTCAGCATATCTTGTCCCAGGGAACCCACCTAGTTCACCTGACTAAAACCCACCTAGTACACCTGACTAGAACTTCAGCAGTAACAATATGTTATTTTAAGAAATTATGTAATTTTAGGCCTTGATATGAATTGTTTTAATTTCACATTTCATTTAAGTAAGTTTTTTAAAATGTTTTTATTTCATGTAAAGTTGTTTAGGTTTTAAGTGATTGGGTGGGGCTTGTCCACTTTGTCAACTACCAGGGAGCAGAGAAAAGAAAGTGGCTTGTGTTCTGCATAGGCCCACTAATTTAAGTTGTGCAGGTTGTGAATTGGCACAAATTGTGTGCTCTAAAAACTAGAAAACTGCATGAAAATGACCTGGAAACCTCATTCTCTGGATGGAGGAAGGTATTTTGAGCTCCTGGCCTGGCCAGGAATTCCCTGGGCTGAGAAATACCCATCTCTGGCAGGAGCAGCATCTGGCATCATCCCTGCTCAGGATCTCTTTTTTCCTCTGTATAACGGAGAAGGAAGGGGGTAGAGGTCACAGCAGCAAATAACAGGTGAGGCATAGGGCATTTCCCAGGGAATTCATGGCAGGCTTGGGTTAATGGTCTCCCAGTTTGCTTTGGGCTATCAACTCTCCCAGCTCCTCGTTAATCCCCAGGAAATGCCCTGTGACTCGGTTCTTATTGAGAGTGGTGTGAAATCAACAATATTCTGCATCTGCTCTGTGTAGCGAAGACAAGAATGGAAGGTAGTAAATTTCCCTTCGTTATGAAAATCTGGCATATTTTTATCCAGAAACCTTTTGTTCTCCCTCTTAACGTTGATAAAATGTGCTGAAAAAGATTTCCTCATCCATGAAGTGATGCCAGAGGATACAGAAAAAATGTCTTCATTCCAAGGTCTTCTCACTGTAATTTTTTCAGCCCCAGCAGCCCATTTTGCAGGTTGTTTTATACCTGAGTGGATTTTAGAACATGGTCAGTTCTTCACCTTAACTAGAAAGAAGTCATTTAGCAGGTAGCTGAGTGTTATGTTCTAGACAGGGGTTGCTGAGCTAGAGTCCCACTCACAACATCTGCTTTGCTGTTGGACGGGCACAGAAGTTTTAAAGTGAGAGCAGAGAACTCCTCTGACACAAAAGGAAGATGAGGAGTGATGTGCCCCTCTGAACAAGTGTCTTTGCTGCAGGAATATATATAATCTGAATAGATATAATTAAGACTCTAAATTGTTTGTAGAGCAAGTCATATATAGGTAGGACACAATACATCTTGGTTGGGTGTAATGCTCTGTATTTTGGCTCTTCACCTGTCATTTATTTAGCACAATTTTGAGCTGTGCATTGCAGGTGTTAGACACAACACACCCTGAGCTCCACTGTAAAATGCAGTCCCTCTTGCCTGAGGTAAGCTGAATTCAAAACTTTATATGTGAGTGTTCTAATTTTGGCATGAACAGATTCTGTATATAGCTTGCCATGGTATGAAATTCCATGCTGTGGAAGAACTCTGATTTATACTAGCCATGCACATTGCAAAAGTCAGTTTTCCCCCATACTTTTTATTTATAAGGAGACAGGTTCTAGCTGGAACTGTATCCATCCTTGTATGGATGAGTTCCAATAAGTTCTGTGAGTTTGCTCAGGGACTGGGTATTTTGTCTTAGGCATGGTGTCTGCAGGCATCCCCCTCAACCCTGAGCCAAATACCAGCACACCTCCAAAGAACAGAACAGAAGAGCAGAGTTGACTCACTCCCAGACTGGAGACTGACTGGTTTGTCTGAATGCATGTCAAAGAGTTCAGGGGAGGCTGGATATGCACAGATGGGTGCTGGAAAAAGTGCTCACAGACGTGCTCTGAACCACCTCCAAAGCCCCATGCTGGGGTAGAAGACTGAGTGATACAAAGAGCTGCTAAGTAAGAGCAAAAGGCAGACACCATGTCTATCTCCTTTTGAAAAGGATTTGAAATATTTGCTCCTTCTTGTTTCCAGCAGACTGGGAATGGTTGCTCGGTGTTGTTCTCTCCTGGCCAGTTGCTCTCCTGTCAGAAAAATCTTCAGATAAATTTTTCTTTTTTTTTTCACTTGGTTTGTGGGCTGATCTAGGAGAACAGCATGGCTCTCTGTCTCTCTTGGCAGAGGTTCCAAGCCAGGCTCTGACAACCTGGGTCTGTTTCAGACAGATCCTAAACCAAAGTGATCCCTGTCCAGTGCCACGTGCTGCTTCTTTGGAGGGGCTGCAGGCCATCAGGGAATGTGGGAATGCTGTTTTTCAGGAGCTGCCTGCACATTATTACCTGCATCATGATTCAGTCTCCCTCCTCTAGCAGCCCTAAGCACCCTTGTGGGTTTCAAAAGCCTCATATGACTTCTCTGATACTTCAGCAGCCTACAGCAGATCAGGGAGCTGGGAAAGAAGGAAAGTGAAGCCAGAAAAGTTACATATGTGGGAAGGAAGTTGAATTCTCATGGAAGAGATACTGGACATGCATCTTCAGAGAATTTTTCTCAGATACCAGCAGCTTTGATAAAAGCCCATGGTCTCCTGAACTGAGGTAGACACGCTGTTGTTTAAAAGGCCATGCATGACACATCCCTGTAACCATGTTTTTACATGGAGTGTTCATCCAAAGCAATGTGTGGTGGAGTCTAAGAAAACTGGTAATTTAGTACCTCTCTGTGGTCAAAATTTTCTGCACAAGGATATGTTATTCATCACCCTATTGAGAGTCCAGTAGTACCTTTTTTCATTTTTTGGTATCCCACTCTCTTAGTCAGTCCATACACAGAGGAAATTATGTTGTTGTAAAGGAAAATTTCATTTTAAAAACAAAGCCAGCACCAATATCCTCAGCAGTTTCCACATGCTCAGTGTAAGCTTCACCTTGTGTTTTGTGAAACTTGCTGTTGTGCTGGCAACATGAACAATGATCATCTGAAGAACTTTCTTACATGTGCCTTTGGAACTCATGTAGATTAAACAGCAAAACCCACATCAAGAGAGAAATGGTTTCTTCCTCTGTATTTCACTATGCTTTTTAGTGACTGTCTAAGAAATGACAACTTCTCTTTACCTTTTTCTTTTGAGGTTTGGACCTCTCGTTCTGTTGCTGTCATCTCTCACTTGTAAATGCACCAGGGTCTTACAAACCTCTGTTGTTCTGGAAAGGAAGAACATTCTCTGTGTGCTACCCTAATAAAGCTGCATGAGCTGCCTGCCCTGCATTTGTCACAGGAGAATCTTTGGGGGAAGTGTAGAGCTGTGATACAGGCCAGGGCTTGACCTGTAAATAGGGAAGGAGCTGGAACACTCAATGGCCAGCAAACAAAGATTTCTTTGTCCCTGTTTCTTGGAAGGCAGCACAGATGCCTGTGATTTTGGGGATCCAGGAAGCAAAGGAAGAAGCTGGGATCTGTAGCTGGCTCCTGTTGGACATTTGGCAAGGTTCCCTCCCTGGCTCCCTGGACAAGCAATTGGAAGTCCTGGTGCATTCTCCCTCTCTTTCAAGACCATCATTTCCTCTTGAGGTGCAGGTGGAAGTAGAGCTGTGTTGTTTTCCCAGAGCTATTGCTCTGGGTAGGAGCATCTTCCTGCTCCAGACCCTCCGTCCATGAGGGTCTTGTGCTGGCATTTGCTCTATGGAATAACTATGAAATCCACAACATTTCTGCAGGCACAGCGGGCTCTTCCAGCCCACCTTGTATTTTTCTGCAATAATGTGGCTTCAATAGTAAAAAATGTATGATGTATGTGTTTTGAGGAGGCAATTCCAGGACAAATCACAGAAGAAAGGCCCTGACTGTTAGCAGTTCTTGGAGCTTACCACTTTTCACCTCTGCTCCCTTGTATAAACAGCAAAGCTTTAGATTTTCTTTCATATCAGAACATAAGAATACTTTCATTTTTTAAAAAATAAATTATTTAAAATTTCTCGGCAGTCAGCATTTTGAATACCTTAATGAAATACAATTTTTCCTCTGCAAGTCTCAAATCAAAAGCTGTTCCTTCCCCTTGTATTCCTGAGCTCTAAGTTTAAAATAAAAATGCACATATTGAATTTGCAGAATTGTGGAGCTGAATTTTACTACAAGGCTTAGACCAACGCATACATGATTTTAATACCTGGAAATGTGTGGTTTTATTTTATCAGTTATGTAATGGTGTGTTATTAGCTATTTTATTTCTGTGCTGGACTGGGATACATTTATGAAATTCCTTAAGGTGAACTGAAAAAAAGAAAATGCAATGGACTGAAATGTTGTGGTTGTGTGCCATAAACAGCAAATTAGTACACAGAATCTGAGAGTTTTAAAACCCCCAGGCTATTTAGGGACACATTGAGGGGATATTGCTGTTGGGTTAAAAACGTGTGCTCGTTGCCCCAACTTTGCTGTCAGGCTCACAACACCCTCCAAACACGTGCTCTCAGATCCTCAGATTTTCGGCAGAAAGTCTTTCATGTGAAAGGAAAAAAAGTCAAGGAGACAGATTTTGGTTTCTGTTTATTTTTTAAAAGCTACGAAAAGATGGTTCTATAGAAGCCATATGAATTTTATTCCTACACAGTCCCCTCCCGAGCATCGTCTGGGCTATAGACAAAGGGCTGTGTTGCTTAGCAACCCCCCTAAAGCTCATCAACACAGCCTTGGTATTAATATTTATTCCCCCCTTTCCTTAAAAAAAAAGCCTTACTCTGGAATTTGAAATGGGATCTGTCCTCCCTCTCTTTTGTGCAATTAAAGCAATACTGCTCACTTTTTCCCATTGATGTTACTGGCTAAACCAAACAATTTCTGCCAGGAGGGCCAAATACAACTCTTGGGAGACTGACTGGAATAATTACGTCCGGGATGAATTTCTGTAGCCCAGAATTTCTGCTGTCAGTGTTTTGTAGTTTCTTTTTAGATCACTGAAATCCCTAATTTCCATCTTCCCACCCTTTTTTTCTGAGTCCTCTCCTTCCATTCCCATACTGAGGAGCTCCCTCCTGGCTGCATCCTCCTCACTGCCTCGAGCAACTCTGGCTTCCTCAGTGGGGCACTGTGTGGGCAGGAGGGGTTTTCCTGTAGCCTCTGGGGGCACCCAGACACCAGGACAGGTGCTGAACAAACCAGGCTGAAAAAAATTTCAGTAAACACAACTAAAAGCTCAACTACCCACACCGGGACTAACCAGGACAGGGCTGTTCCTTGGCAGAATGATTCTCTGCACCAGCAAGAGCCCTCTGCACGACGTGAGTCCCTTTACAGCCCATTTTTGAGAATTTCAGTGGAATGTAATTAGCACACAGACTGGAGAAAATGTCTCTGGAGGGAGCAAAGCAAATTATTCAATGCCAGGGAAATATTTGGAATTGGCTCTGGCTTTCTGTTTGTGTTAAATGGCCATGAGATCCAGGGATATTCACTTTTCTGCCCTTCAGCCTTTCCAGAGAAGCACCACCAGAAATACAGATCTGAGTCTACCTGTACAGGCAGTGTATATTCATCATATAAACTTGTCATTGTATCAAAACACCGTGGTTACATTGGGATTTGGTGTGAAAAAGAGAAGCAGGGTGGAAAGAAGTCAGCTGGAGCTACAACTTACTATGCACTGCTGAGAAAATAAGGGTTTGTTGCTTAAAGTTTTGGTCACATTTGCTTTCTCCAAAATCCTGGCCACAAAATGTGATTCTCTGCAAGGCACGGATTCTTTCTGGAGTAAGCTGGGATGTATGAAGCTGCTGGGAAAGACACTGAAGGATGAGAAAAGAACTCTGATTCTGGAAGCAATTTCTTCTCAAAATCATTTTCCTTTGGGGGTGAAGAGGAAATCATTCTAAGGTCAGAAGCAGATATGTATGGAAAACTAATTGCAAATGTGATAAAGGAAGAGAGGTGCAGGGTCCTTCAAACAGAAGCAGCAACTCTGTAAACAGCAATATTGACTTCAGGCTCCAGCAGTGTCTTAATACTATTTTTTTTTTTTTCATAACTTCTACCCTTTCTGTCATGCCAAGCAATAGTAAGAACTCTTTACCAATATCAGTGAGACAGGAGACCACAAAGACTTATGGTTGTTAGGCTACTCTGGAATGGAGAGAGCATCTTGCAGGTGCCTCACAGCCAGTTCCAGTCTGCCTTTCCAAGCTGTGAATATGGAGCATATCTCAGGTCCACACTTTCCCTGGAAGGTTACACCAAGACCTGTCATGTGGACTTTTCTTGACCTGTAAACTCAGTGCAGAGTTCTTTAGAACAATGTTAATTCTACTTGGCCAGATCCTCAGCTGGAGCCAGCCAATACACCCGTTGCTTTCATCATCTACACTCGCTGTGACAGCCAGGAAGGATCAGTTCTTTATGCCTAAAAAAATTCTTTCTTAGAAGTCCTGAAGTCTGAAAGCTTCTTAGTTTTGATTGGATTAGCCTTCATTCGAAAGAAAATCAGCTTTCAGCCTCTATAAACTGGACCCCCTTTTGATTCCACTCATTTTTCACTGGTTTTGCCCTTGTGAATCTCCTTTAGGATTACTCCTGACTTACATTGATATAAGAATGAGAAGATACAGCACCACTAAGTGGTCCTGGCATTTGGAGCCAAAATGTGTGTGCCAATCTAGGTGCAGGTACATCTCAGCACAGGGGGTACAAACACGGGAGAGGGGAGAAGGGGAGTGGACAGACATGAGCAAACTGAGTGGGAGCTGTGCACAGGGCTGAGCCACTTAGAGAACAGTAGAAGCATCTCCTCTTTTTCCAGCTGTTGAGAATTCAGCCTCACCTTTGCTTGCTCTCACATCACTCAGCTGTAAGCAGACACCATCTTTTGGATCCAGTCGTATCAGTGAGCAAGTACTCTCTAGCACCTTGCTGGTAGACTTTAAATCCCTTCTGGACAGGTTTGGCAGGAAAACAGCTTTCATAAACTTCCCCTGTTTTACTTTGGGCAAAGAAACTCAGCCTAGTTGTGCCTGACCTTTCCTGCTGTGGGTTAGAAAGTGCACACAAGAGCTTCTCCTTCAGCCTGGCTGGAAAGACCTCAGTGCAGTGGGGAGGTGGGGGATGCCTGAGGGTAGTGATGCCTCCCAGACTTTGCTACATGCAGAAGAGACTGGCTGGTTGTTGCTGTAGATGCTCTGTTGGTGCTGCCTTATGCCCAATCAGCTACAGCATCTTGAGAAGTTGCAGGACAGCACTTCCAAGGGTAACTGGTTTAATTGGCTTTGTCCTGCTATGGTTACCTCTTTAAATGGCACTTTAGGGGAGCTGCTGCTTCTCATTTACTTCCTTAGCCCTTTTTTTTTTCTTCTATTTTTTTCTGACGGGAGTTAGTGCTGCTGCTCATCCTGATCTCTTGAGCAGATTCTCATATTCTGTATGACAGGAGCTCCTTTTGTGCCCTGGGCATTTACTTTTGAATTATTTAATTTTAAATAATGCTGGTGAAAAGCAGGGGTAATAACTGTGTGATCCTGCCTTTAGTGCAAAAGACTGGATCTAGTCTGAGCAGAGAAAGAGCATATTTCCTTACCTTTCGTTGGTCTCTCTCAAAACCACCTGAGGCAGCACTGAACTTGCTCATTCTTCTGCAAGTCCAACTGGGATAGTGTATTTTCCACTGGGACCAGTAAGGCCCATGTTATACCTGTTGCCAGATTGACTGGATTCAGTGGCCATCACTCAGGACAGCTGGGCTTGAGCCAGTAACCAAGGAAGAGATCCTATTTGACCACTACATGCTGCTCGTTTTCACCTCATCTGGCAGCCAAAGGGCTGAAAGGGTTCATGTTTGCAAACCTCTCCCTCTTATGATCTCCCTTCCTCAGCATTCACTCATCCTGCTGGCTTTGAGTCAGCCGATACCCTCAGTTTTGGTTTTGTCTTTGGTTTCGAGTGTCTAAAATCACTTGTGCAAAGTAGAAGAAGGGGTTTCTTTTTGTCACAAAGAAACAATACTTACCATGTGTAAAATGCTTTTCACCTAACTAAGTTAACTAATTAATCCTTGCAATATCCCTGGAAGGAAAGTAAACATTATCTCACTTTTACACACGGGGAAACTAAGGCAGAAAGGTGAAGTGAATTGCTCAAGGCTAATGAAAGATTTAGTGCTGCAGTCAGTTTTATAAACACAGGGGTTTTCTGGCTCCTGGTCCTGCATGAAGACAATTAGACCAACTCTCCAACGGATAAAATTCGCTGCAAGGCATGACCTTCCCCTTGAAGCAATGGTGTGGAAAGGCTGAGGCTCACAGCTAGGGAGAGGTGAGGGAGGGGCAAGCACTGTCCTGGTTTGAGCCTAATCCTTTTCTAACTGTGCCCCACTGTCCCAAAGATAAAACAAGCTGCATAACATGTACAGCAAATGGGGCTGCAGAGTGCTGCAGAAGTTCAAAGGAGTTTTGGGTCAGCTGTGGCAAATCAGTGTAATTTGGACGCAGTGTGGAAGACGTGAGTGCTGCATCTCCCACAAATGAGCCTCCATGTGATGGAGATATGATTTGCTATGCCTGTCATCCAGGGGAATAAACAAGAATATTCATCTGCCTATCTTTTATGGGTATTCCAGCTCAGGAAAAGCTGTGAGCAAGTTTCCTGTTAAGTATTTTGTGCTGGCGCTGTGCTCGTTCTGCTTAAAACTGTTCCACTTGTTCCAGAATTAACACTGGGTGAGGGAGCAGCCTTATCACAGCACTAGACAAGTTCTGGAATCAGTGACAATGGTGTGAGCAGAGAAGTTGATTCAGCTTCAGAGCTGCTCGAGCTTTCTGCTGATGTATCTGAGCACGAGGCTGGCCAAAAATATCTGTCTCTGGACCAGCTGAGAGAGGAAAATTAGAACATCTGTGCAGCAAGAAAACTTTGCAGTGTCGTCAGCCAGCACTGTCAAAGGCACTGCTCTAGGGAAGGTTGTACTAGTGCTTCTGGTGACTGAGGAATCAACACTGCCCCTCCAAACTCACGAAACTGTTTTCATAGCTAGTGGGTCTATGCTTTAAAACAAAACAAAAGCAGCTCCAAAAATATGGCAAGTGAGTGCCAATAATTTTTATTTCTTCACTGAAGCAAATTGTTCCAAGCGTGTTTTGAGAGAAGGACAAGAGAGGACAATCCATCAGTGCAGAGTACATCAACATATTAAAAAGAATGCAAGTAGTGGGGAAAGCTTTTAATTTGAATGATATCAGTGCCCACAAGCATGACAATAATTAAAGGTCTGCCAGCATGGCTATTATACATTCTGGTTTAGTGCATTTAATATCTCAGCTGCTTCAAATCACATCAGCCTGATGGCTGGCAAGCATGTTTCCACTCTGGATGCAAATCAAACTCTCACACACCGTTCTGAAGCCTCACTCTAAAGGTAGGACTTTTTTGCATCAAGACAGGACAGGCTGTCCTTCATCCTTGCAGTTCTGTAATGCTGATACCCTTCCACTGCCTGAGAAAAAGGAGAGTAAATTATTCTCCTTACAGTTAGACTGAAGTGTTATCGTACCCTACTTCAGGGCAATTTTTCCAGTTCTCAAAACTTTCTTTCTCCCCTGGCAGGTGTGTGTTCCGTGATCTGTCAGGGATACTCTCTCCCTTTTGGGTTGTAATGAGGGTAAGGGAGGGGCTGCGGTCCCTCCCTCCTCTGCAGCCCTGCGCTGGTACCTGACAGGGCACATTGTTCTCCATTTCGTTCAGCTTGCCGTGCGTGGGCTGACTGCCAGGCTGCAGCCAGCTCTGATGGGCCAAGGGGGCAACCAAGGGGTTTTACTTCATCTTCTGATGCTTCTGTGCTGCGTTATTCCCGCAGAGCCACAGGACCTCCTCAGGAAGCGCAGCCTGGAGCAGCGCTGGCACAGCACCAAGGTGGATGAGAACAGATGATCGCTTGTGCAAATAGTAATTTCCAACATTCCCAAAAACAAGCCAACAACTTATTTTATTTTCATTTGGGGGGGGGACAAAAATTTAAAAAAACAACAAAGAGAGAGACTAACAGGCAATGTGACTTGCATCACCATGAATGCTCCACTTCCATGTCCCCCACTTTCCCTCTGCCTGCTTTCCCTTTCAGCCCATAACCTCAGGAGGGCAGGAGCTGTCTCTCACTGGGTATTTATGCAGATCTGAGCACAATGGGGCCTTGATCCTCCCTGGGTCCTTCTGATGCTACTGCAGTACAGCTGAGGAGGAGGTTTTAGACAGAGATGGCTGCTAGCTTCAACTTGTAAGAGACTGAAAGTGCCCTGGAGGTCAGGGGGGAGGTGACACATCCTGAAACCTTGGGAACATTAACAATTAGCTGGCTGGAGGTTGGCAGGGAGAGTGTTGGATCTGAAGCCACCAAGCAAAAGTGTGACCTTGCTAGGATTAAAAAATGGAGAGCTCAAGGGGGTACAGAGGGGAGAGTGGGAGGTCAAATGAAGGATACAGACAGACAGATACAAAGGTTAAAAAAAAAAATCCAATGGCAGTTTTCTTTGCCAGTTTCACATCTGCTGCTGTACTGGCTTGGTCCCTTAAAAATCACATTGGAGCAGTTTTTTCTCTTAAGAGATGTGGTAAATGATGGTGCATGTACTTCTAGACCATTGCAAATGCAAGGCCAAGTATGAAAGCATTTCAAGCAAATGTGATTTGCAGTGAACCAGGAGAGAATGAACCACAGGTTTGTATCACATCAGCTGAGGGGCAGAAACCCTCTCTTTTAGGGGTCAAATATTTCTTAAGCTGTGCTGATTTGACCACTCAGTGCAGCTTTGTTTTGAGGGTGCTGTCCTGTGAGGATTCATTCTGCTTGGAGGAGGTGTGAATTCATACTGCAGCCTTTCCGTCAGTGGGGACATGGTACAGCTCTGTCTGCCCCTTTGCATACACATTTTGGAGGCTGATTAATCTTAAAGCTTTCTATACTCCATCAAATTGTTCAAGAGCTATTAGGAATAGGTGTCTACCTTAGCAATTTAGTGTGCTGGAGGGGTTCTCGGTGTAAATTCTCCTGGTGTCCTTACTTTGAATCTTGCAGTAGCACTCAGGCATCCCTCTGATCACAGCAGTGACCAGCTCAGGGCCATTTCCCACCTGTTGGAACCAAGGCTGGAATCATAAGGTGTCACCCAGGGTGCTGCACTCACAGAGCAGACAGAGCTGCCAGCTGCTGGTGCTCTGAATTTGTATGAGGGGTTGCACTGCAGGCTGCCCAGGCTTCATGGCTGGGAGAGGTGTGATATGAACAAATGGGTTTGGAACTATGATGGGAGCAAAATGAACCAGTCTTAATTCCAGTTGTTTATGTTGATGTGTTCACAGAGCATTTGAATCAGGTAAGCCTTGTCTCCAGAAGACACAAACCCACACCAGCCTTGATCCAGCTGGTGGCTGGATTCGGTCATCACCTATAATGAATAACTTGAAACAGCATCAGTTTTACTGACAGTGTTGTTAATTTTAACAAGAACTTTGTTTTATGCTGATCCACATAATGATTACTTTAAATATTGCTGTCTGCTATTAATTGGTGACTGTGCTGCCTGCCTGGCCACCTGCTGCCAGTGCAGACTGTATGACACAGCACTGGCTCCCTGCAGGACAGCCGGCCAAACACACCCGAGAGGAGGCAGGTTTTAACAAACATCTACACTCTGAAAGAAAGCCAGGTCAAACACTTTCATTTGTGTTATGCCCCTCACCCACAGAATCCTGTTACCCCAGCTTGGGCAGTATTTGCAGTTACCACTGTTCTCAGGTGTCGTGTCACACTGGCCCAGACTCAGGATTCCTACTCCTTTCCATTCTTTACTTGCATCCATTGTGCTGGGAGCTGCCAGCACTACAGCTGCCCTGAGCCTGCTTTCCATGAGGCCCACTCCTTTTCTGTATCATCCAGCTCTGATGGGAGCTCCTTTCCCCCTGCACTGCCCATGGGCTGTGGGATCACACCAGATTGCCAGTAAATGTCTGCAGAGAGAAAAATGTGAAACTTTATTTGGGAAAATGCCTCCAAAACCAGCATCTGGATCAGAGCACCTGGAAGAAGCTGCCTAGTAAAAACCCTCAAGCACAGGGAATGCTGGACACCAAGCTGGCCTGGCACCAGCAAGAGGATGCTGACATGCTCCATCAGTGTCTCTCACAACCTCAGCCACATCACTTGGGTAGTCTGGGCCTCCAGAAGAGTCAGTGACCTCCAAAATCCCCCTCCACACAGGGTTTATCACAGCAGACTTGGGAAGGGTGCTAAGGAGCCTCTGGCTTAGGCTGTGTGTGGGAAGCAATGGGTAAGGGAGGGGCTGGGGAGGAGCTGGAGTGTAAAGACAGATGGCCTGGGAAGGGATTTATCCCAAAAGGAGGGATGTATCAGAGAGGCCTGGGAGGGGATCACAGCAGCAAGAGCAATAACACAGCTTTTTTGCTACAGAATAAAAAGAGGGAGCTAGATTGACGTGCAGATATCACTGCTGGCAGATATGGTTCCCAGGCAGTTCCCAGTAGCACTATTAATAAATGACAATTTTTATTATATTCTTTGCACTTCAGAACCATCCGAATCTCACTGCTTGCTTCATTTTTTAAGAAACACCACCACTAGAGTGCCACTTGGGCACCCATCTTTCTAATGCACAAATTTACCCTTGTATCCTTGTGTCTGCAGGTTACCAGTTCATTTTGGGGGTAATTTCTATATCTTTCAACATTTGGACATTGCATATGCTTGCACCCAGAGACAGGCTGCTAGAGGATATGCAAGGGTTTGGGGCAGCTGAAATGTGCAGAATCTGCTGGTTTCTGGGTGGTATGGGGATTTTTATACTCCCTTTAGGCAGAAAATAGAAAAAAAAACCCCAGTCCTGGCTAAACCAGTCCCATCCTTGTCTGGTCTATGTCTCCCCACTGAACATCAAAGCTCCCCAATAGCTTCCCATTCTCCAGGATAAAAACAATGACAGATTCACATGGACATCTTTGAAACAGCACACTTTTGTCTTCACAATTCATTTTTACTCTTGGAGTTGCTGATACCCAAATTTGATGTTTAGGAGCATCAGGACGTGAAAGGATCAGTGTAGCCAGAGGTTCTTCTCCTGGGAAAAGTTTGAGGAGCTGCAAAAAAAAGCGAATCTTAGCCCCAGTAACTCTTAACTGAATTCTGGCATTAAAGTCACATTAGGACACCACATTTGTGAACTATATGCTCGTGATCACAGAGTCACTTCCAGTATTTTAGATATAACGGTGAAGCCAAAGGGCAGCACAGCAGATGAATGGGAAATTGATCAACTCCTCTGGACATTTCCCACTGTATCCCAGAATCTATGTGCCTGGTCGAGATACTACAGTGATAAATGCTTTGGAGAAGTTCATAGGTTAGATGAGACTTGTGTTGTTTAGGGCAGAGTGGTTGAATTCTGGAGCTCTGTGTCTTTGGAGTTTATGATTTGCACCAAGTTTTCTGACCAGCAAAGTGCTTTTGTTCTTCTTCTTCTTTTCTTTCTCTTTCTCTTTCTCTTTTTTTCTTTTTCTTTTTTTCTTTTTTTCTTTTTCTCTTTTTCTTTTTTTTTTTTTTTGTCCCCCAGGAATTTTGCTCCAACAAATTGCTCTAAAAGCAAGTAATCTTAAGAATTTAACAGATTAAGTTTTTGTTGCACAAGTTTGCTTCATTTCTTAAATCATTTTATTTATTTCTATAGGTAACTAAGTTAAAATTGAGATCATCTAGGGTCACTTTCCTATCAGACAGGCATATTCAAATATTTAGTATACAAGTTAAAGTACTCAAGCACTGTTTTTAAATCAGGCTCCTCATGCCTAGTCCTGCATAATCTACATCTCCATTTCATAGCAATGCTTGAAAAAACACTCCAGCATTTATTCCCTTTATTGTTTATCTTATGGGTTAGATTAATGTCACTCTGTCAGTTATTTTGCCAAATTGAACCATCAGTTCAGAACTCCAAAATATGCATGTGAAAAATGTCCAGTAGGGTATTTTCTATCTAAGATTAGGTTCTACCCTATCATCCAGGGTTAATTTAGGGCCATTAATTATGTGTGGGTTGGCCATAAGTTTTCAGGCATGTATTACTTTATTACCTGATGGCATATTAAAATGTCACTTATCAAGGGACAAATTTTAATGAAGTTAAAAGCACCCTGACGACATATTCTTATTTGACCTGTTATATAAGAGGATTATTTCTTGCCTGTTACTGATTGAGTTTCTTTGACAGCCTGACAATCACTGGTTTTCAATTAGCTTTTTCTCCAAAGAGGGTCCAAAGCCATATACTGCATCCTTCTTATTCCTTCCAAGACCCCCTTTCACTGAGGTACACTGAGGTACACTGTTTTCACACTCTGAGCTCATCAGGTTGTTCAGCTGCTAAAGGAAGGCTAAAAGTTGTTGATCTGTGATAAAATGTGTGCAAAGAGGGTCAGGAGGAGGAGGAGGCCATAATTACAATGGTATCTGATGCAGGTCACTCAAATTGAGCTCAGTTCAGCTGGAACTGGAGGAACTGACTTGGGATACAAGAGAAAAATGTAAATTTCAACAAAGCAACAGCTAGAAGGATGACAAAATAACTTACAACAGGGTTCTGAAGTATGTAAACACCACTGCAAAGAGGTGAATCTTGAGTGGGGCAAGATGTTCTAGTGAAGGATAACAAAGAGGAACTAGAAAGGCACTGGTTTACTAGAAGTTGCCTCCTGCTGGTGCCACCGAGGGGGCAGATGTGTGGGGCTGGGTAGGAAAGGGTTTGTTGCTGCTCAGGTGGTCACAGACTGGATGGATCATTGCCGTTCCAGGTTCTGAAGCCTGGCAAGCAGTTTTATCCAGGTACATGCTCAAAATGTTCATTGGGAGCTACTTAAATGAGAACTTGACATAATTTTCTGGGGTTTCACCAGTATTGGTAATACTGATGGAGTGAAGGCTTAGAGAAGGCATAAGGAAAAAATCCTTGACTGTGAGGGGAGTGAGGCACTGGCACAGGTTGCCCAAAGAAGTCGTGGATGCCCCATCCCTGGAAGTGTTCAGGGCCAGGTTGGACAGGGCTCTGAGCAACTTGACCTGTTGGAAGGTGTCCTTTCCCTTGGCAGGGGGTTGGAACTGGATGATCTTTAAGCTCCCTTCCAACCCAAATCCTTCTGTGATTCTGTGACTTAAGAAGGAAGGAAGCTGCAATGCACAGACAGTGGAGTAGATTAGCTCATTCTCTCTTTATCCCAGTTCATGATCTCGAGACCAGGCAGACTGTGCTGCAATTACAGTCTCCAAATCACAAAGCTGTGCATTAAACCAGTGTGGTCCACCTTAGAATGGAAGAATACAGCAGCTTTGACCAGCCTTAAGAGAGATAAGGTATGAAATGCTGCTGCTGCCTCCTTCAGTCTCAGAGAAGTGGTGGGTTGTTTCTCAGGCTACCATCCTACCCCAGACTGGATGTACAACCTCTCTGACAGGTGCAGAGGTAGCCCTGGCATTTGGCCCAACACCAGTGGTTCCAGAGTTTTGTTTCTTTAGTCAGTGGAGCCTGGCAGTGACAAAAATCATTTGCAGTGCAATAAGTACTTCTGTGTCTATCTGGTTCAGTGACAACAGCATAAACTCAGAAATTTTCTGTGTTTTTTCTGGATCAGAGTTCAGCCTGGTGGTGAGCACTACCTCGGTCTGACATGTGCTGCATCTTGCAGGAAAAGCTCTGACCACGAGATACCCAGCCCCTGTATAATTCAACCCCCCAGTTCCCCGAGAAAGGAGTGTCAGGCTGTTTGCCTCCCATTCTTTCCATCCCCTGTGAAAGCTCTGAGTCCTTTAAGCCTCACTGGAGTGGCACCCATGAGGCAAGCCCTGCCACAGTTTCTCACTGCCAGGTAAAATGCACCCAGGATGATGGAGGGGCAGTGAGGATCAGGAATGTGCTGCTACAGGATGCTCTGAGCTCTGCTAACTCCAGGGGTCCAGGCTGCATTCACCTGGAATCAGAACACCGCTGGGGTGCCAGGACATTCAGAGTAGCCCCTTGTCTGCTGCTGCCAGCAGAATCCCTGCAGCTTCCAAGATCTGCTGGCTCTCAGCCACAGATACGAAATCCCTCTGTCTGCCTGCACACAAAGGTTTGGTGGGCTGCATCTGGCCACAAGCCAGGCTTCCCCTCTGCTTACCAGCCCCACTTTGACCTCACCTAGACTAAGCTCAAGCTATTTTGCTTCTACATCTCCTCTGCTCACATAATATGGCAAAATTTGGATGCTGTTATCCACAGTAATACAAAGTTTGATAAAGACCTCACCCTGTGTTCCAGTTCCTTTCAGAGCCCTGAGACCTATATTGCACAAAAAGGAGCAAGGGCAGGGAACCACCTACAGCCACTTATTACACATTATCGATTTCTTTCCATTGTGAAAAACACTCCCTTTATCAAAAAGCCACCTTCCACCCCCTCCCTCGTAGCTATTGATTCCATAGACCAAAACAATAATGTGCACCTTGCTGCAGTGAACTTATGAATGTCTAATTTTGAACAGGAAAATGTCACAGACCTGCACTCATAGGCAGGGCTTTGAACTGAAATGTATATCCTGTCTCTTCATCCGTGATTTCCTGCAGGGGAACATTTACTACCTCCAAAATTCGCTGTTAATTTAAGCATTGTTAATGATACCCAGCCTCTTGCTGGCAGAGAGAGGAGGATGCAATTGTCCATTTTGGTTCCCAGGAGGCCCTTGAATGGCTGTGACAAGCACCAATAATAGGACTTAGATAAAAAGAGAAGTTGCTAACTTTGTCCCAATATATCATAGTTATAATTTCCTTGAAAGATGAAAGGATTGTTAAACTGACTGGGAATACAAAGCAACTCTCCTCAGATTGAACTGAATCATCTTTGCCCATTTCAAATGTATTGTTCCTTTTCTTATCTGAGTATTGTGGAGTCCTAATGTTTCTTGCAAGTAGCTTACTCTGAAACCCGTCCCCTAAGTGACAGAGATGCAGGTTTGTAGGAGATGTAGGTACACTGAGAACCTGATCCCTGGAAATATTTACATGCATAGGGATGTAGAGATGCCCAGAGACAGTTTTGTCAAATGCTCGGGGTTACAAATCCTCCTGGAATATCCTTTCCCATGTAAGAATATCCAACTGCCAGTAAGATTCTGACCACAGTTCTTCTCATAGCAGGCTGTACCATTTTATAAGGAAGTTTCTGTAATATTGTATTCTCATTGCACATTATTGGATAAGTCTGGACTTTGAACTATTTGACATCCTAAGATTCCTACAAGAAAACCAACTCATCCAAATTACAGGGCTTTGCAATATGACCACTGTATTTCTTTTAGAAGTTTACCATAAAGATTGATTCTGCTGAATATAAAGAACATGTGTTTGTGGGTAGGGAGAAATAGCCCCATAACAAGTTCAACAATTCTTATTTTATAATGACTAAGAGATTTTATTAGACCAATAAGAGACATTTTGGGTTCACTGCTACTTTCTATTTTAAGCTTCAGACAAAAGCTTGGCAGCTTTCAACCACTCAGGATGTAGCACTAGAGGATGCTGACAAGGGAAATTGCCAGTGTAGGAAATTATCTGTCCCCTGGGAGGGGAAGCCAAGGGAAAAAAGTTTACATTTTGGGTCTTTGCCATAGTAGATCAAGGGAAGACTTGCACTAGGGTAAAGACATTAAATGAGTCCTTAAAGGAAACTGTCTAAGGGCTCTTCTTTGGGTGCTGAAAAAATGTGTAGCCTGTGCACATCAGAATTAAGAACCTAAGAAGCTGTCAGGCAAGAGCTTAGAAAAAGCAGGAGAAAATAGGGTAAGAAAATGACAACGCAGGAGAATAGTTTGGTTTAACTGTTGAAGAAGTAAAATGTGGGAGGTATTTCTGGGATAGGAAGCAATTGAAGACAGAGAAATTCACTGTGATGTGAGTTTGGAGCCTCTAATAGTTTTTGTGTTCCCATGAAAGACACCTGATCAGAGCAAACTGCTGTAGCCTGTCTTACTTCATGGATAATTTCTTTGTATTTCATTGCTTGTTTCAGTCCTTGGAGACACACTTTCTTTCCTTGGTATTTGTGTGGGATTCTCACTGTGTTAAAAACTTGTACAGATTTCCAAAAGAAGGCTGTGTGTGCATGTGCACGCTGTGTTTATGGGTAGGCACACTTATCTGAATTAATTTTGTTGTTATGCAGACTTAATTCAAAATACATTAGAGGAAGACATCATTCAACAACTAATAGATGTTATACCATCAACATATTCTAATGAGCTGATTAGCAATTTTATTGTATTCAATTTGTGGCGTGGCAATTCCATGTCAGGTGGAAGAGCTATCAAAATGAAAAACTGCATTAAAATTAAAAACCAATAGTCCAAGTTTCAGTCTGAATGAGCTTCTTGGTGGAATGAGGAAGTGTGGTTATCCATGAATCTGCCTTGGAAAGCAGTTAAAAATAGGCTCTGGAAATCCTTGGATAAAGGTGGAGAAATTAGGTTTTTCTACTATTTCACACACAAAATTAGTAAATATGTCACTGGGGTTTTAGAGTTTCTTCTTTTGATCCTCTCTGTTCCCTCATGAGAGTAACACCAAAGAGTCACGACTCCACACAATTGTTTCTGGAGGAGCTTTTGCCCTGCATTCAAAAACTGTTTGATTTGTCTACTGCCTTCTGAAACACAGGGATGGAAGCAATAGTTTATTGTCCTTTGCCTCTCGTTTTCACACCTATGAAGAAGACACCTCTAAACTTACTGGCAAAAACCTGTATGCTGGGGAAAGTATGAGGATTTGTCATGTATCCTGCTCAGTCCTTCACAGAGCCTAGGCACAGGAAAGGCTCCTGCCTGAAAGCACTCTGGAATCCTGAAGGGAATGGGTAACACCACCTTTGCACACCCAGATGAGAGAGGGAATCCTCTTCCCTCCTGAACCACTTCAGAGCCCCTGTGTTGTTGCTGGTAGCCCTTGTGGTGCTGTGGCTCCTCAGTGAGGCTGCCCTGAGGGACTCCCCTGTCCCCATGCCCTCACAGTTTTCTTCCACACTGTTTGCACTGATGCAACTGTTTGTGAAGCTGCACTTTGACATCTCAGGTCGCTGAGTTGATCCCACTAAAAATAGCCCCCCACCTAAGAAAGAAGCAAGAAGATGGATCTGCAGCAGGTGCAGATACTGCTGCCATCCTCAGCCCTCCTCTCTCTCTGGTGAAGCATCCTGTTCCCTTAGCAGAGGCACGGGCAATTTGCTATGGCACTGCCAGCCCCAGGGTGCTAAGGTAACCCAAAAATTAACAGCAGTTTAATTTAGTGCTTGAGCTGTAAACTCAAATATGACTTTGCTGTCAGTTCAGCTGGACCAATGACTGATGGACTAATGAGAGTGCCCACTTCTCCTAGCCATGAGCTCCTGCCACCCACAGGGTGGGACAATGTGCTTTGCTGACCCGGTGGAAAAAAGATCTTTTTCTCCTTTTGCTTTCAGCTCCATCAGCATCCAGCATCCACTCCCTGTGGGCTGTAGGCTCAGCAGCAGAGGTGGGGGAGGCACTGGGAAATCACAGCTGGACTGGAGGAAGACAGGGCCACCTTTGGGAAGGAACGTGGGCTTAGGTCAGTTTAATCCAATTGCAGGGCTGTGGCTTGGGAAAGCTTTGGAGAGGACACACTAGCCCACTCAATGAGTTCTGCTGAATGATGGTGACTGCCAGGCAAAGGCCATTGCAGACAGATGGGAAAAGGACTGCCTCACTCCTGGCCATTAAACCCTTCAGGGGGTGTAAGACAGATCCCCAGGAACGCACATCAGCACCCACGAGGTTGGAGGGGTTCCTTGTGTCACTGTAATTTTTTTGCTGTATGGTTTTGCAAATGCATACCCTTTGGGGATTTTTTCTTGTAAAGGCAGTGGAGGAACATCTCACCTGACACAGCTGTGACTTGTAGGGATGAAAAGCTTTTGGAACTGATGCCTGGCTGAGCCCTGCTGAGCTGGGCTCCCTGTAGCAGGCTGAAGGCAGGGTGAAATGATGCCCAGTGCAAGGGATGCTGCTTTGCAGCCCCTCAGCAAACTGCAGTGGAGGGTGCAGTGCTGTGAAGCATCAGGTGCTCTGTGCCTGGGAAAGCCTCGGTTGAAGAGGGAGGTGGCACATCTGAACACACACATAGAGTCTTGTTACTGTCCTATTTCTGCAAAAATGATAAACTGACTAAAGCAGAAGCTGCAACAAACTGCAGGAGATGTTCTGTGAGCCAAAGTATGCTGAACATCATGTGGCATCCCTTTAAATCTTGTTTGGAACTAAAATATTCTGTTGGGTTTTTTTTTCCCTCCCAACAGAAAACATGCTCTATTGTTACTTAAATAGCATATATTTCTGTAATAGCCTTTTAATGCAGAGCTGTTTTTCTTTAGGGCCTTGAATATATGCAAATGGAATTGAAGAGAAGAGCTGAAGTAGAAAGGAAGCACAGTAGTCTGGAAGAAATTGAGGGGCCAGGGACTGTAAAGATCAATGGGCAAAGCAAGCTCATTAGGCTTTTGGGGGAGGAAGGAGGGGTTATTAAATACCTCATGTCTCATCCTATGTTAATATAGCTTCCTTATTGCAGAGACTCTGCAGAAGTCAGAATGTGTGAAGGAAGCAGCCTCCACTGAGATAAGTGATACAAATCAGAACGTTTCCATTCCCTCAGCTGTGATGCCATTCGGCTCCAAAAGCACTTTAAATATGAATGGCATCCTGTTTATGTGCGTATTAGCAATATGTGTGTCCATAAAGACCTGCAGAAATGCAAATACTGCTCTGCACACAAGTGTCTCCCACTGAGGCTGCCTAGAAAAGTAGCATCAGGACACAAATTGGTAACAATAAGTGCAGCTGAAGCCAATAATGAGGTAAAATACATATGCATGTGTGAGGAGTGTAAAACCTTGGCTCTGAATCATGTGCCTCTTAAAGTCTGGTGATACCAATTCCCCAGTGCCTCTGCCCCTCTGTCCTCGGTTGCAGGTGTGACCAGCGGATCCCTCCTTCTGCTTCCAACACCTTGGATGAGTGTCCATTTTACAGGGCAGAGGCTGCCAGAGCAGAGCAGATGGGCTAGAAACAGCTTTTGTTGCACAGGTTTAAGCAAATATAGCAATTATGCTGAAATTTGCTTAAAATGAAGATGCTGCTGAAACCCAGGAAAGGGTGCACAAACAGAAAGCCTGCAGTGCAGTATTGAGTGGATAGGTCCTGTCTGATCAATGAATGCATTAGTGCTGCCCAGTTCACAGCAATATCCTACACCCATGCTTTTAAGGAAGAGCTCAAGGAGAGACGATTCCCAGTATGGGAGTTTACAGGTTTATGTGTTTGGTTATTTCTGTGATGTTATCACCAGGAGGGTCACAGAAGGTCCCTGTACATAGGGTATGTTTCCAACTCATCAACTGTTTTAGTCTAGTGTCCTTACCTGTGCTGGAAACTCTGACTA
This sequence comes from Corvus brachyrhynchos, assembly GCF_000691975.1. Taxonomy (NCBI): domain Eukaryota; kingdom Metazoa; phylum Chordata; class Aves; order Passeriformes; family Corvidae; genus Corvus; species Corvus brachyrhynchos. Next base: position 1,817,009 of record NW_008238126.1, read on the forward strand.
GATAGATTTTGTTCCAGCCAAGAGCTCTCCAAAGCATTATTTGTGAACGCTCATTCAGAGAAAACCTAAAGATTTGCCTATAGTTGTTTTTCATCAGCTTTTGCACCAGTGATACCACTGCATCTGCCAGAGCGTTGGTGGAGAACACAAGCCTTGCCAGGGTTCATGTGAAAGTGTCTGCATGCAAATTCACACAGGAGGTTTTTCCCATCCCCCAGTCTCTTTTTACTGGTTTTGCCATAGAAAAGGTAGAAATTGATCCTCAGACAACATGCATGGCAGGGGATTTCTTCCTATCGCATATCTCTGAATTCTCACCACCCCCTCCCAAACTGCAGCAGATGACTCTTCCTGTGCCTTCATGCCAAAGCTTCCACTAAAGTTCACACAGCCTTCAGAAACCAGGTTGGAAACAGGTCATTAGACCACTTTCATAACAGTGAGAAGTGTTGTGCTTTTTGGCTTAGCTGAGAATAGTTAACCAAGAGAGAGTCTTCTGAGTGACATTCCTCTGGAGAACTCCCTAAAATCAATTATCTTCTAAGAATGGGTAATCTCAGCCAGACAGCTGAACCTCTGAGGAGCCAGAAGATTTTGTACAAAGAGAAAAATTAAACTATTTGCAGTAAAAAGTCCAACACTTAGAAGCCAAAATAGTTACAGAGGATACAGATGCATCACTTTTTAATTAGTCTCTGTCTGTGTCAGTTTGTATTTGGTCTCTGTACAGCAGACCATCGTCTCACCCGCAGTGAGGAATCGTTGGGGTTTTGCAGTGACAGGAATCTTTTTGCTGCAACTTTCGTTGTTTACCTCTGAAATTTTAATGAAATGGAAATTGCGGGGAGGGGGGAAGGCTTGGGCTTTTCTCCCTTAAGCATTGTCTTACTACCTTGATTCAGAAAACTTCCAAATTGTGCGTATCTCCTGAAGACAGAATTAATAATCATATGATCTATCATGGGGAATTGACTGTCACTTTGACAAATGAGATATTAAGCTCTGCCAGGCTGGAGAGCTGAGAGGGTTTGGTGTTTTAGCAGGTGCTGAGTGCTACTCTTGCTTTCCTCCCCATTGTTTCTCAACCCAGCCTCCAAAAGGTCCAGCCCATGCAGCTGACTGGGAGTTTTGCTCAAGAACAGCAGGATCTGAAATGCTTCAGGCCAATACTACCTAAAATTCAGAGGTATGACCAGCTCTAAAAGGGGCCAGATATTACAGCTAAGATGCTGCACTGTAAAGAGAGACAGGTAGGCTACCTTTACCCTGGAGGCCATATTTTCTTTATTCTCATATATGTATGTTTAATAACCCTGCTGTATCCTATGTCTTATACATTACGCAGTAGGTTGTCTATATGGTGTTTCTCCTTGGGTGGAAAGAGTCAGCCCCTAGCAATTTACAGTAAACATGAATGCCCAGGGAGGAACTCTCTGAGTGGGGCTTGAAGGATGCAATAATACTGAGAGCATTTACTCTCTCTGTTACTGCCACCGACTGTGCTTAGGTGCTTTTCTCCTTGCCTAAGTATATTGATGTATTTGTTGCAAAGCAGTGACAGGACACGTGCAGGATTGTGGGGTGCCTGACATCACAGAGGTGCACAGGATGGGGTGAGAGGACAGGGTCCAACATCTTTACCAAACACTTGTTAGCCCCAAGCAGAGCAAAACATGTCACTGTTCTGAGTCAGACCCTTTCCCAGGCTAACTCCTCTCATCCTTCCACTTGTCTTTGGCCCATGGAGCCAGTTTCCCTGCTAGCCAAACTCTATATCCCTAAGGATGCTCCCCTGCTCTAAACACCTGCATCATCAGCTCTCTCTGTTCTCTCACATGCTGAGGCATCATGTTTGGTGCTTTTATGGGGGTGGTGGCAGCAGCAACAACATTTTCTGTCCCCAGGCTTTGAACATCCACCAAGGACCAGAGCTGCAGTACCCTGACACTGTGTGAGACTGGGAACCTGGAGGTGTCCAAGGTTCACAGGCTGGGAAAGCAGCTGTGCTCACACCCAAAGCTGAGCCCACTGGTGGGGCACAAGCTGGGTTGGTGCTTCATTGCAGTGAGGCCAGGAGCCTGCACTCGTCTGTTCTGACATCCAACCTTGTGCAGGTCACTGCTCTTTAGGATGCACAGAGCCTGCTTGACCAGGTGCTGCTGAATCAGGAGACAGCCACCTCTCAAACTGCAGCTAAAATCTCTTAAACTCACTGCTGTCCTGCCCAAAACCTCACCTCACTCCCCAGCAGCCTGGCTGCATTTTTGGCCAGGAGCACAGCAGGTAACAGCTGCATTGAGTCTGTCTCCAAACACATACAGGACTTAAGCAAAGCATCCACTAATAGCAAAGCCCTGCTCTGAGGTTTACCTTCTTTCTTTTATTTATTTCCCTGACTACTTTGCTGATTTTCTACCATTTTGGGATGTCTTCTTCCAATTAAAATGAGCTTATGTTCTTTGGGGCACTGGACAAGAAAGATTTCAATGTTCCCTGGGAAAATGGAGCTTTTACACACTTTTTCTCAAGTTTTTTTTCACAGATGAGATTGTGCTTCTTCTTTATTAACCAGCAGGTGTGTCTGGTGGGACACCACAACCCTCTAGGTAGTGCTGCTGTGGGTGTAAGGTGTGGCTAGATCCTTGCTGGCAGTGCCTTGTGTTCTGCTTCACCCTGGAATTCTCTGAAAGAAAGTAAACTCTCTTGCTCATCTCTTTCACTGCAAATTTTTATCCCAACTTGAGATAAGACTCAAACACTGAAAGCTGAAATGATTTAATTACAGCTGTATAGACAGCAAATGAGAGTGTGCTCTTGGTCACAACCCCTGCAGCTGAGATAATAAGAGAATTTCCATTATACCCTTCTTTTCTGTCTCAGGAAAGTGAATAAAATCTTTCACTCTCTTTGAATAGCTGTAATTAAATCAGTACAGCGCTCAGGATTTTAGCTACATCCCAAGTTGAGGGGCAGTCTCTGCAGAGACAATTCTTGCCTCAGAAAGCTGCTGTCATCAGACCAAGAAATACCTTCTGAAAACCAAAATTATCAATATACAATATACACCGGGATATTGCTCTTCATGAAGCACCTATATGAAATACTGAACCTAATTGGCCCCTGGAAAATTGCCATTATACCTAGGCTGCAATCAAACCACAACTTCAGAGAAAATGTGATGACTTTAAATGGTCAATCCAGCTGTCAAACATCTGGTAAATGTGCAATGATTAAGAAACAAAAAGCATTTGTTTACATTCACCTGAACACCTCTACTTTCTCTGTTGCCTGTGTCATGCTTTGAAGAAATTCCAACTCAACTGTTAATTGAACCCCTCAAATTCTTGGCTTGCAGCTGTTTTCTGGTGGCTACAATCTTCTGTTAAATGGTCTTTATTCAGCTTTTGGCTTTCCAGTGGGATAAGAGTTAAGGAGGTGGGATCAGTCATGTTGGATGGGGCTCTGAGGACCTGACACAGTGAATGGCATCCCTGCCTGTATGACAGCAGGGCTGGAACTGGCTAACCCAGGCCATTCTGTGATTCTGTGATTCTGTGATCCTGTGATTCTATGACTGTGATTCTATGATACTGTGATTGCATGATTCTGCGACTCTCTTGATTCTCTGACTCTGTGATTCTATGATTTTGTGATTCTGTGATTCCACGACTCTATGATTCTGTGATTCTATGATTCTATGACTCTGTGATTCTGTGATTCTGTGATTCTATGACTCTGTGATTCTATGACTCTGTGATCCTGTGATTCTGTGATTCTATGATTCTATGACTCTGTGATTCTATGATTTTGTGATTCTGTGATTCCGTGACTCTATGATTCTGTGATTCTATGATTCTATGACTCTGTGATTCTGTGACTCTGTGATTCTGTGATTCTATGACTCTGTGATTCTGTGACTGTGATTCTGTGATCAGCCACCTGCAGATGTGCTGCTCTCTCAGTTACCAGCCTGCACACCCGCCATGGTGATCCAGAACCCTCAGGCCACATGGGAAGGTCCTCAGGACTGGACTCTGCCTTGTTTGCATGTTTGTTTTACACTAAATGTGGAGAAAATGAGAAGGGTCACAGGTTGGTGAGGGCTGTTGCAGTTGCTGGTTCTGTCCTGCCATGGACACTCTGCCTGTTCCTGCCATGATTAGTTTCTTATCCCAGCACAGGATATTGGGACTGGGACTGGAACATGGCCATGCCAACTTTATTTTTTCATTAAACTAAACAAATTAGTCTCAAAAGATACACTGTGATCCAAAAGGGGCGTTACCATTTTTTAGCCAATTTTCTTACTGCTGCTGTAAAAGTATGAGGAGATGCATTATAGGGATATAATTTAAAACCATGCCAGCAGAAGAATTTAGATGTTGTCCAAAATTAACAAATCCAAGTCTTATTTCTCCCAGAGGTTAGATGGTATAATTTTTTTTTTCCATCATATTTAGGTAGCACTTTCCATTAACTCTGCAGCCAAGGAAACTTTTGAATGACTTTAGCCATTATTAAATTAATTTTATAGACAACTATCAAAACATGGCTAGCACATATAGCAGGCTGAGGGTTTATTAACTTTTATTGGACATGTAGGAGCTGGTGTTTATTTTTCCTGGATTACAAGTCTCAGTTTGAAGACAAGCCCATGAACCCCTTTGTTCCTGGGGACAGGTTTACCCTGTTAGCTGTGCATGTCCATGGATTTAGCATCCTCAGAGGCTGCTGCAGCCTGCAGAGAAAGGCACTGGAGGCTCCATCAAGAGTAGGGACCAAGCCATGTGGCACCAAAACTATCTAAAGAAAGGAGCAAGAGAAAATGAAAATAAACACCTTGGTAAAGCTGTTCTCACATGTGAGGAAACAGCTGATGATACATGATGCCACCTGTGCAGTTCACAGCTCTGTTTTCCTTTAAAGTTTTCAGTTAGGTAGGTGGAGCAGTTTCTCCCTCCTCCAATAAAAAAAAAAGTTTGATCTCAAACTTTATTTCATCTCCAGCCTCAAAATGCTGTCTTACATCAGCATGCGAATGACCCGAGCATTTCTTCTTGTCACAGTGCCAGAAGGGCAGCAGGACAGTAAATTGAAAATCAGTTTGTAATTGCCACAATGTTTTCCCCTCTGCTTACCCTCTGTTGACAATGGGTGTTTATGTCAGATGAAAGGAATCTGCAGAAACGTCAGCATCTCACTTTTCTCTGTCCATTCAAACGTGTTGGCAAGTCAATTTATGAAGGCTAAATTATAAGCAGTACACAAGAGATGGAAAAGTCTTTATTGGATAAAACAGGCAGTGCAGGGTACGGCTCTCTGCCTGAGAACTTATCTGATGCCAGGCTGACAGTATTCTTGCCCAGCGGAAATTATTAGTCTTTGAAAGGGGTATGTAGTGAAACACGTTGAAAAAGGCAGCACAAAAGAAGTCCTGTCTGCTCCACAGTTATCACAGTGTGGCTACACCACGCTGTGTGACAACTGTGGAGGAAACCCACCCGGAGCTGGAGATGTGCCAGCCTCCAGGACAGATAACAGAGCGTATCTGACGGCAGTGCCTTGTTTCCTATGGGTGGATGTGACTAATCACAAAAACAGGCATGCAGGATGACACCAGCACAATTAGTTTTCAAAACTCTCAGCGGTCACAGAGTGTACATACACCATTTTATCCAATTAACTAAAATTAGTTTTGTACATTGCGTGCCAGGGGTGTTTCTAAGGCTCTAGGGGTGAAGACTGGAATGATCACTCTGGTTCAGC
>NW_008238126.1:1822792-1844066 GCF_000691975.1 Corvus brachyrhynchos
CAGGCTGTTAGGGTTTGAAGCCCTGATTTAACAAGGCACTTCAACACAAGCATAAATTTAAGCATTTGAGAAGTCCTGTTGTTGACCGTGGGACTACTTAGGTGCTTCAAGCTGAATAGCTGCTTAAATGTTTTGCTGAATATGATGATGTTGAGTAAATGCGGCACAGCTCTGGAGCTTTCAAACGTCATGTCAGGCAGAGCAAACACCATTAACGAACACCAAGTCCCTGTCAAAAGGGTACCCTGCTCCTCCAGGGTGAGGGAAATTTTGAAGTGGTGCTCCTGTGTGGGAGCAAAGTCAGATCTGACTGCAATTCACTGCACACTTACTTTTGCTTGCTGCAGAGACTGCCTCTCTTCTCCTCTTCGGTAGCAGTTTCTTTTTATTAGAAACAAAACCCAAAAAGTCACTCATAATCTAAGATCAAATTCTTGCAATTCTTGTGCCGTTTCATTCAAGTTAGGGACCGTTGTGGGTTCAATCCCACTTAAGAGTTGGACTTCTAATCCTGTCCCTTCCACCTCAGAATATTCTGCGATTCTTAGGTTTCTGCGGTTCTTAGATCACGTTCAAGATGTATTGATCTGCTGAGGAAGCTCAAAGGCTGCAAAATCCAACAACAATTCATTTTTTGTTTCAGCAGATTGAGTAAGAATCCAGGGAGGGGCAGGGGTGGAACATTTCCATGGCTGATATTGCATCCATGAATCCAGCCCTTTGTTCAGCTGGGGGCTGCATGCTGACAAATGTGCCGTTTCCTGAAAGCTGTAACATCTTTGTCCTGTGTCCAGGTGGGGCAGCCTGTTTCTAAATAGGATTGAGGGAGTTTTTAAAATCATTTTAAGATTAAGAAGGCAACCCAAAGATTTAAGACATGCTTAAGATCAAAAGGACTCCAGCCCAAGAAAATGTTAGAGCCTCTTTCCATCCCCCAGCTAGTCATCTTTCTCCCCCACTGAAGCCTGGTTCAATCAGCTATTATCTATCCTTTTTCACAGACACTGCCTTGTTTTCTCTTTCTGAAATCTTTATGAGCATTAGGTCTACTGCAAACTACAGATTAGGTTGTTGTGTGGGTATTGAGATACGGTGTCAGCCTTCTCCGTGGCTGGACACGAGGCCAGTTCCATGACACTGTCAGTTCGTCAGGAATGGTAATACCCTGAATGCTGAGTTCTCACATATTGTCACATTAGATTGTTTTTTACCCTTGAATTGCCTCAAGATACAAGATAACACCCAGTCAGCCTATCAGTTTCATACAGCAGTTCCCAGTTTCAGAATCAATAGGAGGTAAGGAGAGGGTAGCTGGGTCCCATGGAATTTGACAGCTTGGTATTGAAGAACAGCGTACACCTCTGTCCTGGGTTGCAGTGTATTCTATTACCATCCCCATCAGCCGTTGAAATCAGGTGGGGCAGTGTTTCCTTGCCTCCTCCCCCCAGACTATCTTTCTGTTAATTGCCCATCATTGTCCTGCCGCCTGACTCAGAGATAACTCCCTCCGGACTATCTTCTGTTAATGAGCCTAATCAACACTTTGCCTCATGACTCATTACCCCATTGTGAGATGCTCCACCCAGAGGGAGGAACCAAGCATCCCATCGTGGATATAATCTGAGGCTGAACACCAGAGACACCGGCTTCCCCACTGATTTCCAGAGGACAGGAGCTACACAGCCACCATTGGACTTCCTGAGGAAGAGCAGACTGTTTTACTACAGGATCACTGCTTCAGAAGACTGCAGCCACCATTTCTACCAGACTGCTACCACCACCCTGCCTAACAGGGTGTCAGGTTGTACCTTGACTCTGTCAGTTTGACAGTGTTTTCTTTTACCTTTTTTTTCCCCCTTTTCTTTAATTTCCATTAAATTGTTATTCTGACTTAGTGCCTCTCACTGGTTTGTTTTCAAACTAGCACAACCTCTTAGCAAGAAAATGTGGGACTTGGCTTGAAATAAACATCATTTTTCCAGTGCAGTGGTAGAGCTCTAAAAGTGAAGAAAGAAGACCTAGTGATTTTTTTTTTTTTTTAGAGAACAAAAGATTCTTTGAGGGTGTTTTAAATAAGAATGGAGGAGCTTAGAAACAAAATACTGCATCACAGGTGTTAAGCATGAGTTTAGACATTGCTCGTAAAACTATGGAGGAAAAGCTGTTCTTGTCTCTCCACCTTGGTCTGATCATCCACACTGCAGAAAGCCACTTGTCTGACTTGTCTCCTGATGGAAACCTCATGAGCACTGCCCATAGTAGTCTAGCAGGATACCTAGTTGATGTTTGAGAATTCCAGCACTTGGACCAACAAGTGAGTGCCTTCGTTACTGACTTATAAAGTCCTTTTTTAATTTTTTCTCCTGCTATAATGGATGTTCAGGTGTTTCTTTCTGCTGAGTGCCATAGCTCTGCCAGGACATGAGAGCACAACCCTCTGGTTGCACCTGGCAAGGACTGACCAGATTCTGGTCATAATTTTTATTCCTAAATGAGCAGACAAGGCTTGTAATATCCAAGTGTGCTATGCTCTGGAATTGCACTTTATCCCTTGAGCCATCATGGACCAACAGGTACTCCATGAAAAATAACAAGATGGCTTGGATATGTCAAAATTTCAGCACTCCCTCTTTCTTTTCTTTCAATTATGTCATAACTATTTCTCAAACTCAACTTGAAATGGAAAATTATTTCCTTTGATCTGAAATTTCATTCCTCTTGAAATACACTTTTTTTTCTTTTTTCTTTTTTCTTTTTTCTTTTTTCTTTTTTCTTTTTTCTTTTTTCATTTTTTACAGAAAGAAACAGGCCTACAGAGAAGCAGCTAATATGTTTTTACAGCTGTAGCTATTAAAGGACACATTCACAGCCCAAGTAGGATCCAGCGCTCAGTGAAGCCGACACAAAGCCACTGAATTAAATGGGCCTTAGACAAGCCATGAAGCTCTCTGGAGAGAGCATATAACTGGATATCAGAAATAATATTTAAACAATGGTAAATCATTGCAAAAGATAAAATCACACTACTGCTTTGCTACCTAGTTTCTGACCAGCCTTAGAGGAACAGGCTCTGTGTTAGGTGTCAGGAAGAGCTGGGCTGTAACTCCACTGCTCATCCAGGTGTACTGGACAGTGGTTATTTTACTGGGAGGGGAAGGGACAGATGGGAACAGTTTCTCATCTTGCTGAGCAAGATTCTTCACAACTCACTTGTCAATGTCTGTGGTGAGTCTCTCAGCACCCTTGGGGAACACACGGGGTGTCACTGTTCTGGTCTTAGGAAGACAAATGTTGCAGCAAAGGGACCATTGTCTCGATCAGACTCAGTCAGTGCAGTGCCCTGTTCCAACTCCTGTCCCAGCTCTGCTAGCAAGGGGCCGTCCCCAGAGTAGAGCTGAACTTGCAGCATCCCTGGAAGTCACAGAACCACAGAATGGGTCAGGCTGGAAGGGATCATCATGGGCCATCTGCTCCCACCTCCCTGCTCAAGCAAGGTCATCCCAGAGCACATGGCACAGGATTGTGTCCAGATGGTTCTGGAATATTTCCAGTGAGGGAGACTCCACACCCTCTCTGGGCAATCTGTCCCAGTGCTTGGTCTCTGCACAGGAAGAAATTCTCCCTCACGTTCAGGTGGAACTTCTTGGGCATTGGTTCCTGCCTGTTCCTCCTGTCCCATTGCTGGGCACCATGGAGCAGAGCCTGGTCCTTCCTCTGACCCCTCCCTGCAGACAGGAACAGACAGGGATAAGGTCCCCTTTCAGATATCTCCAGGTTAAACAGGCCCAGCTCCCTCAGCGTTTCCTCAGTGAGATGCTTCAGTTCCTTCATCATCTTTGCCACTCTCTGCTGGACCTGCTCCAGGAGTTCCATGTCTCTCCTGTACTTATGAGCCCCAAACTGGACACAGCACTCCAGGTGATCCTCACCAGGGCTGAGCAGAGCAGCAGGATCACGTCCCTGACCTGCTGGCAGTGCTCGTCCTAATGCACCCACAGAGTACATTGGCCACTTGGCCACAGGGACACGGTGCTGGCTCAGGGACAGCTCATTGTCCACCAGGACCCCCAGGTCCTTCTCCCCAGAGGTGTTTCCCAGCAGGTCAGCCCCAGCCCATCCTGGTGCCTGGGGTTGTTTTTCCCCATGCAGGACCCTGCATTTGCCTTTGCTGGATTTCAGGAGGTTCTCTGCCCATCTCTCCATCCTGTCGAGGTCCTGAAGGGCTGCATGGCTCTCTGGGGTGTTGGCCCCTCCTCCCAGCCTTGTGTTACCAGAGAACTCGCTGAGGAGGCATCTGCCCCTCACCCAAGTCCAGGTAAATGACATCAGTTCCTCTTCCCTCAGCCACCAACACCATTACCCCATCACAGAAAGCCACTGAATTAGTCAGGCATGTTCTGTTCTTAGTGAAGCCATGTTGGCTGTCACCAATTCCCTCCTTATTTTCCATGTGTCTTAGCATAGTTTCCAGGAGGGTCTGCTCCATGATGTTTCCAAACACAGGAGTGACTCTGACTGCTCTGCATCACTTACTTTTCCTTCAAGAACGTTGCCAAGATGTTTTATGCTCACACAGCCATTGTCATTTCACTGGCATCGTGCACGTAATTTTCTGAGGTACTGTAAGAGTTAAATGTTGGAATTTCAGGACAGGACAGCTGCAGTGGGGGAGGATGATCTGCTATGCAGGCACTTGCCATTAGATGTCTCCAGCCCCCTGGTCTTGGAAACAGAGGGACTCAAGCATGACAGTCGGTGGTAGCAGGAGGTGGAATTGGAAAGCTTGTCGTTCATCCTCCTAGTTAGCAAGCAAGGCCTGGTGTAAAGCGTCCATTTGCTTGGGACGGAGCTCTTGGACTGAAAACTAAGCTTCTAAATTGAGGTCCTCTCTGATCTCTGGTGGGCCTGGACTTTCTGAACGAAGCAGTCCAGTACCCGGGTGGAAACAGTGGTGGAACGCATTCTGAGGTCAGAATGCTCTGCAAGTTATAAACAGGGACCTACAGAATTTGCTTCTCAATGGTTGAGAAGGCTGCAGTTATTTTTCTCCAATTAGTTTACTTATTTAAACAACACAATAGATTTTCCTTGTGTAATTAACAGGGATTTTTCAGAATAATAAAGCTTCCACTTCCAAAAATACTTACCAAGTCAAGCAAAGCTAAGCAAAGCCAAGCTTCATCTCAGTTGGGGCTGGAATAGGATTTCGATATGGATCAGTTTGCTATTTCCATTTTCTATATGAGTAAAACAGCCCAGAGCTAAGTGAAATGACTTGCAATGGACACTGTGCAAGTTAATGGCACAGTTGCAATTTGACTAAATGCTCAGTCTGGTCAGTTTGTCTCTTTCTAGTATTTCCATGTAGCTGATGACAGAAGAGAATGACACATCTGTTCTTTGCGTGGGCTCACTGAAAGTAATTAAGAATGGCAACAAGTGTTAAGATGAACTAAGATCTCAAAGGCAGTGACACAGCTAGGGAAAACTGCAAAGCACTGATTACATTAATTGTGATCAGTTAGAGAAAACTCTCTCCTCTAAGCAGAAGGGTTTTGGAGAACTTGCCTCATGAACTTGCCTCAGGTGCTCAGCAAAACCTTGAGGGCCCAAAGCTAACTGGAAGAGTCAAAGTAGCAAAACTAGACCAGCAGCAGACACTGGAAGTGTTCCACCACCTCAAACCACAAGTCTGTTTCCCTGAGAATGCCCAAAGTTAGAGGCCTGAAATGGGAATAAGCCCGTGGCAAAGGTCTGCTCCCTCCCAGAAGGCTCTCCTCCTGCTCTGGCTGTGCCCAGGCAAGGGGAATGCTCACACCTGGGCATTCATACTGCAATGTGTCTGTACCATTTGCCTGGACACCCCAGCCCAGCATGGAATAGCCCCAGGCACCAGCAACCCTGCTAAGGGCAGGTCCCTCATGGGCAGGCTCAGGCCAGTCCTGCTGTGTTTGGCTGCATCAGACTTTAAATCACCAGCCATGAACAGCTGAAAGGCCACATAAATAAAGAAGAACTTAAAAATTTTCTGATAGTTGCTGAACTTCTTGTAAAAAAAGCCAACAAAGACAAATGAAGCAAATGCTAAATGTTTGAGATTTATGGTCTACACAATGACCTTCCTTTGAAACAGTGTCAGTGTCATTCCCCTTGCTGGCTGAGTGCACACACACTGTCTCTGCAGCAGTCCCTGACCATTTCTTTCTGGTTTCACTTCTTCTCCACCCTGATTTATAAGGATGTGTCCTGTCTTCATGTCTCAGGGAACACATTGGACTTTCAATAAACATACACAATGCAGTTCCTTTTCTCCCAAGAGTCAAAAGGAAAAGGCTCCTCCTGACAAGATAAACAACCCACCCACCCGTTCCCTCAAGCAAATACATCAGGGAGAAGATGACCAGCTTTGTGTTGTGCCCTGGAGGTTTCCAGCCTGATGTCTCCTGCAGTGGAGAGCTCTATCAGAGAGGGCCATCTCTTGAGAGTGGCCTGCCATGGGCCATCCCAGGTGGGAATCTCAGGCCCAGCAGTACGTGATGCTTGGCTCCTCCCTTACCTCTTCACCAGAGAGATGGATATTTTGCAGCAGGGCAGTATAATGCCCAAGGAGCCAGGCATTACAGACTCCACTCCATGGCCTGCAGGAGCTGATCCAGTTCCTGTTGAACTGATATCAAGTGATTTCTGTGGCTGATGGCTGAAATGTCTTTTAGACTAATAGCGTGGCATGGTTTTGATTTAAAAAAAGAAAAAAATCCATTGACCTATGGACCTTGGAACTTGTCAAATTTGTCTTACAACCTGACCCCAAGACCATTAAAGTCAGTTTAAAGTCCCCCTTTGATTCCATCGAACTTTAGATTGGCCCTTGGCAAATGTTTCAATTAACCTTTGCCAGGTTCCATGTTTGTAATGAAATCTAAATTCATGTTAGTTTTGTGTAGTTCCCATTTCTATAACAAATGTTCTTCACTGCCTTATTTCCAATAAAGAGATGTTCTCGGGCCCTGCAGACCAAGTGCAGCCTCAGATAGAAGATAAATCAGTGGCCACATGGGACCTGTGCTTAGAAGGATGCCATAGCAATGTCAGAAACAAAGTGGTTATTTATCAGAAGGTCCCAAAACCACTTTTCACCTCGGTCTGCTTATCCCTTTACCCTCTGTAGAGGAACAGTCCTGTTATTGAGGAGCAACACTGGGCTCACTGACTTGGTTACCTGAGGAGGGAGGAAAGAATTGCATTGACGTAAGAAATGCCTATAAGGCCAAAAACCAGGCAATGAAACACTCATCCAGGCTCAGACAGAGAAACAAGAGAACACAAGAGAACCAGGTGCCACCAGTCAAGTGGAAGAAGACAACTGTCTACATGACAACTCTTGAGCTGTAGAAAAAGTGAGGTCATTCACACCAGCACAGGCCTCTCTCATCTTCCATGAGGATGCAGAGATCTCAAATTATCCCACATTTGCCACCTTGCAAATCATCAGGGACAGTTGCCATGGATCAGCAGACACCTGATAACTTGTTACCCAGCAGTAAGTTCTTCATGTGTTCAAACTCGTGATCTCCCTTGGGACTGAAAGGTGCTCTGCAATGTTTTGGAGTGTGCCAGACTAGCGCTCAAATGCTGTTTACCTCTCTTTGATGCCCCTTTATTGCTATTTATTTCTAAGAATACCCTCAAAATTGCAGTTTCTGCTATTTTTTTATTAACTGGAATTTCTTGTTATTCACCTGCTGAGTGGAGTGATTATTTCAGAATACCCTTAGTGCTTGCCCCTCTCCTCACTGCAGCTTAAGGACTATCTTTTTGGAGGCTGCTTTTTTCTGGAATGGCTGTGTTTGGTGGTACCTCTGAGTGGGAATAAATTACTTCCAGATGGGCTGTGAAAACTGGTCCTTCAAAACACCAATATTAATCAGGCTCCAGCACTTATCTTTTGTATTGCGGCTGCTTGTCTCCCTCATCCCACCAGAACCAAGAGAGCTTAAATTAGCTTTCAAGGACACAAGTTCTACATCATTTTCACCTCCATTCAATTTTGTTTACTTTCTCAACAGCGTTGGCTCAATAGTACCCTGATATTCCCATCCAGTGCTTACTCAAGATCAGTCTGCAGAGCACATCTTCTGATGATAGCTTGGATTTTCGATTTGTAGTCCACAAAGGGCCATGATATAAAGGTGGTAACAAGATTTGGTGCCTTCTGGAATAAAACCTTGCACAGGCAGAAGCCACAGGATGTGCCAGAGCAGAAAGGCAGGCTGGATAGCACATAGCATATGGGAGACCTGGAGAAATGGATTTGGAGCAAGTCTAGCTTCCACGGCAACCAGCAGCAGTGTCAGGTCCTTGGGGTATGCTCTGCCAAGGAACCTTCTTCTGATGATGATGCTCAGATCTTACTATCACACAGGAGTTTTCTGAGGGCTGAAACGGTGTGGCACTTCAGTTGCCATCGTCACCCTTCTGCTTTTGAGTGCCATTTCAGTCCTGTGTGCCATGTTCAGTGTGGGTTTCCACAGAAATAATTGTATATGCTAGTAGTACATGCTTCATGTTCTGCAGAAGGATGACTGAAGACACTGAGGTCCCTTGCTGAGGTGCAGTTTGGGTGCCTTTCTTTACCTGGCAGTCAACTAGTAAACCAGCACAGATACCAGCTGAACAAAAATTCCTTTCACTCAGGGTTTAAGGCCCCACTTCTTGAGGAGCATGACAACTGTGTACCAAAAAGCCAAGTTATCTTAGCTAGTAACACACTGCAAAAGATGGATTTAAGAAAAATATGGTATGCTTTCCAAACACCAAGATAATTGTGTTGTGTTAGAGAACTCCTTTCAAGAAAAAAATTTGCTTGATATAAGGCAGATCCTTATGTCTGACTCAGGGTGGTTAAAACAACAACAACAAAACCCCTATAAAGCAAGAACGAGAAAGACAAGCAGGAGCAAAGAGCAAAAGCAAATGCAAAACATACAGAGCCTTGGAAAGTACAAGAAAGCAGAAAAAGCCTATAAATACTTATGTCAATAAAACAAGCCACTGGTCCTCATTTAATTAGCAATTTTTATTAACAGTGGTTTGTTGACTTGTGCAGTGTTTACCTAGGGCCCACATAAAAAGCATTACAATCAGGAGATAGTGGCATTTTAATCCCCCTATTCCCAGTGTGGAAATGAAAGTGCTAAACCGGTCATTTGTGTCCACCAATAGATCAGGGGCAGAGAGATCACCAATCTTTGTATTTTCCTCAGGAGTCAGGATGCAGGGGAGTATAGCCATGGGCCCAGCTGAGCTGCAGCTTGCAGAGAGGCAAGAGGTAAAATAACTTTGGCAGATGTCATTTCATCTGCTGCACATGGACTCATAAGACCACAGCCAGCAAAACAACTGCTGGTTCCCAGATCCATCTCTTCCTGCTAGTGGTGTAGCGGGATACAAGCCTGAGGTCACATACTTTATTTCCAGTCTTTGAACTCAAAACCCATTAATTATAAATCTAAAGTCTTGTCTATATCTAAAATGTAGGATTCCATTGCAGCAAAGCAAAACTGCTGGAGATTTTGGGCTGGAGGTAAGGGGCCAGGACTGACCTCACCTGATTTATTTACCACTGTGCTGAGTACTAGAGTGATCCTCCTCACTCTCTCTGTTGGCAAAATAGGAAACAAGATGGTCCATGATCATTTATTTCAGCAGGTCCTTTCCAGAGTTCAGAAAACATTGCTCTCTGCCTTAGTTCTGCTTCCCTTAATCTGACGTCAGGCAGGGGCTGAGCCACATCCAGAACTATCTCTAAAGGTCAAAAAGAAGTGTTAGATGAAGCTGCTAAGAGTGACCCCAAGGGATCAGTGCACTGCTGAGGCTTGCTGGTCCCTCTCCACTCTTGCTAAGTGCCCTGTGCCTGCCCAGAAAGGTCTGTGCTGCCAGGGGCAGGGGCCTGGTGGGGCAGGGAGCTTGTGATGCTGGCCATGGGTACAGGGAGAGCTTCCCCTCCATCCTCTCTGACCCAGGTGAGCTGTGTAGGGGAGGTCAGCCAAAGCTGTGTGTCCGGATGGTGAGGGTAGTGAGCAGGATGTTGTTTGCAGTCCTGGCCTGGACCCAGCAGTGGATCACCCCCGTTGCTGCTGGATCCTCAGCCTGCTTCGTGGACTGGAGGAATTTGTGCAGGGAAGGCTGGGGTGCCAGGAATGCAGCCTGTCTGGGTTATAGTACCTGCAACCCCTAATTAGTCAAATACTTCCAAGTCAGACGCCGGTGACTAAATGGGTGTGGACTGAAATCCTCTTCCTCCAAGGGGGCTGGCATGTGTCTGGGACGGGGTAAGGCAGCAGTCCCCTGCCCGGTGTGGGACGGGTCTGCTGACACGTCACTGTCTCAGGGGGGTTCTTGTGCCTGCCACATCCCAGCTCTCCTCCTGTCACCCGCAGCATGCCGAGGTCAGGCTGCCCGGGCCAAATCCAGCAAGGCCCCCCACCATCTGCTGGGCTGGGGCCACCTGTGGCTCCTGGCTTTGCCCCAGGCTCGCAGGTGGCACAGCCCTGGGATCCGTGGCTCTGGATCCACCAGCACCGCTGTGCCTTCAGCCAGCCCGGAGCAGGCAATCCATCCTTCACAAGGGCCCCCCATGGCTGATGCTGACAACTTTCCACTACCTCAAATAACACAACTCTCGCACCTCAGCCCACTGCAGTGGGCAATGAAAACACGGCTTTTTTTCCATCTTACAGTTTCCTCAAAAATGAAGGAGGCTGAGCTGTCCCAGGCTGCAGAAGCCAGCGTCAGGATCTCTGACTTGCTGCTGGGGCTGGGCTGGGTGTGAGGCATCCCTGCTGGCTGATGGCATTAGTGACCTTTATCTCCAGGAGCAGGGTGAGGAAGGATAACCCACAAGTGGCTTTAATGGGTGACCATAAATATAATGGGAGACTTGCAATCACATAATTATCTGTCTAATCCATCCATCTGTTGTAAACACACTTTATTGATTATACACACACACACATAAGATATATATGCAATATGTATATATATTTGCAAAATGCTTGACAAATCATTCATGGATTGGAAGATTTATCCTACTTGTCACAGCTGTTCCAGCTGCTGTTTCCATTATAGCTATTCTTTTCCAGTGCTCCTAACTTTCTTCAACGTGGCACTTTTATGCTGGCATTTAAACATTGTGTTTCAACAGTCTGAAAGGAAAAATAGGAAGAGACCTCATTTGACCACTTTTACATTCCGTAAAAGTGAAAAATTCCTTTTCCCACGTTTCTGTGTTAATAACAGACTCCTGTGCTCTGTCTGACTGATGATGAGACAATTTACCTGGGAGGCATTGTGATTCTCTCAGCAAAACAAAGCAAGAAACTTCTGTAACTCTCCCTGGTCCTTGCTGCCTCAGGGGAAAGGAAAGGGGCAAAAAAGCAAATAAGACTATTTCCTTCCAAGGGAAGGGAAAAAACAGTATACAAAAGAAAAAAAACCCTTTACATGTGGGTTTATTAGCGCTATTTGTAAATACTCTCCAAGATTGAAGCCTTTTCCTTCCTTCTTTTCAATAAGGAAAAATGTGGGGAGGGATTTTGTCTCATTCCATGAGGAGATTTGAGCTGTTTCATTGTAGGTGGGGATGCCATTGCCCTGCTAACACCCTGCTGCAATGCAGCCTTGCCAGACTAACAGGAGAGCTGTGAGGGGTGTGAGGGCAGGGCGACACTAAGCTGAAAGTTTGAGATGGCACAGTTTCAAGAGGTTCAGCTGTATATAAAAGGAAATAAGCATTGATTTGGGTGATGTGTTTCTTTTCTGTTACCAACACCGACAGGAATGTATGGAAGTAGGGGTGCAAAGAGTACCTCTCCCTCAGTGTGTGAGGTGGGCTGCTCTCCGTCCTGCCTTGTGCAGGAGCTCAGAGGGATGCTCAGGCAGGCTGCCTGGTCTGGAGAGCTTTAGGTCGAAAAGGTGTACATGGGAAAGAACTACACCTGTGCCCATGGCCAAGATAGCATGGTCCTGGAGCCTTAACTCATACATTTCTCTCTCCTGTAGCCAAAAGTCAGATATGCCAGCACAATAGCTGTAAGGCAGGAGATGTTGAGCCAAAGTTTGCTGAGGCTGAGCAAATATTTCTAACTTTGGGATCACTGTGTGAGTGTCCTGTGCTTTGCAATCCTCCCTGTGCAGCTGTGGCTAGATGCTGACGGAGACAAGACAATGGGTTAGAATAGAACAGAATGGAATAGTATATTTCAATTGGAAGGGACCTGCAATGATCATCTGGCCCAACAGTCTGACCAATTCAGATGGATCTCTGATATGACCTGACACAGTAGATCTTATTTTCTGATCTGTTATCTGTCAAACCTAGTCCCTCTTTGTTTAGGTATATTGTAATACACAAGGTGCCTGCCCAGTCCTTTTCAAACTGCATTGGAAAGGCATGAAATTTCTCAAACTCCTCTGGGAAAAACAAGGTGATGGTACTGCTGCTGCCCTATGTACCAGGCAGTGCCTCCATGGCTGAGCTGGTGGTTGGGATCAGGAGGTTGGTCTTCACACCAGGCTGCAGATGCTGGAAGCAAGGCTGGGGAAGAGGAGATCTGGAGGCTTTGAAGGCAGCATGCTGTCAGTGTAGAAGGTATGTGAGAGCTGAGGGTGGATCGATAGTGAATTTGGGCTTTGCTGGTGATTGCAAGATGTTGAAGGATTGCCCTGATAAGAAAGGTGTTTCTGTAAGCAGGAACAAATTGGATTTTTTAAAATTTTTTTTTAAATAATTGGGCTTTCCTGGCTTGAGCATATATGTCAATCTTTCTGTGGTGTAAATTAGTCTTAGCTGGTGATTTAGAGCCACCAAAGGCCCCATGCTGAAAGAGTGCAGCCAAGGTGCAGTGATCCCACAGCTCGGTGTGGGTGGATGGGATGGACCAGCTGCCTGGCCCCGGGGCTGGGATGAGCGGAAATGGCAGGGAAGAGGGCCAGCACTGGTCCCAGCAGGGTTTTTCCCCCTCCTGTGACACTGCAGCTGTGAAATCCCGGGGTTAAGGATGTCTGCCCAAAAAGCTGGCACTGCCTGTGTGTCTCTGGCATAAGACCAGCACCATTAGGGAAGGTGCAGGTTCTTTCCTGCCACTCAGCTACCAAACTGTGGCCCTCTTCTGAAACAGTGCTCCCTGCCCACCTGAGCTGTGGGTGGTCAATTAACCCTGCCAGTCTGGGCAACACACCCAGGCAGCTCCTGAGGCTTCCATCCACTGGGGATGGAGCAGGGAGAGCCAAGGGCTGAGGCAGCAAAACGGTACCTCCTGGGTCTTGGGCTTCTCTGCTTCACGGGCAGCAAGATCCCTGTGCATGCAGGAGCCTGATGCCAGCAGCCCCCCTCCCTGGCTGTGGGATTTGGGACTGCCCAGCAGCTTGTCTGGCATGCCCTGGTGCTGGCCACGTACATAATCCCAGGGCAGGAGCCGTGCTTGAACTGCATGTGAACCGTAAATCCCCACTCCTAAAGCCGAGGGCAGTTCCCGCTGGCAGCCTGCTGCGGCGGCTCAGCCCGGGCCCCGGCACTGCCGCCCAGAGCAGCCGGCTCATTTAAATTGCTTTATAAATGGGCCAAAGAACTCTGGCTCCAGCCTTCATCTGAGTAATAAATACACAATAAAGCAGCCTCAGTGGCTGAGCGAGGCCAAACAATCAACACTTCCAAAACAGGGAGGATGCTCTTACTGAAAAGAGGTCGTCTTTTGTAATGTTTTAGCCCTTTTCTGCCCCTTTTAAGGATTTCTCCTGGAGGAGATGGAGTAGACGCTATGTTTAGCCAGCTGTATGCCCAGATGGTCACAACATTTATGAACAACATCCCCTAGGAATAATTGTATTAAGTCTTCTTTGGATTTTATACTCTTGAGGGCCTAAAAAAAAAAAAAAAGGAAAGATTCTCTAGAATTAATGGTTTGGCACTTCTGCATTTGATTACTGTATTAAGAAAGCAGCCAGTGCCTGACAGGTTTTTGTAACCACCTCCAAACACGAGACATCACACAGAACTATGACTTCTTAATGAAAAGCTGGAAAGTGTATAATTGAGGCTGAGGTAGGATGTGCTGACGTGCCAGAAAGGACATTTGAGCCCTGCTATACCAGTATGCCCACATGGATTTAACTCCATGCTCACCGGCCAGGTGAGGAGCTCTTCTCGCGCAGATGAGAAGAGCCAGTGAAGAGTTTCCATCCTCCTGTTAAGCAGCACACATGGGAATGAATTTGTGCTCTATTTGGCTTGCAAATTTTACATCACCTATTGCTTTTCCACTCACTTCTTTCTTTGGAGAGAGAGAAAAGAAAGCAACCAAAGAAAAGAAAGCAACAAACAAGAGAGATCAATGAACTACGGCAGAGCACTCTGCTGCACACACACGTCCCACCCACCCTGGGAGAAGGCAGGGAAGGGCAGGGGGGACGAGGGGAGGAATGAAGGCAAAGCCATACAGTTCAGTTAAGGAACATGCTGAGAGATGAGAGTGATGATGGTGACTGGCTAAAAACTTTTCAGGGAGACCATTTGGAAGGGTTTGTAAGTTTTAAAAGCTAGCATGCACTTTCCTGATGCATCCCAGTGGATCACGAAGTGCTTGGCAAGAAACAGCACTGCCCTCCCGTTAGCAAACTCCTGTCTGATGACACCCATTTTACAGACAGGGACACTGAGGCACAGAGAGGTTATTGCAAGGAGAAATTAACTTCCATTACGGAAAGACAGATAACACCTGTGATTGCAGAGATCCAACCATAATGGTCAGGAGATCCTTACCCAAAAACTTACATTTCTATTTGTTATTGCCGTTTTGGAAAAGTCATGAATAGAGGCATAAAATGGATCTGCAAAACGTCCACCCCACACTGGGATCACCAATACTTCTCTGCAACCCATCACAAACTGTAGTCAATGACTTGCAGCCATAAGTGGTATATTCAGTAAAAAGCAGCTGAAAAGGGTATGACTGGTGGTCTAGGTCCTTGTGATAGCAGGGAATGTACAAAATTACTAAAACAGATGTGAACACTCCCTATTGCTCCAGTGAGCTCTTGGACACCAAAGATGTCCTGCACGTAGTGCATGGGAAATTAGATCAGTGCTTCCCTGAAGCCATAGCAGCCTACAAAACATCACACCACAGGCAAAACCAGCTGTTCCCAGCCCAGGAGACCCCAACAAAAACCAGCTGTCTGGTGTCAGAGGAACGGGAGCATTGCTCTCTGACTCATGTTTGGTAGCTGGCCTCTGAAAAGTGGCTGCTGCAGGACTGCCTGGGCTTGGGTGTGAGTGTCCCTTGGTCCCAAGAAGCTGCTCTGGCTGGCTGGTTGTCCCTTGGTCCCGAGAGGCTCCACTGACTGGCTGTCAGTGCCTGCCATGGCCTTTGTTCGGATGCTCTGGGGGAGTTTGGCAGATAGGATTCCTGCACATCCACTCCGTTCCTCAAGACCCTGGTGAGATGGCTTTGCTGCCCCTCTCTGTTCCTGCACCACTGCAGGCAGCTACAGCAAACCCCATAACTGAGGCTCCTGGCATTATCCTCCTACCACACATAGGATTCCTGTCTCTAAAACAGAGAAGGGATGAGATTAGCATCTTCTCCCTCTCTTGCTATGGCAGCTTTTGACAGACAGAGGGATGGGGGAGTAGAAAATGGGGTAAAGATAGAGCTGTGTGTTTTGATAGGAATTGTCATTACCCTGATAGCAGTGAGGTTATGTGGGGACACAGTGGCTCTGACTTGCTGCAAGCCACCGGCTGGAGGAAAGGGTGGCTGAGGAGCTCAACATGGGGTGAAGGGGTTTTACTTTAGCACAGACAGTGGAGTGCATGGGGATAACAAACCTCTCCCTCTGCTGGCACCATAAACATGTAATGCACAAACCCCTGCAGACTCAGGTCACATGATTCATCCTCCTGAATCCCATAGCCCACAGGGTCAGGCACAAACTTTAAGCCTGTTCAATGTATCATTCAGGAATGAACCAGGTCGTTTTTACTCGTCTTTTAAAAGACACATGTTTTCATTATATATGCTCCACGTGGAGGCTAAAGATCCAGAAACGATGGCTATGGAGTTTTGGCGTTCCCTCTCATCAGTTTGGTTAATTGCTCGTTTCATTTACTATCTGGGTTTTAACTTTCCTATGGATCACTTGGCTCTTGAAATTCCGTAAGTACTGAAAGTCAGCAAATTTTGGGAAGTGTTCTCTAGAGGAAAGTCCTGGAACTCTTACAACAGGCATAATTTTCATTTGTGCAGGTTTAGTGCTCTCACAGAATAAATAAGCATTAACTATCCCGCAACCACGCCAAAATGCAGTCGGTTTGTAGCCTGCTGTGTGCTGCACTAGAAGCCCGAGCATTTTACCTTGCAGACTAAAATGCCTCTGTGAACAGGAATTGTGATCATTACTCAGGAGATACTTTCCAGATGAAACCTCACTCAAAAATAGCTATGCCTGGATTTAGTACCTGTAATACCAAGACAGTGGTATTTGCATTTAAACACTAACTTCAGTGCTAGGGAACTCATGAAGGAGAAAGGTATACTTTTAACTAACCCTTCTAGCCACTGGGTGCCACTAGTGACTTGTTGGGTTGAGGGTATAGCAGCTACCCTGAAACTTTAGGGGAACAACCCACATGTAAATCCTCCCAATACGTTAATACATAGGAAGTTCACCTTCAACCTATTCAATTTACTTAAAAAGCATCCACCCTGCATGTCTCTGATTTCCCTCTGTTCTAATTCCCAGTGGCTGTACTTCAGTGCCAGGGTACCATTCAGGGTGCTGGGTTAGAGACTGTGTAACCAGCTCTAGGAAAGCCTGATGATGCAAGCAAAGCACTCAAGCTTATGCTCACGTTTATGACAACTGAGCAGCGCCTTTGCAATCAGTGAAACTGCTCCTCTGCCTACAGACAAGCACATATTTGACTGGATTAGTGCATGAAGTGACTGGAATCGAAGGCATGGTCAGCAAAGAAGCCCAGTGAGCTACTGCTTTTGCTGCTGGTTATCCTCCTCAAATTCATCCTTGGCAAGGCAGACGCAGTGCCAGACCCTCACATGAGATACATATAATGACTGCTATTAATTCCTAGCAGGGGACAGGATCAGACCCCTGGGTTTAATGGACTGCTTTTCATCTCTGTAATCCCCATCCCATCTCTCATTCTGCTTTTCACTTCAAAATTGCTTTGCCTGCCTCCCCCTCCTCCATTCTTATTGTTCTGGTGTTCCCTGCCACGATTTCTCCAAAGGCAGGATGGTGAGGCAGTTCATCTACAATGGTCCATTTCTACAAATAGTCACATACAGGTGGAAATATGTACATGAGCTTATTCTACACCTGAAAACATACAGGGCAAGCAAATAAACCCCTGGAATCTACTTGAACACTGTACCTACAGAGAGCTCTCCACTGTTTTATTGTCTGATTTAAACTAGAGTGATACAAATTCTGTGTAGGGACAAGACTTAACGAGCCAGTAATTTGCACGTGTACATGAAACCCCTACAAACCAGGTTTAAATAGAAACTGAGCCCTTGAATAAGAAATCCAACAGAGGAACAGGTTTCTGGGGAGCAATGAGCTACTGTGTGTCGGCTACCTCAGGACAACAAGCTGGTTGCAAACCAGTGGTACCTGCAGTGAATGCACCCCATGTCTGTGCCAGTCCTGTTTCTCACATCTCCAGTGTGAGAGCAGGCACACAAGCACTGTATTACACTGGCTGATGTGCTGTCGATCCACACGCTGGTGTATCTCACAATAAGAGTGCCCACAGATCCCAGTGCACAGTCTTCTTTCTTTCCTCCAGTTCCAGGAGTATCCAACGTCCACTGATGGCTCCACTCTCCCTGCCCGTGGTCCCCCTCCCCTCCCTGCTGCTGTTCCAGCCGCAGGGGCTGGCTGCTCCCACGCTCCCATTTGTATGTCACTCACGCGTCTCTCCCCACTTAGAGCTGTCTTCTGTTTCCTGCTGCCAAGAACCGTCTCTATTTGAGACTCCATTTCAAACCCATGATTACCAGGAGCCTTCCTCTCTTCTCATCTCTCTTCAGCTCTTTCTTACTCTTCACTTCTTCGTCTGCATTTTATTTTGGTCTGTGAGCGCGTGCTCTGGGGCAGGGAAGCCCCACGCGTACTTGCTGCGCTGCAGGAGTGATGTGACAGCGCGATCCTCACTGTGCAGAAGGGACCTGGAAAAAAAGGGACCTGGAAAAAAAGGCACCTCATCATCTGAAGGCAGCAAGGACAGTGTTGTGATGAATTTTTAACTATTATCCCTGATTCTGTGGTTGGGAATACTCCCATGTTTTCTTCCTGCCGGTAAGGCAGCCTTCTGGATCAAGAGTAAGGCAGAAGAGGAGCAGAAGTGTCACACAGCTGCTTCAAGTCTCAGCTGATCCGCCCTCCTCAGGGCCACCTTCTAGCATGGGCTGGGGACTGGGCTCAGAGCAGCTTGGTGTGGCAGGCTGCAGAGGAGCACATCGGCGGGAAGCCCTGGGTGCAGACAGGCTGCATGACAGAGTAAAAAGGTTCCAAACAGAGTTTCATTTTCCAGTAGCTGTACTGGGTAAATAGGGCCAGGACACAGACGGGTAATGTGCATTGCTAAGGCCAAGCCCATGGACTGTGTTCAACTGCTCATACTCGCTAGGACTCCCTTTTTAATTAATAAAGATTTTTCTCCTTCAGACATTTTAAAAATTACTCAGACGGTTCCTTCAAGCTGCAGGTTTCACATGAGAGAAGGGTTGCAAGAAATCACCATTTAATTAAATAAACATCTCTTTGAACGGTGACCCTTCTCCAAAGTTGGAACCTCCTTGCCATCATTAGAGCCCCACATAAACTCTAGCAGTTAGCAGCCTGCTTCGGGATTACAGTGTTCGTAGCAAGAGAAATTGCTCCTGAGATCATTTAACCTCCCTGGGGAGATGACAGGAAGGAATTAATCTTCCGCTGCTAATCCGCCCTGTGCTGCTGGATCAAAAATTGGCATCGATGGGGGTGCCTGCGCAGGGGAGCCTGCGGTGGCATTTACCATCCGTGTGTGCTCCCTCCCACCTCCTCCTCCAGCGCGGCTGAGGAAACAGGGGGCAGCTATTTCAGGAAGTCTACGTAACATACTATTAAACCATTTGTGCTGGCTGCGAAGGAGATTTGGTTTCTAGCGTTCCCCTCCAGTCCTAGCTGTGTCAGCAAGGTGAACACTACAGAAGGGCTTTCACTTTAGTCCCAGGAATCAGTCTCCACCTTGGCTTTGTCGCTACTTGCCATCTCTTTTCTTTTATATCAATTTGTTTTATATTATTATTGTTATTATATTTGTTAGTGATTTATGTAGATTATTCAGCGGTGCCCAGGTACATTTTTATTCCCCAGAGTGCTTGTAGGAAATAGAATGTGCTGGTATGACCCTCTGCTCATGAGAGCCTTTGTGTCAAAAGCAGTTCTGCATGGAATGGAAACCTCCATTTTTATTTGTTTTTTCTTTTCCTGGTGAGTAAAATGGATCCAAGAAATAATTCAATCTGCTTGTGAGCAATCTGTGAGCAGAGAGGGGGTTCAGGTTTACAGAGTTGAAGTGGGGCTGGTCCTGGAGCAGGGACAATTCCTTGAGATACAGCACCCAGACACACAGTGAGAATAGCAAGTAGTGAACACCCTTAGCAACTGGCTTGTGAAAAAAAATTAATTTGCTAAATCATCGGCATTAAGTTGCCTTGAAGGTTGTAAATCACAAGGCTGTACAAAGGGAAACCTGCTCCTGCGTAGTCTGTGAGCAGAGAAAGACTATTACGATGGATTCAACTATTCCTAACTAATAAGAACTTATTAGAAGGAGTTCAGAAAATGCTAGGCTCATCCAAATCAATGGCCAAGCTCCTGCTGATGTTGGCAGAGGCAGGATGGGACCCGCTGGGCAGATTTTTCACAATAGAGGACAGCATCTTGTTTCCTTCTCCACAGCATTCAGGTTTTCAGCCCAGGACCAGCTGCCCCTGCCAGACCTTGTGCTGTCCCAGCTCCCACCTCAGCAGGCAGCAGGACCAAGGGGATCCACCAGGATGCCCAGCTCAAGCCTTGGCACAGAAGATGCTGTGGATAGGAAAGCCAAACCCAGAGCGAGACAAAGCTGCAGTGAGAGTTCTCAGGAAGGCTCTCACTAGGTGGAGGAGGGGACGGGGCAGTGTGGGAGCAAAGTCAGACCCTTCTGTTGCTAAAACCAACCCTGACACAGGCTCTTTTCTCCCCTGACTGATCCAAACACTTGCAAAAGACAGGTTTTCTTTTCACTAGCAGCACACCACCAAATGGGATTTGCAACAAGGAGGTGTGAGGGATAACAGCCCATCCCTCATACCCAACAGAGCCTGCAGGCTTCTTTTTCTGCTTTCAAGTTTCCCGTGCATTAATCCCCACAATAACACACGATCATCAGAAAAACCTTGGGAAATAGGGGGCAGGGGGATATGGACACTTTTCAGAGAGAAAGGTATAAAAGGAAGCAAAAAACAATCACAGTGGAAAAACATAGGTCATTTGCTCTTCCATTTTTCTGTCAAATGGTGATTAGAAGAGAAAATGTTCTTTCTGTACCAGTCAGGAAAGGAAGAAACATGTTCCACTTCTCTCAAAAAAAAAAAAAATCCAGTGAAGCAAGAGTGATGCTAGTTCTCTAACTCAGAGAAGCAAAGCAGTCTCCAGGAGTCTGTGGAGGTTTGTGAAGGTGCCCTTGCAGTTATGTGTTAAACACTGGGAAAAGCTTGTTTCCCAAATGTGTAGGGTGGCACAGATGACTCCAGCAAGCTGTTTGTCAGTTCTTGGGTATCCCCAGCTACCCAAACCTGCCTCCTGTGTCTCTCACTTGGAGTTTTGGAAAGTTTTCTGTAGGCTTGCAGAGTTTCTCTGAAGATGCTCCCCCATCTCTCTGAAGATGGCATTAAGCTTCACCAGCGCTGGTCCTGGTGTGTCTTGCTCTGGCTGTATCCTCCAGATGCTGGTACTGGACAAAACCAAGGTTGCCTCTGAATAAATCTTTTGTCTTCTCTGCTCCACAATAGGAAGCTACAGGTAGGAGCTGGGATATACAGAAATGCACTTGTGGAGCACACACTTCAATGTTCTTTATTTCTGGTCTGCGATCATGGGTTATTGTATTCTAGAACAAATGATAGCTCAGATGATATAAACACAGGTTCCAGCTCACCTAACA
>NW_008238126.1:1844085-1852656 GCF_000691975.1 Corvus brachyrhynchos
CAACAATCATTTTCATTTAAGCCAAAAAGTAGTGTTTGGATGTGTTTAGGATAACCCTATTCTGCATTTTGTTTCAAGGAGAGCACATCTACCTATGCCAAGTGAAGTCCAAACTGCCTGCTAATTCATGAGCTGGGGTAACAAGCTCCACAAAACTTGAGGATGTCGCTGCACTTGTGGCAGTAGGCACAGACTGGAGCTGCCTGGTCAATGTGCAGCAACAAATGGGGCAGAACTCACAAATGGCCACGTCACCCCTGTGGGCTCTGGCACCACAGTTCAGCAAGTCCCAGTGCCCAGCCATGACCTACTATAGTGTTGTGGGTGCTGATGACATGCACCAAGCACAATATGATCTCATCTAATACCATTTCACACAAGGAGTCACTCAGGCTAGTGGTTCTAAAAGACCTTTATTCGACCTGGCCCTTTGACAGTCAATTCGTGTTCCCTGCCTAACACAACATGGTTAAAAACAAGCAAACAACCCAGTATAAAACATAAGCATCTGCAGCAGAATATATATTTCATTTTTACATTAAAAACTACTTACAGTGATAGATGACAGCATGGTACAATCCAGAAACCAGCTGCCTATATTATGCATTATATCAATATTTATTTTAATTCTAAAGAACCATAGTCTGGGGACTTTTACTAAAATAGATGCTGCAAATGGTGTCCTGATGGATTATTCTTCATTCCAAAGTAACTGTACTTGGACATCTCTGAATGCTGTTTGTCACTTTTTCTCCTCTCTCGGTTTTTCAGCATGCTAGAAAAAGAAATGAGAGAATAAAAATAGAGCTAACTGTGTAACTGAGGTGAGAATAATCTTCCCTGGCAATAGAGCACAATTGGTCTCCAATTGTAATTACTGCCTTTCTCACGCTCTAACAATAGATCTGGAATGGTGTTTTGGGGATACAGGGCTTTCCTTCGCAGAGCCATTGCTGCGTGATTCCCTGCGTTGAGCGGCTGTGCTTCTTCCCTGCTCCCCTTAAACCTTTCCCAGCGCCAGTGACAAATAGCCTAAGCAAATACCACACACGTGCAGCACGTTGTGATATGCAGAAGGTATCAGCTCAGCACATAACCCAAGCCGAGGCTCTGCCAGTGCTGCTGATGTACAAGCTCTGCTGGGAGCAAAGGGAGCCGAGGCAGTGCTGGGCAGGGGGAGCAGTCAGAGCTCCCTGTGCACAGGAGCTTGTGCAGCCTCTGGAACGACCCAGGGTAGCACTTCCTTGAAGCCACTTCTTTTGCAACAGACAGGGGCTCAACATTCAGAAGCGTCAAAGACCATAAATAAGGGCACTTTGCTGTATCACTAAGCTGAAAGGTTTTTCTGCTGCTCTTCCCTTGCAGACCCAGAGGTGAGGTAGCGTAGAAAACACAATTCAGGAGCTATCAAAAAGGAACATGGACAATTTTCGCTCCTTGAAAATGTGTTTATGTTTTTGTGTCATCTTCAATGCCTAATTGCTCTTTTTGGGGGGCAGCATGACTAAAATGCAGCATTCATGTCTATTAGAAATTGGAAAGAGCGAGCTATTTCTTTGGTGCAGCCCTGTTTATTTGCAAACAGTTGGCATGTAGAATGCAGGAGGGATCAAACAAGAGGAAACAATTCCTTTTCCTCCAGTTTCAACTTTGTTTCTGGAAGCACTTTAATCCCAGAGCTTTTTCTCTGAGCGTTTTCTCAGTCCTGCTACAAGTGGTGCTACGATTACTGCTTGCTTGCTGACATTCCTGAAGCTGTCCATGTGGTTTCTCTTATTTGTCATACATACAAGCATCCTTTTCTACTTATTTCCATAGCTACCCATTTCAGTTTAATCCATCTCTTAAGTGAAAGATGGTGGTTACACACTTCATTTCCCATATAACTGTATTAGCCAGGTTAATGATGATATTTAAAACCCAGCGTTTTGTTGAGGATATTCAAATCAATGATCATTGCTTTGTTATTGCTGTTACTGCAATGATCCAGAATCACAAAATCATAAAATCACAGAATGGGTCAGGCTGGAAGGGACCACAGTGGGTCATCTGCTCCCATGTCCCTGCTCAAGCAGGGCCATCCCAGAGCACATGGCACAGGATTGTGTCCAGATGGTTCTGGAATATCTCCAGTGAGAGAGACTCCACACCTTCTCTGGACAATCTGTTCAGTGCTCAGTCACTGCACAGTGAAGAAATTCTTCCTCATGTCCAGGTGGAACTTCCTGGCCATCAGTTTCTGCCTGTTCCTCCTGTCCCATTGCTGGGCCCCACCAAACAGAGCCTGGTCCATCCTCTTCCCCCTCCCTGCAGACACTGACAGAGGGGGATGAGGTGCCCTCTCAGCTGCCTCTTCTCGAGGCTGAACAGGCCCAGATCCCTCAGCCTTTCCTCAGTAAGATGTTCCAGTCCCTTCATCATCTTTGTCACCCTCTGATGAACCCAGCAGGCCCAGCAAGCTCAGCCCTGGTACGAAAGCTTTCATCCTCTTCAGACTGCTGGCTCCATTTCTGTGATGAGCATTTCTAAAACTCTAGAGTTGAAAAGTTGTCTAACCTCCCAGCAAATCTAAGAAAATCAATCCCACCTCAGAAACTAGTTTACTAAAATGTTATGATGCTTTTATTATCAACATTAAATGGCAGCCAAATTTTACTGGGAGGTGCTCAGTGGTGACAAGGCTTTTTCTGCCCTTGCATTATTTAAAGGTTAAAAGTAGAAGGGTATATCACTTAAGATATAGGACAAAATATATATAAATGTAAGGATAATGGTTCTTCAAATAGTGAACCCTGAAAAGGGCTGCGTGGGTGTAGCCTAAGGAACGACATAAACATCAACCAATTATTTTTGCATTTTCTCTTTCTTAGTGTAAGCTTCAGCAGCTGGGTCCCATATGAATATGTCATGACAGATGACAGTGATATGAGCAGATGAACCCCAAGGCAACCCGCTATCCTGTCAAGGAGAGGGCAGAGATGGGTCCCCTAAATATGCATAGGCTGTGTCACTGACAGCAATTTACTGTTGTGGTCAGGAGCCTGGAGTCGGTGTTCTTCCCCAGGAAGCAGGTTTTAAAATATTTTTAGGCAGGAATACCATTAAAGTTTGTCTTCAGTAAGAATCGCTGACAAAGGAGAGCCCAATCTTTCACAACCTGGTGAAATTTCGCTTTTTTTTTTTAATCTGGCATTTAAAACAACACTTAACTAAGCCCTGCCAGCTGCCTTACCTAGCAACATCAAGCTGAAGAGATTGGAAAAAAGGTTACTGGGATGATTTGTAATAAATGTTTACATTTTATAAACCGGCTTACACCTGTGTTTTGTCTGGCTGTGGCCATGTGGTTCAAAACACTGAAAATGGAGGCAAATGCACAGTTTCTTCTTTTAAGGTGAGGTTTCCAGCACCAGCAGGGTGCAAAAGGAGTGGCCAATCCATTACCTCCATTAGGAGCTGTATAAACAAAGCAGCCACCCTGTGATGCTGACAACACACAGCCTGTTGCTCGAAAGCTTGGATCAGTTCCTCTTCTGGCTTGCACCACAAAAAAGGCACAGTGGCTGTCACAGACTGTGTGTGACAGTGCAAAGCAAGGGCTGAATGTTGCTCCTGGTGTCTCTGTAATGTGAGGAATTCAAGAGCCTCATTTAAATATTAAATCCTTCCTTTTCCATACCCCATCTTCAGTCGTGTTCTCCATTTCAAATACCTCCTCTGCTCTCAAGCAGTGACCAAAACCTTGCCATGGTATTTTGAAGGGATGCCAGTGATTTCTTATGGCAGGGATTCATAGGAGGGGAAGCTGGTGTGCATACTGCTCAAATAAACTGTGCTCAATCAAGTAAAAGGGGGGATGTCAGTGCTAAGGTCATAGTTAAAGCCAGTCTGGAGTTTGCAGCCAAAAGAGGAATCAAATACCCCTGTACCAAACTTCCCTGGCTGAGTTTAATCTCCAGATTTTAGAGACTAGCTCTTGCATAAGGCACAGAGGGGTTAACATTATTTTCTGGCATAGCAACTAATTTCTAAATTATGTTCATTTTCTTTCTCATTTATTTCTAAATAATTGTAAATACCAGACTTTACAGATGGAAGATCAGATGGCACCTCAAGGTTTCTGTTGTTTTGTACCTGGGGAATTTCAGGCACCACAAATCATTCCTCCTGCTTCGGGTGGCAGGTCCGAATTATGCTGAGTTTAGCCAAAGGGAATGGTTGGGTTTGCCAGTAATGTGAGTTTAAAAGCCTTCCACCTCTTGCATTGCTCACCTGATAATAGAAATTACGGAGGTGGATTTTCAAGGTAACAGGGGAGTGAGATGTGTGGGATACGGGTGCTGTGCACATGATGTGACGAGCAAGTGACAGCACTGGGTGGAAGTGGCTAAGCCCCACTAAGCCCCAAGTGCTCCAGTACCTCTGCAGTACAGGAGGAATGGACTAAGCCTGGCTCTGGGCCCTGAGGTTCTGCACCAGATCAGCAGTGTTTGCAGCTGTCCTTGCAGAAGTCTCGCCCACATCACCTTCACTCTCCTGCGCTCAGCCCATGCCAAAGGAGCTGCAACTTTGTGCTGGTGTGCACCAGCCCTGACTGCCCCACAAAGCTGAGGCAAGAGCAAGGGGCTTCCTCTGAGGGCTGACGCCATGGGGTTAAGGGCTGCTGGGCTTTTACCCTTCCAGGAACCCAGCCCTGCTCCTGCTCACACAGTCTGTCCCTGGCATGTGGTTTATCTGCACCTCGGGAAGCTCAGCTGGCAGGGCAGAGGGGTGCAGGCAGCTGCAGCAATGGGATTGTGTGAGGCAGCATGGAAGGGGAAGGAGAGCTTACATGGGAATTGTTCAGGGTTTGAAAGTTGGGGTCTGCCCAGGCTTTGTCAGCTCACAGATCCTCTGTTTCTCCCTGCTTGGGTCCAGATTGACTACAGAGCCAGTTTTCTCACCTCTCCCCCTTGGAGCTTGTCAGTCCTGCAAACCCACAGAGAACATTACAGACAAGCCCGTACCTACACTTCAATATCTTTACCACCTCTTCTCATGCTGCCCTCCTTACTGTCCCACACATCTCCCCTTTCTCCTTCCCTGCTCCCTCACTGCCTTTATTTTTTCCTCTGTGCCCATAATATATAAACTCTCCAGTGATTCTGTATAAATGAGCAGTGAAAGAGCTGAGCAAGAGTTAGAAAACAGGAGAAAAGAGTTAGTCTGTGCCCTAGGAACAGCAGAATATAGAATTAATCCAGGACATGGTCTGGAAAAGGAGAGAGAGAAGGGGAGTCAAGTAAAGAGGTCATACAGAAAGCAAGGCGGTATGTGAAGATTTAGGGCTTTGCAAGACACTAGGGGAGGAACAGAGATGAAAATACATGAGCCATGCCATCTGTCAATGTTTGCACAGAAATCCCACCAAACCAAAAATACTGTTTAAAATCCATTAAAGTTGCTCGTGGCACATCCCACCAACAAAAACATTAGAAAGCCATGAAGTCCCTGGCCAAGCCTTCACTTAGGTTTGAAGCCCTTAACCGCAGTTTCACGTTCGGCACATCACCCCAGCGACTTCTAGAACCCACAGGCTTCCTCCCTCCCTTCCCACTTGAAACCTTTAACCTGAACCAACCTTTGCCAAGAAAACAAAATGCAGCATCGTTCTTCCTCAGTGCACCACCTAACTCACACCAGCACAGGCAGCAGGGGAGAACTTGTCCAAACCTTGAACTCTCCTACAATAGATTCCCACTTAAAAACAAACAAGAACCATTTGCATCATCGTACATAGCTCCCTCCCACCAGCTGCTGAGACCATGTACCCTGAATTCCTGCTTCTCAGGGCACCACCAATCCACACAATTGCTCCTCCTGCAAACCACACTGCACAGTTTGAGTTTACGGTTAGGCAGCTTGTGTGGGGACAGGGGGAGGAGGTGTGTGGGTTGTGGGTGGTGGATGTGGCTGACGTAACGTGGAGAAGGTGAAATCATGCTCGCAGATAGCTGAAGGCTACATTAGCAACTTCATTGAGTATTTCTATGGCTTTGGAAGTGCCTGGTTAGGTAAGACATTCTTTTTTTTTCTCTTTTCAGTAAATTTTGAGGAAGGAGGAAAGTGGTGGTAAGGAGTAACCAGTAAAACATAAGAAAATAATAAGTCGCCATTTTTTCGAAATTGTTGCTTTGTTGACACATTAAGGTCACACCTGTTGGCTTCACTCTCCCACTGTGAATGAAAGTGCACTTCTGTTTTGGCCAGGATGTGTCCCTATCATCTCATGAAGCTCTGGGCTGCTGCAGCATTGGGTAGGAGGAGCAGATGTCCTGAGACAGTGCAGTCATTGGTTAAAAAACAGGACTCAACTGTATTTTGCAAAGGTAGTAAAGTAAATTATTCCAAAGGGATAATCTCACAGTGCAGAAACAGTAGAAAATATCTTGAATCACACCCTCTGCTCACAGTTTTCACCATCTTCCAACATTACTGCACATGCATGTTTTAGCACTTTTATCCAT
Source organism: Corvus brachyrhynchos (assembly GCF_000691975.1). NCBI lineage: Eukaryota > Metazoa > Chordata > Aves > Passeriformes > Corvidae > Corvus > Corvus brachyrhynchos. Next base: position 1,850,592 of record NW_008238126.1, read on the forward strand.
TTTTGGCCAACCAGAATTAAGCTGGAATTTTTCTAAATAGCTGCTGATTGCAAGTGCACCCACTTTTCCATACGGGCTGTAGCTGAGTACCGAGAAATTCAGGCCTTTATAATCACTAGCTTTTTCTGAAAGTGTCTCCCATGAGGTATCTATCCAGTGCACTGGGCTTTGTCTTTAGAGTTCTCACAACAGGGAGGGAGCAAGAGCACCGTTTTTCTCCTGATGTCAATATCTGTAATGAGCATTGCAGCTGGTTTTAAACTAAAAAAGGGTAAGTTTAGAATGTAGAGTTCTGCAACTGGGGAGATCTGGATCCTCTTTGCACCACTGTAAAAGAAGCAAATATGATGTATCACCATTTAGTAGGGTAGGACCCTAAATGGTAGGCAGCAACTAGAGTGGTAAAGAGCAGAGCTTGTTCAGACAGAAAGAGCAAAAGCCCCTGCTGAAACCCAGCAGTCCTGCCCTTTGCAGGGTGGGCTGGCTGGGCACTCTCCTCTGGCAGCCAGAGGGATGCTTCCAGCCAGACGCTGCCTTCAGGGCAGCACTTCCCAGCAAATCACAAGGCTCTGGGAGAATCTCTTTGCTCTTTAAATGCCTGGGTTTTTCTGCACGGTTTCCCCAAAAGATACCAGTTGTAATTTTAGTGGGTCCCCAGTTCAACTTACCTCATTCAGCAATAACGGTAAGTTTAAAAAAACTTTTAACATAATCGTGGACATGAACTTAGTGGTGCACAAATTACAAATTACCCCGCATGAGAGCTGATTTGATGGCCTCTGGAGCCAACGCAAATTTTTCCAGCAATCCAGCGACGGGGACAGATATCTGGGAGACTTTGGATCAAGCCAAAAAATTCTACATCTGCTAAATGTTACTCACAAGGTGCCAAATATTGTGCTGGTATTACGAGGGCTGGATCATGATGCATAGCACAGGAAGGGTCCACTGTTTTGAAGTGAGTGTTTGACCAGGCACCAGTGGCCATACATGATGGCAATAGAGAAGTAGACCACACAAGAGCATTTGCACCAAGTGACTGGCATGGTTGTTGGTGCAGAGACCACTGACTGATATGAAATGAAATGAAATGAAATGAAATGAAATGAAATGAAATAAAATAAAATAAAACAAAACAATGACATAGTATAGCATAAAGCCACGTTACACAAAATAAAATAATGAAATCGCGTGTTGCGAGGGTTTCCCATCCGGCAGGAAACCATTTCTCCAACAGGAGGAGCTCTTTGCTTTGGTGAGACGATGTCAAAGGAGTGGCCACAGTTTTACTCCAAACCCCCTCCCCCTCCTTCCCCTCCCGCCCCTGTTTTATACGAGAGCGGCAGCTTAATTGATTTGATAACAAAATAAACAGCAGCCGAGGGCTGCCCGCGGGAGACGGCAGAGGAAGGTGATGGATGCCCGCCGCACGGCTCTCCCCGGCCGCCGCTCTCCGGACCCGGCGGGGAGCGAGATGCGAGCTGTCCCTGCGCATCCCGGTACCCCCGTCCGGCACTCCGCAGGGGCGCAGCTTGCTCCGGGCTCCGCGCGGTTCGCAGCCCTCCCGGCGGGCCGTGTCTGTGCGCAGCCGGGAGCAAGGCTTTCCCTGCCGTTCCCCGAAGGAGCAGCGGGGGGGTGCCGTGCAAAGGGGATGGCAGACGCGGCATCAAGTCCTGCCCCGGGGGCTTCTGAGCGGAGCGAAGGGTCAGCGCCTGGGCTTTCTCCCGGCGCCAGTGCGGGTGATGTTTTGTTGTGCTGGATCCCCTCGCTGCGCCGAAACTTCGGGGGTGGGGGGAAACGGCCCGTACGTCTGATTAGTCTGGGGGTGGATGTCCGGCCTGAGTTTGTAGGATAACTCTTGCCTTCAGGACAGACGCTGCTGTCGCCTTAAACGTCCCAAACTCACTACGGAGAGAAGCTGCCTCCTACTCGCGGGTCGCCCCGCTAAGTCATCCTTCTAAACGCGGACAATGTAGGGCTCGCCGCCGGCCTGGCATCTCCCACCTCACTTCCCACCCGTGCAAAACCCCCCCGCAGCCGCCCCCAGCGATAGTGGCTGGGGAGA
>NW_008238126.1:1852808-1854454 GCF_000691975.1 Corvus brachyrhynchos
GCCCCGCCCCCCCAGCCGTGTCCTCCCCAGGGGGCTGCCCGCGACCCTCGTCTCCCGCGGGCTGCGCTCGCCCTCCCGGGAGTATCCCCACATTGACCCTCCGATCCCGTCCCTGCCTCAGGGGCGTCACTGCGCCTCCACACCCTCCGGTGTCCCTTGGGCAGCTGCAGAGGAGCTCGGAGCCCAGCGATCGCGGGCGGGGGCTGCGGGATCCCCCGCAGCTGCCCACGCGTGTGCGGGCGGCCGGGCGCGGACGCAGAGGGCAGGGCAGTGGGCAAGGCTTCCATCTGCTCGCGCCTTCCGGGATTAGCGCAGCCACGAGCAGCAGCAGCATGGAGTTTCCAGCGCCTTGTCCGCAGTTCCAGCTTGTTTTTCTTCCTAATTATTTTTTAAAGACTCGATGACTTCTCTGTGTGGGTTGTGCTTTTTTTTTTTTTTTTTTTTTTTTTTTTTTTTTTTTTTTGGTGATTTTTTTTCTGGCTGGATGGTTGTTGGGTTTTTTCCCTCTGGTTTTGTCTGCTCTGCGCTGCAATGGGGATTTTGAGCTGTAGAACCCGAAACCTGGAACCGTGACTAATTTAGGGGTGTATTTCTTCAGTGCATTCATTTTAAGACAGTAAACCTTAAAAGATGGGGTGGAGAGGCTGTGAAAGGGAGAGAGGCGGGAACGCACTGCTGTGTCTCTGCGTGAAGTTTGATACACCCTGACACACGTACAGGGCGGTCGGTGTGCGGGGCTGCAGCTCGAGGGGTGGACAGGCAGCCAGTAACGAGCAGATTGCCGTATGATTTAGAGCGATGATGAGGTTTATCATTGAACACTGATGAATTCAGGGAACATGAGAGCTGCAATTGACATTCCTAAAAACAATTAAATCGGTGGGGAGTACTGCTGGAAAATCGATACGGCCCAATGTAATACGGTTTGACTATAAACAGATTCCTCCCGTAGTAATAAACCATGAAGTGAGTGTGAAGTACCGCGATTCCCTGGCTAAAAAGAGGTCTTCTCCCTTCAGCGTCTTAAAACACATCCCCCCTCGCCCTCGGCAATGCTCCCCGGCTCCCGCGGTGCGTCCTGGTGAGCCGGGGCGACGGTACCAAATATCTTTGTGAAATTCTCCAGCAGCAAACGTTCATAACCCCGAGGGGAGGTCAGGAGAGGTATTTAAATAGCTTCCCGAATAAGTAGTGAGCGCCTTTGGTCTTGGACGAAAATAAACTGGGAGTTAAGCTTTAAATATCCAGGCTTGATTTAAGAGCAAGATGCACTCGGCTGAGTGAGCTCTCGGGCTGGCCCTCCGAGAGGAGGCCAGAGAAAGGATAGGGGAAAGGGAACTGTGAGGGAAGGAAGGGAAAAGGGGAAGAATGAGGAATGGAAGGGAAAGAAGGCCCCCGGGCCTCGCTCGGGCTGTGCCGCCCCCGCTGCTCGCCGCTGAGCGCGGAGGCGACGTTTCCTGCGTCCCCTCGGTCGGAGTTGGGGGGGTGTGGGGGGCACCGCCCCGCGTGGAGGCTTCCAACAGAGGGCGAGGGAAGCCCGTCTGGGCTCCGAGTCCGCGCGGGGACCGGGATCGACACGGGGGCCCAGGGACAGCTCTGCTTCCCGGGACCCCCCCACGCCGCTGGCGGCTCCCACTAGAGAAAGG
>NW_008238126.1:1855708-1856254 GCF_000691975.1 Corvus brachyrhynchos
CGAGACGATGTGCGTGGTGAGAGGGAGCGTGCTGCGAGGGAGGCGGTGCGCGTGTGCCTGCGTGGGAAACCCTGCGCTTGTGCGATCGCGTGTGCGGGTCAGCGTGAGTGTGTGTGGCTGTGTGACACAGCCCGGGTGTGAGAAAGGGAACGTGAGAGGTCCTCGGCGTGTGTCCCATGCGCTTGTGGATCGCGTGTGCGGGTCAGCGTGAGTGTGTGTGGCTGGGTGACACAGCCCGGGTGTGAGAAAGGGAACGTGAGAGGTCCTCGGCGTGTGTCCCAGCTGAGAGAAGCAGCTAATGTGTGAGAGCTGCCGTGCTTCCCCGGAGGATGCAGTGCCCGTGCGAGAGGGCCATCGAGTGTGCGTGGGAATAAATGTGCGTGTGACACGGAACGTGAGTGTGACACGGAACGTGTGCGTGACACGGCACAATCGAGAAGCGGCAGTGTGTGTGCCACACGGAGCGTATGCGTGACAAGGTGTACGAGAGGCGGCGTGCCCGTGTGACTCAGCGTGCGACCGTGTGAGTGCACGCGTGGGCGAGAG
>NW_008238126.1:1856698-1857144 GCF_000691975.1 Corvus brachyrhynchos
CCTGGAGACCTGCCCTTCCCGGGGAACCCTGCCAGTCCTGTCCTGCCTCTGCACGTCCAACCACTTCGGCACAAGTTTGCGTTTTCCTGCCTCGGCCCGATCCCTCCTGCCAGGGACAACATAGGCCCTTAGAGGGGTTTTGTGGGGGAGGGAATCCCCACCTTACTTACACCACAGGGCGCAGGCAACCCCGCTGTGGCTGTTGAAGCGCTGCCGGGAGCAAGGCCCTCAGTTCGGCGCGGGAATCTGCTCCTGCTCCTCTGGATCCCAAAACCACGAGCAGCTGCATGGGAGGGATGCTGCGCTGGTACGGGCGCCTGTTCCCACTTGCGGCTGTGTGACTCTCGCCCGAAAGGGTTGGCGGGAGGGTGGGACACGGACACCGGTCCTGCTTGCTCTGGCAGGGGGGGAGAGGGGACGCCGAGGAGCCGCGCCGCCCCCGCCAA
>NW_008238126.1:1857209-1858759 GCF_000691975.1 Corvus brachyrhynchos
ACCCCGGGAGGGGCGGGTGGTGCCGGCGGGCTCTGCATGGAGGCGGCAGGAAAGAAAGCAGCGGAGGGAGCAATGGCTCTCCTCCTCCTGCGCTGTAGAGCAGAGGCTGGGTCTGTCTGAGCAGCCAGCAGTGATAAGAGCTGATTTACAGGTAGGGGTGAAACGTGCTCTGAAAATCTCGTGACACTTTCCTCCGGTGGATTCAAATAATATATAAAGACCGTGAGGTGGCGATCTCCCGGGTAGCTCCTAGGATGCGTGGCGTTGTTGTTAACACATGTTTCAATTTTGGATTGAGACTGTCAATTACCCGCTGAGCTGCGAGTCTTAGCCTCAGGCGGGCTGGGAAGAGGGGACGAGTGTATTTATTAACCTCTCAAGCCTGGCTAAGATGCGCTTCCAGCCTCTCTCTCGGCCTTTCTCGCACCTTCCCTCTGACTCTGCAGGTGCCACCCGGGTTGCCCCGGCGGGTTTCCGCTCAACGCGTCGGGCAGCCGTACTTTGCCTCCTCCGGCCCCTTCAGAGGCTCTCAGTCCTCACATCGGCGCAGCACCGCAATGAGCCCCACAGCTGCGGGGAGAGGAGGCGGCTCGCCCCGGCCGAGCTGGAGGTGGCTGTCTTGGCCAAAACGACCCCGGACGGAGCAGGGAAATGCACGGGCAGCGTTTCCGCTTGCTTCCCAAATACACTTTCTTTCTCGGTCGGAAAAACAGTCCAGCTCTCCTTGGCACAGCCGATTTGGTTTAGGGTTTTTTCCCGGAGCGGAAGAGACCACTATCTCCCCGGGGGCATAAGCAAACAGCTCCGAGAGCCTGCTCCAAAGGCTGAAGCGGAAGGGCTGACAACATTTCCTCTGGTAGCAGAGATCTGCAGGCAGATCGCTCGGGAAGCGCATCGCCCCCTCCCGCGGCGTGCCCTCGCCGCATCGCACGGTGCCTGCTAAGCACTCCGCGCCGTTTGCAGAGGAGACTTCTTTCTGGAAGAGCCCGCCCGCTGCCCTGGACCCTGCCTCGCACCTCCCCGGGGACGCTCCGCCAGAGCAGCCCGGGGAGGCCCCCAGCACCGCGGTTTGCCCTATTTGCGTCTCCACCGTTCCCCTGCAGTCCCCTGAAAACAAGCCACCCTAACTCGCTCAGCGCAGCGCCTCTGCCGCTTGCCTTTCCTTTCCCTTTCCTTCTCCCTCCCCGCCCTGACCTCCCAAACTTCTCTGGTCGGGGCCGAGTCGAGCCCGGCGACCCCCGCACGGCCCCGTACGCCTCTCAGTGCTGGGAGCCGCGAGTGCGTCTCTCCGCACCAAGCCTCCGTGACGAGAAAGGCATCGTAGGCAGCCTATAAATAATTTCCATTATGTTCAGCTGACAGCGCGAGGCGATTAATTTTAATAGCTGTATATTTGCCTGTTTCTCCTAATGCTCTGTAATGAGATGAGAAGCCATCCAACCCCAGATGGCTCCAGCCGCCTCGTTATTTATTTATTTTGTGTGTGCGTGTGTGCAAAAGAGGGGCGAAGGGGAGGGGGGGTGGCGGTTCCTGCGGGACCGGCAGGCCCC
>NW_008238126.1:1859055-1859667 GCF_000691975.1 Corvus brachyrhynchos
CCCCCCCCCGCCGCCCCCAGCCAGCGACGTGGTGGTGGTGGTGTGTGTGTGGCGGTGTGACAAAGCCTCGCCGCGCTGAGCAAGCTGTCCCTCAGCCCAGGCGGCGGGCGGGGGAAGGGGAGGGTGAAGGGAGGTTTCGACATGTAGGAACGGCGGAGCGAGTCCCAGATTTGGGGACTCCAAAGCGGGGGAGGGGGAGAAGGGGGCATTCTCTGGTAGGACGAGGCTGCTTAACCAGGTGGAACAGCACCGAGGCGAGCACCTGTGTCTTTTTCTAAAAGGCGTGTACTGATAATTACGAGAGTTAATTGCATTGCTTTGAAGGTCATTTGAAGTTACGGGGCTGTGTTTTCTTTTCAGGCTAGCAGACAATGCCCGTGCACTGTTTTAAATGTAAATCAGAGGGTATCCGCATAAACCTGTATTGTAGGATCGAGGCGTAATGGATTCACTCCGGCTGTGCCTGAGCTCGCCACAATACAGCTGAGCAGCCGAGCTGGGAGCGCGCCGGGGTTTCTCTGCGGAAACGCAGTTGCTGAAGAACATGAAAAGCATTAAATCGTGACGGGAAGGGGGCGGCGGCGGCGGGGGGAATGCGTTTACGCTCTGGGG
>NW_008238126.1:1860663-1861039 GCF_000691975.1 Corvus brachyrhynchos
TGCCCCCGAGGTGAGCGGCGGCCGCGGGAGATGGGGTCTGTCCCTTCCCGCGATGCCGGGCCACCCTCATGCAGATCGCGCCGTGTCACCTCCCTGATGGCAACCACCACCCGCCTCTCCAGAAAAGTCGTCAGCCCGGTACCGCCGCTTCCCCCGTTGTCCACGGCAACCGGCGTATCTGATCGAACCTCGTTGTAGGCAGTGACACCCGCGTAATGGATCATTCTGTCAGTGCTTTTTTATCACAGGCATTTATTTTGGTCACGGCTGGTGATAACTTTGGTGTTTATCCCTTGTGTCTTTTCGGGCCCTGCCACGATCTCCCTTCCGCCCTCCCTGCCCGGCGGGAGTGCTGGGTGGACAGGCTAGTCCGGGA
>NW_008238126.1:1863076-1864059 GCF_000691975.1 Corvus brachyrhynchos
GGGGCGGCGGGGGGGCCGAGTGCCAGGCTCCCCGCTCAGCCCCGGCCCAGCAACTTTCGGCTCCGCTGGCTCGGGCAGCTCCGTTCGCCGAGAACCGGGGGAGGCGGCGATTCCCATTCCGGTGAATGATGAGGTCCCCCCCTCGCACACACATCCACACACGCTCTCCCTCTCTCTTTTCCGCTCCCTCCCCTTCTCTCCCCGCCCGCCCCCCGTGTAGACACATCCATACAAGGGCCCATTGCATCGTAGCGATGATGGATCGTGCCTAGCGGGGGTGATTTGGTGTTGATCGCATATTATCACGGGCAGGTTGGACTGGTTGCTGATGGACGGCTTTCTAGCAAGCCGCTCCTTCCGACGCTCGGGGAAGCAGCTCGATCGAAAAAGCAGCTTGCTTTTAACTCCTTCTCTCACCAGAACGCGTAGGGCAAAGCTTAGCATCTGTCACAACAGCTCTCCGGATAGCACTTTTCCCTCCTCCCACTCCATTTTCGCCGCGGCAGCCCCGCCGCCGCCTGGCTCTCCCCGGCACTGGGCGAGCACCGGGCAGGATTGGGGGGGCTGGCGACGAGGGCTACCCCGACTCTTCCGCGGGCGAGCTGCCTGCCGGGCGGCGCAGTGCCCTGGCGGAGAGAGATGTACGTGAGGGTACCCACACCCGGCCGGGGAGAGCCCCCAGCCCACCGCCCGGACTCGGTCCCCGCCTGGAGAGAGCTTCTCTCTCTCCCTCGCCTCCTTCTCGCCTATTTTTTATGTAAGTTCCTGCAGATACAAAGGCGGTTTCGTAATGCCTCCCGTCTGCGAGGACCGGGGACCTTGGCTAACCTTTCGAAAAACTGATTGCAAGTGCCTGGTAGCGGCCCGCACTGACCGCACAAGGCACCAGGGGAGGGTCAGCGTCTCGGTGGCAAGCACCGAGGTAGCCATGGATCCGCTGCGAAAGGCCCGCTCGCAGCCCGCCTCCCCCCAAACGCCTCGTG
>NW_008238126.1:1864520-1865974 GCF_000691975.1 Corvus brachyrhynchos
AGAAAGGGAGAAAGCGATGGATCAGCCGGTTTGCAGCGTACATCAAGCTATCACATCTGTATATGCTCCGATCGATGAAAAGGATGGATAATATTTGTCAGCTGCAGACCTTTTTCTTCTCACTTCCCAAGGAAAGGACGGGGGCTGGGGAAAGAGAGGTAATAGGGACTTTCAAGGCCAGAGGCACTTCCTGGTACAGCCAAATAGAAAAGAAAGGCTAGGGATTATTATTAATTATTTTTATTATTCTGCAGCCGTCAAAAAGACGATCAAGGGACCGTGCAGCCCTCTCTGCCCGCTTCTTCACGCTCTCACTCCTTTCTCCCCGCCTTTTTCTTTCTTTTTTTTTTTTTAACTCTTGCTCCTTGCAGGGCTCCAAAGATTAACCCTTTGCTTGAGGCTTGAGGTGGGTGAGGCACAAAAGCAGATCGTGAAAGCCTTGGACTGGAAAAAAACCCCCAACCCCTACACAAGCCCAGAGAGAAGTCAGTAAAACGCACTGTTACACACAGAGCGACGTGGTTTGGCTTTAGGGAAGACAAGAGGGGGGAAAGCGCGAGAGAGACGTAGCCTCTCTCTCTCCCCCCCCCCCCGATTCTGCCAGCCCCTCGCCTGGTGCCTGCAGTTGCACTCTGAGTAAATAGTTCCCACACATGGTCCGCATTTTGCACAGCAGCAGCGTGTTTCCTCTCGGTCTCTCATTGCTGCTCTCTGAGCAAAGGAAATAAAAGAGAGAGAGAGAGGTTTAGAGGAAGTTAAAAATCAGACGAGCTGAGAAAAGACTCTGTGTTACACACATCCTGAACGAAAGCGAAAGCCCAGCATTTCTGCCCTCTGAGCGCCAAGCTCTCACCTCCTTAGTAATGTCACTAGCATATATGTTGGACATACCTCAGTAATTACTTACACCCGGCGAGATGGGCGCTCACAATAGCCGGGCTGGCTGCGGAGCCCTCCAGACGAGGCCGGCTGCCCGCTCGCCTCCTGCTCGCTGCCGGCGCGGCTGCCGGGCCGCAGCTGCATGCAGGAAGCGCCCCGGGGGAGCCGGGCTCCTTCCTCACCACCGGGGGCTTCCTCTTCCCTGGAGATGGGGGTGCCCGGCAGCTAAGCCGTGTGTGCAGAAATGGCGATGTCTACACCCGCTCGGCATTTACTTTCCCAGGGCATCAAGCATCCCTGGAGGGGCAGCGGGACGGGTGGAGTGGGGATGCTGGGTGTGCTGGGTGGGCTCCTGGGAAGGTCACCACCGTTCCCTGCACTGGGGTCCACCCCGGACCCGCGAACCGCTGCTGTCCCCGTGGTTGGGGAGCTGGAAGACAGGATGCCGGAACGGTGTGTGCTGCTTGGAAACCATTATCCGGCGCCCTCCTTTTCTTCTCCCTCCAGGCCCCGGCTCCGTCCCCGCCCGCCCCTGAGCCGGGATCAGCCAGATGATCCTCCGGCCGGCGGCTGAG
>NW_008238126.1:1866019-1866614 GCF_000691975.1 Corvus brachyrhynchos
TCCCGTGACCCCGCCGTGTCTCTCTCCCTCCATCGCAGCCTCTCCGAAGCCCAGTGCCCCACCAGCTCTCGCTGTGTGATATTTAAAAGAAGGGTTGCATTCTCCCCAATAGAAGCCCACTCGTTTCCTTGTTGCCAGGAACAAAGCGTACATTCAGAGGGGTGGCTGTTGACGGCTCCCTCTGTATAGCACTGGAAAGCGGGTGGCCTTTGGTTACTGGCAAGGAAAATTCTAATCAGGGTGCTTGTAAGCGGGGCTTTATAGAAGCTTAGTTACAAAAGGCTTACACCAGAGTAATGCAATAACTATAATAACAGCCAGGGAGCCCTAAAGAGGGTGGAATGTGCTTGTGTCTGGATGATTTTCCCCGCTCGCACAGAGAGGGACTGTTTACCGCGAGTGCCATTAAGTATCGCTGGAAACTCACCAACCGCAGACTTATTTCAATATACTTTATTGTTGTATCTGCTCTAAAAGCAACTTGCTTCGGACGACTTCTAGATCGTCCTAGAGGAGAAGGGGAGAGAGGCCACCCTCGGGTATTGGAGGAGGCTCGGAGAACAGGGGTAGTGCCAAGGGTGAGGGAGCTGCGAGC
>NW_008238126.1:1867188-1867486 GCF_000691975.1 Corvus brachyrhynchos
CCCCGGGCGGGACGCACGAAGCGGGCAGAGCTCCACCACCACCCCCACTACCAGCCTCCCTCGGCACCCCCGAACAGCCTTTGCAGCCCTTTATTTTAGCGGAACAACAGAGCGCGGCGAGCAAACTGCTGCTCCGCACAGGGCAAGAAAAATGGGTTTTTAATAGGCAAGGTCGGCGTGCTTGGCAGCCGGCCACCGCGGCCGGGGAAATAAACAAACAGAGGAGCTGCAACTTCAGGACGGAGCAGAAGTTGCGCTCCCGGCGAGATGAGCCCGCGGCACGGTCCGCGGGGCGCAC
>NW_008238126.1:1868057-1869688 GCF_000691975.1 Corvus brachyrhynchos
GGCCCCCGCCTGAGCAGGGTTTGTGCAGCCCCTCTGCTCATGGGCGTCTCGGAGGGGACATCACTTTAGCATCCAGTTGCTAACAGGGCCAGAAAAGCACCAACGCTCCCGGGGTGAGGAAGGGACTCTGCATGCCCTCAGCAGAGGAGGACGAAAGGAGCCTGTGTCAGGAGAGCCGGGAGCGAAGTCCAAGCCTAGGGAAGCTGGACGAGAGCTCGAGAAGAGGCCGGCAACAGTCGCCCCGGCGGTCACAGACCTTTCTTTCCCGGCGCAGCTGTGGCAGGAGAGGACTGCTCGCTGCTGCCATGGTTCCCACCGGAGCACGGCCCGAGCTGGGGCCCCGGTACGCCGGGACGAAGCACGGGAGTGAGCCGCGCCCCTCGAGTTTCCACGGAGCCGCGGCCTGGGCTCCCAGGGCAGCTACACCGCCACCATCATCTCTCGGACACATCGCGGCAGAGGGGAGAATCACCCCCCCCGGTCCCGTCAACCCACGCCATTCCCCGCAGCTGGAGACAACGGGGGCTGCGACCGGGACGGGCTCCGGGCAGGGAGGCGGCCGCTGTCAGCGGCGCTCCCGCTCCTCACCCCCCGGACAGCTGCCAGCTTTTTGGCAGATCGCTCTGCAGTCGGCTCCCAAGGACTCCTGCAAGGGCTGAGACGGGTCACGGGGAATAGCTGAATAGTGCGATAGGCCGGCTAAAGCACGGCAGAGTAGAGCCAGGGAGAGCGGGGACCGGCCAGGGCGGAGAAAAGGGAGAGGTGCAAAGAGCCCAGGGGGGCGGCAGGCAAAGCCACCAGCCTGCAAAATGCTGAGTTGGCAGCATGCCGAGAAGCTGGGGAGCACTGCAGTCCCGACAGCCAGGGAAGGGGCCATGAAGAAGCAGCCAGAATGGGGCAAAGACTTTCTTACAGACCTGGTGTGACCCATCGTTTAAAAAATCTGGCTTCCCCTTCTAGTGCCAGGGTGTACCTGCAGGGTAGTCTCTGCCTTTCTGTCTCTCGTCCCATTATTCCACTACAGTCGAATCCTTCTGTTGTGACCTACAGCAGCGCTCTGATTTATTTTTAATGCGTTCTGATTCCTGTTCCGTTGTCAAGAGATGCATTGAGATTCATTTTCCATTCCCTGCTTTTCATACTTCTGTTCTGCTGGAGGGACCCGCCAATAGACTTTAATTCGATTTGATATGATTTAATGAACACCTTTATCTTTTGTTTTTAGCAGAAGGATAAATAATACAACTGCATTCAGCTTTTGCTAAATCAGACATGTTTCCCACCGAAATCCTATCTGGTGACACACACTCACTGTAACATTTCATTAACAACCCCCTTGATTTATTGATTTTTAATATTTGTATTAAATGTTGTGTAAAATTGAACTCAGGCGTTAGAAGAGATTGTGCAAGTCACAAGACATGACTCCTACTTAATTGTTATTTTTTTTCGGTCCTGGAACAACAGTTGGAAAGAGGCCGGCAGGAGGGAAAAAAATTAAAAATAAATTCTCCGGGGGGAAGGCGAGAGGAATAAAGGGCAGTGCCCGGGAGAGTGCGGGGGAGATGGAGAGAAAGTGCAGCCCTGAGGGAGAGAGGGAGGGAGGGCAGCAGGGCCTGGCCGACGCTCCG
>NW_008238126.1:1870397-1870691 GCF_000691975.1 Corvus brachyrhynchos
TGGCCGCCACCAGGAATACGAGGCATTCAGAGATCAACATAATTCACCTGCATCAAAAAAAACCTCGCGAGCTATAAACTAGCGGCTGATCCTCTGCTTAGACTAGTGTTTAGCCGTTCATGCATCATGAGTGTCAAATAAATGCCTGATTGAGGCCCTCAGCGGAGGAATTAGCTTTCCTTGTGCTGGAAATGCATAATAGAGAAAGTGCTGAGGCATCCTCCCCGGAGTTAGCTCGGGCTCCGTTCCCTGCTCTCTTCATCTCGGGAGTTTTCCCTGCCTTATTCTGACTCC
>NW_008238126.1:1872920-1873349 GCF_000691975.1 Corvus brachyrhynchos
AGTGCCGGGGCTCTGCCGGGACCGCGGGTGCTGCCGCCGCCCCGGGGAGCCCGGGCTAGGTTTCCCGAGTTACATTTGTTACATTTCCGAGTTATATTTTCAGTTATACGGAATCTACTTTTAGGCGATTGTTTTCCCTTTCCACTTGTTTGTCTCCTGCTAGCCTCGTAAACTGCCTCATGATTTATTACCTAGGCTAAGTGCTTAATTTGTGAATATGAAACAGATTAAAAGGAGATCGCCGTATTTTAGCAGGCAGGCCAGAGCAAAGCCCAGCAGCTGTTTCGAGTTTGTAGGCATCTCCAACCTCGTGTAAGCAGCCCAGTCTGCAAGTGATCAAGGGGGTATCCCCGGGCTCTCTCCGAGAGGCCCACCGCCGCTGGCTCCCCGTGCGTGCTGCTGGAGCCGAGACCGCCACGGGAGGGCCGC
>NW_008238126.1:1873647-1881559 GCF_000691975.1 Corvus brachyrhynchos
CCCCCCCCAATCTGTCTTAATTCTGCAAGTAAACTTGAGCAGCTATAAAACAAAGGCGAACGATGAAAGTTATAGCCAAGGGACAATCAAAATAAATACCTTTGATGCAGTCCAAGCACGCACTTGGTATTTTCTGGAGTTCCCTGCTACCCCCAGGAAGCCAGGGCATCGCAGGCTCTTCCCAGGACAGGGGTGACATGCACGGCCGGGGTTTTGGCTCGGGCTGATATAGGCCACGTTCCTCAGCCCGGAAAGCACTGCCCGAGGCCAGCACCACCTCGTAGCCCTGGGCGAGGCAAGCAGGGCCGGACCGGGCCGTGCCGCCGGGGCTAAGCTAGCCCGGAGGACTGCGGGACCGAGAGACGTCCCGGTAAGACGTGCCCGGGTCCCCGTGGAGGATGTGCAGCACGGCGGGGGGCTGGGAGCGGTGTCTGAGCTGTGCCCCTGCCCCCCGGGAGCCCCAGGGGAGCCAGCCAGGGTGGTTTGCCCCCCGACCCGGTAATGGCCCCAGCCCCAGGTCATGCAAGTGACACCTTCCAGCCCGCGCCCCCCTGCTCCCGACTGCCTTACTCTTGCAGAGCCGACCAGCTGCCTTCATCCTTGTCACCAGCACCCTGCAGTAATTCCCATCCCCGGTGTCCCATAGAGCTCTGCCTTCTCCCTCTCCTCCCCTCCACCCCCTTGGCCTTTGGAGGAAGTTTTAACGCATCAGGGACGGCAGAGGAAGCGAAGGGGCACAGCAGCAAGCCAGCTGCCTGTGCAGCCCTGCAAACAGTGAGGCCTGACAAGCACAAGGTACTGCTGCTGAGCCCAAAAGTCAGAGAGAAGCAAAACTCTACAACCTGCCCTGTACCTCTGAGGGCCGCTTAAGAGGCAGGAGCAAGAGCACTGTGCCACTCCTGCTGCAGAGCCGGCTGCCTAGGAGATAAATGATTCACGTGCCCTTCTTGCACCAGAGCAATTGCTCTGGTCCTCCAGATGTGGCTGGTGTGGGCACAGTGGAAGGTACAGGAAGTGGGGATGGACTCTGGGCAGACCATTGGGATGAGGTGTGGTGTGGCACATGCCTGGGCAGGCTGAGCCCTGGTCTGCCTGGGAGCAGGAGAGCAAAGATGATGCACATGGCATTCAGAAAGATCCCTCTGCGTGTGTGTGTGTGTGTGTGTGTGCGTGGGATGTCAGAGTAACTCTTGTCTGGGGAAAACTGAATATAAACTGTGGTTGGGTAGCAGTCCTGTAGGCACATGTGAATGAGGGCTTGGGAATACCCCCTCCCATGGCAAGGAAGCGCCTGAAAGAAGAGTGCAAGAATGAGACAACAGCAGATATGTGTGTGTCAATACAACTCTTTCAGGTTTGCTTGAGACAAGGTCCTTCTTCCGTATTTGGGGCAAGGTTTGTGGCAAACCAATACTACAACTCATTTCCCAGGGGCCTGATGGGGTTTGGGTGTTGTTGATTGGTCCCTGCCTTGTGAGGGGAGAGATATTGCACAGGGATATAATACCACCAGTGTTCCTAGCCCTGAGCCTTGTTGTTCACTGTCTGAAGGCAGGACTGAAACTTCTGAGCAACCTGAAGAGCAGTAGGCAAAAGTGGCCCCAGGGTCTCCACACCTCCCTGTAGGTTCTGCACGGAGCTGCACTCTAAGTAGGTACACCCAGCATTTCAGAAAGGATAGGAACACACAGGCTTGTGTCGTGATGATACATCAGTTTTCAAGCAGTATGCATTAACAAGAAGCTGGAAAACCAGACAGTAGCAATGAAAAAGGAAAACAATCCTTTCCAACTTGTTGGCTTGGCTTTTGCAGTCATCCCTACCTCAGGGAGGGCCGTGGTCACAGTGTTAAGCCTCGGTTATGCAGCTGAAATTCACCATGCTAAAAGTCACCTGGTCCCTTGAGCGCTCTTGTAAAGCACTCCAAGGTCCCATAGAAAATAGTTTGTGTGTACTTGAAACTATGTGGATTTGCTTCCAACAGAGCATTATGCCAGGTTCAGCCTGATCCTGTCTGGCTTTCACTGAATTAATGCCTGGATGGATCTAAGTCCCAGTGTCTCAGACCAAGGTGGTTCAGATAGCCTTCCCACTGCTCTCCCCTTGCTGCCCCAAAGGCATTTTAAAATCTCCTTGGAAGTGGTGTTACATGGTGATGGCTAAACCTCAGAAAAAACGCAGTGGAGAACATTACTAAAGCAGAATGGGCAAACCCCAGTGGCTTGGAGCAGTTGGCTGGGACACCAAAAGGTATGAAAGCATCTTCTGATTGGAACACAGGCGCACCCCAGGCCCCTCTTCTAACCCCAGCCCTTTGCTGCCTGTCTTAATTCTGCAAGAAGTAGCAGGCTGCAGGCACCAGTCCCTACCAGCCTGCAGGCCTTCCTGCAGCCAGGCTTACACCTTTGATGTTCTCCCAGTTACAGTTTGTCAAGTCCTGTCTCTCCTTTTCACTGCTTCCTAACATCTCACCACCCTCAGAACACTTCTGAGAAGGGAAAAAACGATTTCAAAAGTCCTGCCACTGAGAATTCTTAAAGACCACTACATGACCACCTAAATGATGCCTTCATATTCTTAGAAACTCTGTTTATGCTGCCTGTCTTGTTTCTTTGGGGTAGACTCTGCCTTGCATCGTCTAATGTACTGTTCCTGTCATCAGAATATAAAACAGTAAGGAGAAGTTTTGGAATAGGATAAGGCTCAGGACACACAGAGATAAATAGGGGGATTGACATATTCTAAATTTCAGTGCTATTTTATCTTTCCAGGTTCACAAATGTTGTGTCATGTGCCAGCAGCTTTAGAGTGCTGGGCACTCTGAAAACAGATTGCTACTGGCTGCCCCAAAAATGAAAGAAAAACTGGAAAGTCTACAGAGGCAGATGACCATGAGTGCTATGCTGGTGGCACAGGGAGGCAGGTGAGCTCCTGGATTTATGGGCTCCTTTGCTATATCTCACCAAGGCCACCACTCCCAAAGTCTGTGTCCTGTGCTTAGAAGGGAACAGTGTGTGTTTGTGTGTGTGTGTTCATGTGAATGTAATTGTGTTTCCACATAATGTGGATTATCTTTCTTTTGGCAGCAAATCTGTTCAGGGGTTTAGGTAAAAAGATAAATCCTGCAGCCGTTCCCTCCCTGGGAAAGGGCATGTCTTCTGTCACTTTCTCTGCTCCTTTTTCTGAGCGGTCCCCAAACACACTTTTTCCTAGCTCAGCATCTGATATCACCTTGAGAGCCTGCTCACTGTCAGTGTGACACACTCCCACAAGGGGAACAGGGGGAAAACACATGGAACAAGGCACAGAAGGTGAGGTGTTGCTTGGATGAATGAGAAGGGAAAGGAACTAGGGGGTAGGGTCTAGAAGTACCCCCCAAGAACATTGCCCTATATGGTGCTGATGTGAGGGTTACACTTCCACAGCTTCCCAGGAAACTCTCCTGGCAGGGAGATCAGGTGTGCCATGGGTGCAGGACATCTAATGGGCTCCCTTCTTTGGAAGCCTGGTAGAGCTGCTTGGCTTGGTGTGAAGGCAACCTTGTCAGGAGAGAGAGCTCCATTGATTTAAATGCAAAATTACCCTCCTGCAGTTCTAATTTCCCAGGCGAGGGCCGTGCACGCTCTGAAAACATGAAAGTTGTTGATGTATTGGTTCAATTAATTTTAAAAATAAGTTTGAATGCCATTTGTTTCAAATTTGATAGGAAAGTGCTGTAGATTTTTGCAAGCAAAGAGTGAGGTGAGCGTGGATGGGGTGTGCATTTTACATGGCCTTGAAGACAGGGCTTAAACGATGCATTCATTTAGTACCAGACCTCCTCACAGGGATGAGTGAAGCCCGTGGTGAAAGAAAAAGACCTGAACATCTGTATTTGCTAAGTGGCACTGGCAGCAGTCAGCCAGCCAGCTCACAGAGAAGGGCAGACGTGCAGGTGTGAGACCCAGCTGAGACTGTTGGGTCCCTGGTCCTTTTAAAAGGAAATAATAGCTTGTGGGGGAACCCTTTCTGGTGGCCTTGGCTCCCGTGACCCCCCTCTGATGTATGATATTTAAACAAGGAAATGTCAATATTGGTTTTCCACATAGAGCCTCGTTCTGCTCTCTATGAAAACCACTGACAAACCCCTTAGAGGGTTGGAGGGGAGCAGACCCCAAAAGAGTTGTTCAGACCCAAATGCTGTTGGTGGCTGGAAAGAAGCAAGTGCAGGTTGTCACGAGTGGCTGGGCGACGTGTGCTTGCAGGTAAATTCGACAGAAGAGAAGCAATCCCATCCCCGCAGTATGCGGTGCCTCAAAGCTGCAGGTCTGGTGGTTTGAATGATTATTGCTTTTTAAAATTATAAATTGCATTTTCGTACAGCAAGTGCTGTACAAAAGATAATGTGCTGCTTACTAGAATTAAGTGCAACTCAAGGGTGTTTTGTTATAACAAAGGTGACTTCTCTGTACTCGCTTTTTCATGCTCAGGTCTAATGGAGAATTTGATTTGAACCCAATGGCTATCTAGCAGTGGTTTTGGAAAGGAGTAATGCCCATTGTATGAGAGGATATCCATAAACCGGGCCATCAGATGTGTCTTCTGATATATGTGTCCTCTGAGGTAGGAAAGTGTAAGTCATAGGAAGAGAGGGCAAGTGTGTCTGACTCATAGTAAAACGAGGGCACATGGAAAGTATAAACGAAGGGAGGGCTGCTACTAGTAGGACATGAAGGCTGTGCTGTGTATCATGGGAAAAATAATTTAAGATCATGGATAATTTATGCTTAAAGGGGCAGTTATGGTGCAACCGCATGGCGCAGAACGTGAGATGGGGCATAAGCGAAAAAGAAACGTAACCCTTGACCCTGTGCCGTCCCTGTCTTAACGTTGGTTTATGCAGGCTGGGCCTTGTCAGGCGTTGCAGTAGCAGCTTCAAGGTCCTCTAATGTAATGTGAGCTCCATCACATTAAGTTCATCACATACTAAGTTCACCTTAGCACAAAAAGTGTAGTTACACAGGCTTTATGCTCTGTCACCACATCCCCAGAGGCAGTGGCAGAATAAGCAGCATGCAAGTCCCTTAAGCAGCTCTGTGCAAATGGAGAATCATTCCTATATGGGGACCAGCTTTCCCAGGCAGGCCATAGCTACTTTCCCACTGGGAGGTGACCACAGTGCAGGCCCACTATGCTCACCAGTCTCCAGCATGTGCCATGACCTCTGTTAGGGCACAGATCTCAGCAGGGACCGAGCAAGCTAGAAGATGCCGTGTGCCAGTCTGATTGTCTTTGGTAGGAAAAGCAGCTTTGGTCTGATGCAAGACCATGACCAACATGAATCTCTAACTGGGACCATGAAAAAAGACCTATAATTTGGGAGGAAAATAAGTAGATGAGTGTTGTTCAGGTGTGACTCCTGCTAGGAAGCACAGAGATCATGTATGAGCTGAGGCTCAGCCATTTCCTAGAATGAGTCTGCCCTATGTGATTTTCTGCTTTTGAGGATATTTCTCTTTTTATGAAAAGAGATTGTTGGGTCAGATTGTTTCATCCTTGCTGTACAAAGCCCAGCACAATGCAGTCCCAGCTACTGTTGAGGCTTTTGGGAGCCTGTCTTACTCAAATAATCCAGGGCATTTTGGCTTCAACTCAGGCCACCTCTCATGCGGAACGGAGTCCAGGCTTGCAGCACACAGTGCAACGTCACTCACAGCCCTACTATGCTTAATGTCTGTCTTTTGGAGCAGAGGTTCACGGGAAGGTGGATGGGCAATGGGCTGAGGTGTGAAAGCAGACCCTTTCACGTGGTTGAAAAAGCCCTCATGGAATCTCTCTGTGAGCTCTCTGGGGAGGAGTGTCTCAAAACCAAGCCCCACCACTGGGGTACTGAAAGGATTGAACTACTCTGAGTCTTGGAGCAACTTAATGAGGGCTTTGGTACAGCAAGAGAGGAACAGGGAGAAGAGGGAATGGTGTAGTGAAGCTCTGTCTATGCTTCTCTGTTGTGGTACATCCAGGGATAGTGCCATCGTGAGAATATGCAGCAGTTGCTCCTTAAAGACAGAATAAAAAAATATGAAGCCCTACTGAAGGGTAGGGCCGGTGGAGCACTGAAAAAGCCCCAGCTACAAAAACTAAGCTAGTTCTGGATTTTGGTCAAGCGATGCTCAGCACTGTGATTTTGATGAAGAACACGAGTCTGCATGAAGAGAGGTGACTTTCTAAATGGAGTTTTAATAAAGTCAGTATTGCTAAGGCTATCTACAAAAGTTACCTGCATAGGGTTTTAAACAAGTAAACTTAATGATGCCATTAGTGCTTCCGACATGAATGAGGCTGTTGCTGCAACATTGTGTCCAGCTCTGTTGTGGTGTTTGCATGCTAAAAGTGCATTGGCAAATTAATATGGGATCAGAAAAGAGCTAGAAGAGTGATTCAAGGTCTGGGAATTACATCTTATTGCTAAAGACTAAAGAAATCCCATCTATTAATTTATCCAAGAGGAGGCTATGACTTGGTTTGATCATAGTCTTTAAGTGCCCTAAGTGTCTCTATGGGGAGATTTCTGATAGTCAAGATCTCTTTAATATGGCAGACAAAGGCATAATGAGATCCTATGCTGGAAAATGAGGCTCTATGAATTCCGAGCAGAAATAGGTGCTTTTAAAAAAAACAGTGAGGGGACATAACCACTGGAACAACTGAGGCAAGCAGTGGTTTTTCCTGTTACTTAAAAGTCTTCAGAGCAAGATTGGATGCCAGGTTAAAAGCTCAGGCAGAATTTATGGGTCTGATACAAGAATGTCTGGCTGAAATTCACTGGCCCATGATATGTGGCAGGTCAGACCAGCTGATCATAACAGTCCGTTCTTGGTTAAAAAAATCTATGAATTAGGTATTTCAAGTCCCCTGAGCCCTGATATTACTGGAGGTCTCAAAGGAATGCATTATAAGCTGTCATCATTTAATTGTTACGCAAGCAGGGGCATTGCCTTTTTCTTTTTTTTATTAATAAACTTATTTTCCAAGAGCTTGTTAGACACCAGAGTTAAGCAGCTATTAACAAACATGACAGCATTTTAGAAACAGTTCAAATAATTCTCCTTCTCCCGTTCGCTCAGCTTTGTTTTGCAGCAGCACAATTTCATTCATGCCACATCTACCAGTGCTTCTCTAGATGAAATAGCAAATTCCAGCAAAATGAAAAACGCAACTTCCATACTTAGGGTGGGCTCCTTACACCGTGTCCTCTTCCATGTGCATCCCTTAGTCTCAGAGATACATTGCAGGCTTTCTCTCAGCACCGTGCATGAGCAGAGCAGGGAAGTCCATCTGTCTTCTGGTGCAGGCCCCTCAGATAGGTAGGAATCCATTGTCTGTCACGGGAGTGCTTGGCCTACAGAGCTCCTGGTTTGTCTGAGTAAATGGCAGAGAATGAGAAGATATTAAGGAGAGACCTGGTATTCCTGAAATTATGTAAGCTATTAACCTCTTTGAGGTTTCATAAAATGGCCTCCAGCAAATGGTCAGAATGTTTTTCTTACAGAGGAGTAGTTTTCAAGACAGCATAAACTTTCTTAATATCCCTTTAAAGGAAAAAGAAAAAAAAAAGAGAGAGAGAAGAGAGAAAATAAGGTAACAGAAAATCCCAGCCATGGCTCTTGGGAGTCTTGAAAATCATATTCACGGTTGCGTAGACATTCTAAACCTCTGATACATTCAGTGCCTCGTTAGCCTCAGTTATCAAAACTGAAACAAGAGGTGGTAAGGAGCGCAGCAGAAGATGGAGTTTAAAGTCGCTCGAGGACTGCGCTCCCGGCAATGGGAGTCCTCAGCCGCCTCCCTCCGCCCGCGCCCCTAACCCCGCGGCGTTTGATACGCAGGCGGTGAGTCAGAGGGACGAGGCTCCGCGGCTCGGCCGGGGCGGGGG
>NW_008238126.1:1881612-1882071 GCF_000691975.1 Corvus brachyrhynchos
CCTCCCCCGGGAGCCCCTTTCCGTCCTCTTTCCCGGCGCTTGGGGAATGCGGGGCTGGAGAAACGAGCCCGGTGCGGGTAACAAAAGGGAATGAAAGGAGCTCTGTAGCTCACTTTACACGTCCGAGAGGCATTTTCATGCCCTGTAATGAGAAGGGATCACTCCGAGGAAGTTCAGATCAAAGGGGAGAGCATCCCGGGCATTTGCATAATTGCCGGATTTCGGAACACGGGCTGCAACCTGGGCACCTCACCGGGGGCTGCTCCTCGCTCGCCCAGGGGCTCCGGGGAGAGGGGAGGTTGCAGACCGTGCTCCCGCGGGGAGAGAAGAGAGGCCTGCCCCGGGCACGAGATACGGAGGTGGCCGGGCCCCGAGCAGGGTGGGTGCTGGGGCACGGCTGCGGTGCCCGACGGCAGGAAACCCTCAGGGGCTCCGAAGGGGTGCGAACGCCCCGGTGCG
>NW_008238126.1:1882908-1883895 GCF_000691975.1 Corvus brachyrhynchos
AGGCCGGGGTGCACCCTCCCCGCGGGAGTCGCGGCTTCTCCCTGCACGGCTGGGCCCGGGCGGGCTGGCCGGGCTCCAGGGAGGTGAGGTTAGCCTCGGAGCTGGCTGGCGGATGGCATGTTATTATGAAAAGCGAAAAGCGAGCAGGGAAGGCAAATAGGAGCATGGCACCGTATAGGCTCACCACGTGACCGAAATGTGTTTATCTCGCCCCGGAGAAGCCGGGCGGCCTGCGGAGGCCAACCCTGCCTTCATGGCACAGGCACAACTCCCGTGGCCGCGGACGGCTCTGGGCCCTGCGAGAGACCACTTCTGTTTGCTTTTGCTGTCGCTTCGGCTCTTATCATTTGCCTTGTCATTCATCATCAACCTCTCCCGGGCTCCCTCCCCCTTGCTCCCCCCCGCCGCCTCCCCCAGGGTCAGTCGGGAAGAGACTGAGAATCCATCTGAGGAGTGAGACGCGGGAAGAAGGCTTGGATGGTGATGTGGCTGGGTGGAGGGCGGAGGGGGTGTGTGTGTGTAAAAGCAGCTGCATGCAGAACAAAGGTGCTGGAGGGTGGCTTTTGGTGCTGGAGCAGAACCTCGTAAATGGGAGATTTCCGTTCACAAGACTCTGCTTGCACAGTTTCTGTCCTGCCCTTGAACTGACAAGTGAATATCTGCATTGCAACCAGAAAGTAAATCACACCGAGCCTGGCTCGGGGAGGGCGCGCACGACGCCTCAGTCTGTTGCTAAGTGCGAAAAAGTGGAAGATTTCAGCTTCCCAGCGCAGCCCCGCTTCTCCGATACACTATTTACTTTGGGAGCCCAGCGAAACGCGCTCAGTGTTTATTATGGAGAGTGCCGGGGCAAGCTCGCATTTGCGTGATTAGGAGCAAGCGGAGGAGCGGCCGGGGCGCGGAATATCAAAGCGAGACCGCCTTGGCAGGGCTCCCAGGCAGGGCTTTACTGGCACCCGCGGGATTCCGCGGGGCAGGGCGAGCGCG
>NW_008238126.1:1884053-1884441 GCF_000691975.1 Corvus brachyrhynchos
CAGCCCGCGACGAGGCCGGTCCAGCGTAGCACGCCTCGCCGCCTTGCCCCGCCGGGATATTTTCTCCCTGGAAGTTATGCTAAAATAACATTTGTGTGCACGTTAATGATTTATTTATGTGGCTAATAACGCTCACATTCTCGCTGATATTTGTCTAGGCGAAAGACCAGCTGCGAAATGCCCCGCAGCTGTAGCCAGAGCTAGAACAGAGTGCCTTGGAACCAGAAATCAATGCTCCTGAAATGAACAAGTGGACAACTTATTAGGCTCAGTCACTCCACACGCTGTCCCCTGATAACGAATAGATGAAGTAGATGCTGGAGAAGGGACATGCCTGGAAAGGCCACACATGCCTGCTCCTTCCCGGAGTGGCTGGGGGGCAGCGCCG
>NW_008238126.1:1884452-1885062 GCF_000691975.1 Corvus brachyrhynchos
ACGGACATCCCCGGGCAGGGCAGAGGGCCGTGACACGGCACTTGCGGGTTGCCCAGGGTTAGATGGCGATAAATACAGCAAACTCCCGGGAGAACGGCTCCGGGGGTCACTCATAAAGGTGTCCGGTTTCCCTGCTGCTCCAGAGAGCACAACCGACAGGTTCAGCGAGATCACGTAGTCGTGGCTTCTCTGCCTAGAAACAGTCACGCTAATTTTGCATTTTTACCATCCACGGGAAGGAAAAATACCTGTCGTCCCGCAATGCAAATCCTTACGCAAACAGATCTGCGGGCGCACAGGGAGCTGCTGGCAGCCTGGCCCCCCGGCGGAGAGTCGCTGGCCTCGAGTTTAGAGGTGCTGGCCAGCAGCGGCACGCCCCGAGAGCACATAGGATCTTGAAGACTCCCTGTTAGCCCCTCGGAACTTGCTGCTGCCTCAGAAAAGTCCGAGAAAGAGCCTGCGGTTAATCTCCGAGGCCTTCATACATCTCTGGCGAGCAGCGCCCCAGCGCTAAGTGCAATTAACATAACAGACACTAAAATAGGAGAGCGGCGCTGAATTTAATTTGCAGGCTTAGGGAAAAAAAAAAAAAAGAAAAAAAACCCCTTAG
>NW_008238126.1:1886595-1887012 GCF_000691975.1 Corvus brachyrhynchos
GCTCGTCTCCCCCCCGCGCCCTCCCTTGATCCATCCCGAGGGGGAGGGTGGGGTGCGCCGAGCTGGAGCTCCCCACACTGGGGCCGGCGGCGGGGAGCAGCGCCGAGATCGCCCGGGAGCCGGCGATCCCGCGGGGGAGCCGGGCACCGCCGCCCACGGCCCCATGAACAGCGCTTTATTCCGCAGCGCTCAAACCCCTCATTGTGTTTGGCAGAATCACCTGCCTCCTCCGGAGCCGAGCGATTAATTTAATGCGATACAGAGTGCGCTCCCTCCCGGCCCCTCCTCAGCGGGGAGATCTCCGCCGGGCGCTCCGCGCCGCGGAGGAGGGGCACGGCACAGCACGGCGGGGGGCGGCACGGCAAAGCGGGCTGGCATCCTCCGAGCGCCGGCTCTCCCGGCGGCGCCCGGGGAAAC
>NW_008238126.1:1888054-1888339 GCF_000691975.1 Corvus brachyrhynchos
TCAGCCCCGCCCCCCTCGGCCTCGGCCCAGCGGCGGAAGGTGCCCGGGGAGCCTCAGACCGTGTTAACGGCTCGGCCTTGGGACTTCGCCAAGTTTCTCTGACTTAGGGGAACTCTGGGGATGAGTAATCGCGCCAGGCTAGGGTTTGGGAGGGAGTTTTTTTTTTCGCTCTCTCGCTCGCTCTCTTCTTTTTTCCCCTTGTCATCAGCTGCTGACCCACTCACTTCGAGAGCACGGCACCGACGGGTTTCTGAGAAGGGCGGCAGGAGGAGACGGGGGTGCGGC
>NW_008238126.1:1889136-1889516 GCF_000691975.1 Corvus brachyrhynchos
TGAGGTGATGGGGGGGGGGGGAGGGGGGCGCGGGGGAACGACGATGTAGAGAGATGAAGTGAGGACGGGGTTTTAAATGGCACTTCTGAACGGAAAATACTTTTATTTTCCCTTGGATTTTTGAAGCTGCTTTCGAAATGAACATTTTCTGCGATAAGAGGTGACCGATCAGAATCGCTGGGGGGAGGTTGTAAGCAGACGTTTTGCCCCAGCTTACTGTTATCTTATCTTTCACACTTGCAGGGCGAAAAAGTGGCTTATCTTTATACCCACCCCCCTCTCGCCTTAATTGCTAAAAACACTGTGAAGTGTCAAGTACAGGACTAAAGAATCTCTCCGCGTGTCTGCCATACGAGTGAAGGGGCTGGGGGGGGGGGGGT
>NW_008238126.1:1889863-1890617 GCF_000691975.1 Corvus brachyrhynchos
TTGTCTGCCTGTCCCTCGCGGGCTGTCCGGTCCGGGCGGCGAGCGGGGGCCGGAGGGCCGCGGGCATCTCTGCTGTTCCGTGGAGCGGGGAAGGGGTGCGGAGCGAAGCAAACGCAACCAGAGCGATTTGTCATTTGCCTTTGTAAGAAAGATAGCGGCGCTTAGTCCGTGAACCGAGCGCGTTTCGGGCTCTTCTGGGGAGAGGGAGAGAAAATTATGGATCTCCTGTCAACAGAGTAGCCCTGAACTACGAAATAAAATTGTAGTACTTCTGCTATGCAAAACCGCTTTGATTGCACGGGGAGTTTGCATGGCGGTGTAACAATATGCTGATGCCGTGTCAGGTCTGAAAGCGCTGCAGACCCTGTATAACGCCAATTGAGGCTTGTCTTGTTTTGTTATTCAGATTTCTACACTTCCATTAAAAATAGCCTTACAATAACCAATGATAAAGGTCTGATTTAAGACACACTCAAGCAGGGCAATTCAGAGCTTAGGACAGTGATCTGTTATTTATAGGCTTTCCCTAGCACTCATCACCAGGCTGTCTGAGCACCTCGCTCGCATTAATTCATTTTACCTTCGCAGCACCCATCTCCCCTCTGTCTCATTTCCCGTGCCCGAAGGACCTGCGTGCTCTGGTTTCCGTTTGGTGATCAGGGGAGCAGGCCGTGGATGGCGGCCAGGGCCCGGCCTCGCCACTCCTGCGGTTTAACCCCCAACTTTCTGAGGTGCGTGGGTCGGGGGCGCGGGG
>NW_008238126.1:1891022-1891713 GCF_000691975.1 Corvus brachyrhynchos
CGGCGGCGGGCGGGGCCAGGCCGCGGGAGGAGCGAACGGAAGCCCCAATGTCTTCGCCGGGGAGTCGCCACCTCCCGCTGCAAAGCTCGGGGACCCAGGGAACAAAAAAGGCACAGAGGCGAACAAGCGCGAGTCTGTTCCTCCCCGCCACGAAGGAAGCTGCGTTCACAAAGAAAGTTTACGGTTAAAAATAAAAGCGGAGCAAGTTTACCCCGAGATAACTTTTAAGTCATTAGTGAAAAACAAAAAAACAACCACCCCTGCCCCAAGCACTCAGCCCCATGCTCTAGGCACACACTTGTGATCCGGACTTCGCAGCCCAGGGGAAGGGAATCGGGCGACTTTTGTGATGCAAGTGCGGGCCGCTGGCACCGCAGATCCAGACCTGTGGGAAGAGACAAAGCCCAGATCAATGAAGCCGGGAACCCGCGGCTGCGGCCACCTCGCCAGGAAGCTCGCTAGTTCTGCTTTCATATCGAAAGAAGCAATTTTAATGAGGTTTTCCTAGGAAAGGGGGAAAAAAAAAATCCAACAGAGGCCTCCCCTCCAGCTGTGTGCCTGTAACTCACGTGTGTTCAGTCTAATAACTTTTAATGTCTAGCCCTAAAACATCTTTATAAAAAATAGCTTTACAGCGTAATAGGCCAGGTGTCCTTCTGCTTGTTATTGGAGATTAAAAAAACGTGTGGGA
>NW_008238126.1:1891850-1892246 GCF_000691975.1 Corvus brachyrhynchos
TGAAGTGGTGCGGCTGCCGTTTCGGGTTTCAGATGGTGGATATTTCACTTCTGCTTTGAGACAGGCGAGTTTTTTAAGAGACGTAGTGAAACTCCAAAGCCTGTGATGGCAGTTTCATGAAATGCCAACCCTCTGGCCGTGACCCGGGTGCATGTGTGTATGTATGGGATGTGTGTGTGCTTTTCTCTGGACTCTGTGTCCTTTTCCCGAGCATTGGGCGACCCCCACTTTTTTTCCCCCCAGACGTAGTGTAGCTTTTCGATTACAGGCTTCTAGATTCGGGGCGGGGGAGGGGGGGAGCCTTAGTAGGGACAACTTTGGGGAACTCTTATTTTCCCATCTTCAGAGATAAGCAGCGGCGGGGGAGAGGAAGGAGCGGGCGCCCGGGGGCGGGGC
>NW_008238126.1:1892258-1893018 GCF_000691975.1 Corvus brachyrhynchos
TGCCCACCGCCCTGCTTGCTGCTCCGGCGCCCTCAGTGAGGGAAGATTTTGCAGCTCGTAGCGTCTCCACAGCCTTTTCGCGCAGGGTCCTGAACGAGGCGATTAAAAATCCCCCCCGGGGCAAACTGTCCGCGTTAATCGCCTGGCGTTTGGCTGGCAGTCGCTCCCACACGGAGCGGCGGCGAGAAGGGCTCGATGCGGCGCCAGCGGCGCCGAGGTGGCAGAACTCCCGCTTCCCCGGGAAGGCGCCGGGAGGTGCGGGGGAGCAGTGGGCCGTGAGCCCGCCTGCCCCTGAGGCCGGGGCCGCCCCGGGAGCTTCCACGCCGCGGGCTCTGCAGGACCAAACCTGGGAGTATCAGCGGGGATGGGCGTTATGAACGTAAAATTTACGAGTCGAGCTCGCCGAGCTAAAAGTTGCCTTGCCAAAGTAAATAGATGCAGCCGATAACTACCAACCCGGAGATTAAAGGGCTCCACGATCCGGGCAGAAATCTTAAAGCAGCCGTGGAAATGCCAGCGAGGGAAACGGCGCTTCAGTCGTTCACCCCACCCCGGGTTGCCACACTGCTCACACCGGGTAAAAAGCGCGTTAAGGGCTGCCAAAGCCGGATCAGGCGAAAACGCGCTTTAATAAGGTCCCCCTCGGCCCCCCCGCCCCCCGCAATGCAGACGTTGACAAACGAGTGGCTTTTTTTCCCATCCCGATTCAGAGCTCGGAGAAGCGGACCGGGAGGAAGCCCGGAAACCAGCGCGGCCGAAC
>NW_008238126.1:1896325-1896658 GCF_000691975.1 Corvus brachyrhynchos
GGGTTGCAGTTTATCCCTGGTGCAGTTCTTTGAATTGCTGTCACAAATAGGTGACTCAGAGTTAATTAGGAAGTATGCACCGGATCAATGGGCTGCACAGCTCATTAGTTATTCCCCAGCCTTTTGCAGCGTTGGACCTCCGGCTCCTCGCCCCGTATACCTCTTTAATACGCAACCTGGAGGGCTGGCACGGACCAGGGAGCACTTCAGGTGAGGGGGGCTGGGTGCGAAGGGGCGTGATGAATACGGACATTGAAGCTTCCAGCTTGGGAGGTTGTATATGGACGAGTGACCGGGACTCCTATTGCTCCCCCAGTCCCTCCCGCCCCCGCT
>NW_008238126.1:1896710-1897049 GCF_000691975.1 Corvus brachyrhynchos
GGGAGGGAGGGCCGGGGAATGTAAAAAAAAAAAAAAAAAACCCCCAAAAAAAAAAAAAAAAAGTTGGTGTGTTTATTGGAGCGTACGTTGAGAGAGCAGACAAAATCTCATTTGTCAGGCATGAAGGTGGGCTGTGTGGAAGGCTATAAATATACCGGGGAGGATTGTATCGCGGTCACTTTTCTGTTCTTCGCCATTTCTAAGGTGAGTGGCAGAGGCTGAGGGACCGGGCAGGGGCTTCTCCTGGTATTGTTTGTCCGTCTGTGATAGATCGGTCTAGACAGCCGCTCAGGCTCCCTGCGAGCTCAGGAACCAGAGTCTGAAAGGGAGAGTGGGGGA
>NW_008238126.1:1897372-1903083 GCF_000691975.1 Corvus brachyrhynchos
GCGCGGCCGGCCACCCCCCACCCTTCGCGCCCCTGCCGTGTCCCCCTTCTTCCCGCGGGCCGCAGTGGAAATCCCGAGATGAAGGTTCCCGGGCCCGCGGGGGGAGCGAGTTTCCATGGCCGCCTTCAGGTTCCGTCAACTTCTCCCCCGGCAACTCGGCGCCCTTCTCCCCACGGGGCCGCATGTGTGCTCACAGCGTGGGGCAGCCCTCGGCTCGTGTCCGTGCAGGCAGGAGCCGGGCGTACCTGCCTCGGGATGTTTGGAAGCCCACGGTAGCAAACACACCTCGTGGAAGGCAAGGGCAGCAGGAGAGAGGGGTCTGTGTTGCAGCTCGGGTGGGCCGGGGTTTGTTGGCAGCTCCTCCGTGCGTGTGCACTTCCTTTTGTGCTTGAGACGTCCTCGATGGATGAGATGCGATCCTGGCGTGCAAGCCTGGGCGGTACAGATTAAAAGCAGTTAAGGCTTTAGAGCGATAGATAAAAGCTGGTTTTGTTGGATTCGCCTGCAGCGCAGACCATTCCCATCCCTCTTTGTCTGAGCCCTGGTTCCGGGCGCTATAGCCTTATTGGAAATGCTCCCGAGCAGTCCACGCAGCCAGGGCAGCAGGCAGCTCAGCGCTTATTTACACGTCACATCTAAATACATCTCTAATTAGATAGAAGCAACGCCGGAAATGGCAGATTTGTTGCATATCTAATAGAGACCAGTGCAAACAGACTCAGCAGGGTTTCCCTCTCTTCTCCCCCCCCCAAAAAAAACCACCACCATCAAGACCAAGCCACTAATCTGAGAGCGAACAGAAATGACTTCTCCCATTTGAGTGCATTATGAACCACATTGGCAAATGTCTCTAATATTTAAAGCAATACTTGTGATGTGTGAGCTGAATGCCCAAATATGGACTGGGTCTTGAAACAATACTGGTGCCTTGGCTTTATTCCTGTGTTGGTGGACAATCCAGGCTCCGTGTCACACACTCTATCTGCCTTTACCAATATGCCAAGAGCTGCAGCTTCTCAGGCAGTTCAAAATTGTCATCCCTCTTCCCTCCTCTTCCTCCACCCCATGATAATTCACTTTTTTGAAGACTGATGAGGAAGCCAAGGTCCCCTAACAGTGACTGAACTGCAGGGGCTCCTGTACCGTCCATGCAAGCAAACTTTCTGGATCTGTGCAGCTGTGAGACTGCACAAAGTTGTTACGTTTTCATGTCTCCGTTTGCAGAGAAAATGGACCCAGGTCACCACAGCCCAAAATACTGAGTGCTGCACATACCAAAGTAGTTTTGGCAATCTGTGGCTGTCGTTTACAAGGTCTCTCAACTTTGACCGATGAGTGGCCCCTGCAAAGACAGGCAGAAGGCCGGCTGCAGTTCAGGTCGTAGCTAAGCAGCCACATTGCTCTCAGACTAAATATGGCTTGGAGTAAATCGGTGCTTAATGTGGAGGACAAGTGATCTCCAGTTTCTGCATGTCTCGACAGAGGTCTGTGCTCTTGCTGGGACCCTGCAGCATAGTTGGGTTGCACAGGTGATGTGCGATGTGCTGTCTTTTCCCCGAACACTGCAATACATCACATTTTAGTGTGGGCTTAGAGCAGCATGAAGCCGAGTTTAGTACTTCCTCCTTAGGCTGGTGTTGCTTTAGAAATAATTGATGGCCAGAGCAGGCCTCCTCCCCTCTTTCTTGGTTTTGCAAGAACCTGAGTAGAGGCACGGAGAGCCGGGCTTACCCTTTTTAACTACGCCTAGCAGCGCTCGCTGGCTGCATCGCGTGTGCGTGCCGGAGGGAACGCGGAGGCCCGGGCTGCAGGCAGGGGGAGTTCCCCTGGCCGTGAGCAGATCCCGTTAATCCTCTGGCCTTTCAGGGAACCGGCTTACAGCAGCCGCTGCTCCGGAGCGACCTTTCCCTCCGACCTGACCTGCTCAGGTCCCCGGGCTGCGGCGGGCAGGGAGGTCTCTGCCAGGAGAGTGCATCCTTCCTCGGGTTTCTCCGGAGCAGGCATCCAGCGCTCCTTTGAATGGCCGAGCAGATGAGGTGGGGACGGAAAGGAAGAGGCCAAGAACTCCTTGCAAATGTGGCTTTAGGAAAGTTCTGCTGCTTTCCAGCAGGGAATTCATTTTTCCTTGTTTGCTGGACAGCAGTTCTTGGCTGAGTGGAGATGTTTTTCCCCTCCTCTCTTCCACTGCTGGAAAAGTTAGCGAGTAAGAGCACGCCTCCGTACCTGCCCGCTTGTGTTCCAAAACTGTTGTCTGAATTATTTGGGACTCCTCCTTCACTCTTTGCACCCCAAACCTACCTCATGAGCTGACAGATTTGGTGCTGTGTGATTAGACATGCAAGGAAGTCCGCTTGGAAAAGATCCTGACAGCATGAAATATAATTTGTGATCTGAAAGACAGTTTCCAGTATAATCTCATTATGCACCACAGACTCCCGGTGTTATTTTGTAGAAGGCGGACAATGATCAATTTACATTGACCTAGGGCTGGGCGAGCTTTTAGATGGTAATTGCCATATTGATTTGCATGCAAAAAGAAGACCTGCTAAAATTAAAGACCGGAAGCTAAATTAAACTAAATTTATTGTCTAGGTGCAAACTAAAAGACTTGTTAAAGTCTAGGGTAGACTTGGAAAGCTATGAAATTGAGAGAAACATGATTCTCATCCCTATCACTCCGTAAAATGAATCTACAGGATGGGACAAGGGGCTGCAAAGCACCCATTGTGAGTGGAGGCACACAAGCCGGGGCTGTTCCGTGTAAGCCCTGACTCCCTAAACAATCAGAGAATAAAATATCTCCTCTGTCCAATGAAAATCTCCGTCTGAATGTTGGGATTGTCGTGCTAAGGAAAACAAAGCTTTATTTGGATAAGACAATTAAAGTGGAAAGCACAGAATCCACCAGCCACACTGGGAACAGCTCGTATAAAGAGCTGAGTGTGTTCAGTAGAGCACAGGGGAAAGGGGAGGCTCGGGGCTGTGCTCCACGGCCGAGCCTACATCGGGAAAGCCTCATTGTGCTTCCTGTGCCTTCTCCTCGGCCAGGAGGGCGAGAATGCTCCCAGCCTTGGTGCTCTCTTTCCTGTGGCTTCTGCTGCCCTTGGAGCAATCTCCCATATCCAGGAGCAATCTCCCATATCCAGGAGCTGCACCAGCTCAGCGCTGTGGTGGGATCTTTCCCCATGCACCTCTAGACAGCCCACGGTGGGTTGCAGTCTGCCAGCCAGCTCATTCTTTCTCAGAGCGTGGTTTGCTTTTCGTTTTCAGCTGGAGTAGCTCATGGTCATACCCCAGTACCTCACCTGGGGACCTTGTATGCCTTTCAAGTATTCGTATATTACAAAACGTTTGGGCCTGTACCCTCAGTTATAAAAGTCAGAATTCAACCTTCACTGGGAGTATTGGAGTAGATGGCACTTGGCATAGTTGATAGCAGAGAAGTACGCCTGTACTTGCACAGAGAGCAGACTCCATGCTTGGGGCAGCCCTATGGGTGTCCTTCTGCCTGTGTGGACAGGTGCCATGGGGCTGCCTGTCCCTCACCCACCGCTGTGTTTCCTCTGTGTTCCCCAGGGGTGGGGTGGCATTGCATCTGGGAGTCTCCTGGAGGGCTGAGAGAGCTTTGCGGGGCTTGTTTAGTCGTGGTTTGAGTAAGGCATTTGTGTATGGTGACAGGTAGGGACAGAGAAGTGAAATCAAAGCTGGGGGGGTGTATTCTCAGCTCTCCTTGAAATTCACAAAGAACTTGTTAAGGGCACAAGAAGGGGTGGGCTGAGCTCCTCTTTCTAAGCGTAAATTCCCTCCCTGAGCCAAACTTTCTCCATGTGAAAGCTCCCGGCTATGGAGAGATCCTACAGGGATCTCTGATCCTCGGGCAATCCCCTTTGCTCCCACGCCCCGGTGTGCTGGGTTGTGCTTTAAGCTTCTCCAGCTTGCCCACAGCAGTGGGAGGCTGAGCTGGGTGTTGGGGAAAGCCCTTCCCACAGGCTGCAGTCCCCCAGGTTCACCTTGCTCTGGCCTGGTTGTGCTCCCCGTGCAGTGTTTTCCTTTCCTCCCGTTTCAGTAGTCAAGCACAAAGTGGATTAGCAAAGCCCGGTGCAGAATTAAGCAGCCC
This sequence comes from Corvus brachyrhynchos, assembly GCF_000691975.1. NCBI lineage: Eukaryota > Metazoa > Chordata > Aves > Passeriformes > Corvidae > Corvus > Corvus brachyrhynchos. The sequence goes on from NW_008238126.1 coordinate 1,901,490, forward strand.
GGTGTGAAGTTATGCGGAGCCTGCCTTCCGCTGCAGACCTCCTGTGCTGTGCTGTGCTATGCTTTGCCGTGCCAGGGCAGCCCAGGACCAGCGGGCAGGGGTGGATGCTTCCTGGGGTCTCCACGCCTCGCTGGGTGAGGAGAGAAATACCTCTGGCTAAAGTTGGGAGCAGCAGGGGAAGCCGGAACACTACTTGCAAGCAGGAAGTGATCTCCCAGGGTAAACGTTTTAATGGAAGTGTAACCTGGCATTGCACAAAACCCCAACCCAGGGTGGCTGCTGCCAGCTGGGGAGGATGCAGAGCTCGGGGAGATGTGTGGGAGGCTGTGCCGTGCAGTGCCAGGGGCACCCACAGCGGAGCCCTGTGTGCAGAGCTGGAGGCGGCTGTGGCGCGGCCTGCCCTGAGCAGGTGGCTGAAGGTTGTCTTATTTTAGCTACAGAAATATCTCTCTAGATCCATTACTGCGAGATCTCGTTTGCAATAAACTATATTGGCTCCCCTCTTTATACAAATTGCTGGTATGAAAGAAAACCCAGCCTATATGCATGGAGGCAGGCATGAGCTAGTGAGATCAGGTTTCCTACTGAGCTCCCAGAGGAGAAGTCAGCATTTGATTGAAGCTACACTTGGTTCTTGGTTCCCAGGGGACAGCAGCCCTGAAACACGAGAGCCCTCCCTCCTTTTTTCCCCCCTTCTCTCTTCTTCCTCTAAAAGCCTTTGTGCTGAAAGAGCCTCAGTAGGCACGAATCGCCTGTCTCTCACAAGACTGTGTTGCAGCCTTTGCTGACATTGTTCTGTTAGCAGTGGTTTTTACCAGGCCAGCAGATTTCAAGCTACGTATAGGCAATGAATAGTCGATGATACTGACCTGCGAATATGTACTGGCATCTTTGGGCGGGGGATCTGATTCGGAAGTCGATTGGAGACTTATCACATGAGCATGAAGCACCTTACCTGCCTGGGTAGTGCTGCCCTTTGGCAGGAGTTAGGCCAAGATGGAGACATGCTTCCAATAAAATCAGCTGTTTTTCCTTACTGGTGCCGGCTCCCAAAGTGCATATAGGTACATAGAGAGCGTTATTCCAGCTCCTGTGGCCTCGTAAAGAGTTTGTGCGGGACACAAATTTCAGAGAAAGTTGCCGTGTCTTGGTTTTCTCTTAAGAGATACACAGTTTGGGTAATGCCAGGAGTCAGACTGGGCAAGGAAAGGTTTCCTCGAACAGATTTATTTTCCCCATGCTTCTGTAAAGTAAATTCCACGTCTCCTCCAACTTTGCTGCTGATGTAAAAATAAGTAAGGGCAGGGAAGGAGGTACGAGGATTTACGCTCAAATTCCAGCTGTGCCCAAAAAAACGCCCTCTGAGAGCGTGCAGTGCACTCCTTTGCTGCCAGGTGGTTGTATCATGAACGAAGCTGGAGTCGTGCTTTAGGTTATTGGCATTTTTCTTTTCTCAGTTTTTCTTTCTCCTTACGATGGAAAGGAGAAGGTGGGAGCGTGTTTCTGTCGCCCGGCTGAGCGGAGGGGCCGGGGCCGCCGCGGGTTGCGGGATCACCGCCGCGGGCAGGGCTGGCGGCGGGGGCCCCCGGGGGGG
>NW_008238126.1:1904234-1906365 GCF_000691975.1 Corvus brachyrhynchos
CGGTGGCTGGCAGCGCGTTTCCCTCACAAACACGTGTTGGCAGAGAAGTTGTTATCGCTTGAGATGGCAGCGTACGACCCCCGATAACCTGGACGTGCAGAGACCTCTGGAGTAGGTCTTCAGTGAAAAACTCCTTGTGCATAGATTTCCCGAGTGGCTATTTTCTGCTCAAAGCCTTTGCATCTAAGTCCCTCGGTTTGCCTTCTGAGCGTAGGATATAAAATGCTGTCTGTTCTTGAAGTTTGCTCCAATACCAAGAGTGATCTCCTGGCCCTTTCAGAAGAGCCTCTGGAAAGTCGAGGGAACTTGGAGAACTGGGTTCTGGCCTATATTTTTGCCTGACATAATTTCACTACCTACAAGAACCTCTGTGTGTCATATAGTAAGTGACCTCCACATACTACTGTCTTTTTGACGAGGCGGCTCTGGGGTGGAAAGCAGGTAAGGGGAGATGTTTATTCCTCCCTCACCCCCCTTTTAGTCGTTTTGGTCGATGGGTTGTCTTTATCTATTTCTCTCCAGTCAATCTATTACGTTTTTTTCTCTTTTGGCCTTGACTGTCCCCTTAGTCCTTTATGGATTACACTGTGCTATTAGTGGCAGAACTACAACAGTAGTCATTCAACAATTTTAGCATCAATTCCTATAAACTGGTATTTTATATGACATGTGCCATTTTTCTGCAAGAATACTGCTTGCGAAACTAGTTTCGCCTTGGAGCAAAGGCGGAAAGATAAACAAGCCTGCATAGCCAAAACACTTGCATAGCCAAAACACTGGCAATTGCTGCCTCCTTCCAAATCTTTTAAAGTCACGGAGCAGTATTTTCAGGATTATGCTGCTGCCTCTGAGGAGGGAATGTCGGCGGCGTTAAAAAAAAAAAAAAGAAGCTAATGCAAATTAGAGAAAAATAATTTTCTTTCAGCGATATGCAATGTATTAGTCACTTGTTATCATGCTTAGAGGCAGACCTCATTTGCGCGTCTGCCAACTCGTTCACATCTGCTCAGAGCTGTTCAGGGCATTTTAACCTTGGCGGTGTCGTGTCGTAGTCCCACGGATCAAGAACGAGTAATTAAAGCTCTAAGCAGCAGCAAAAAATTCATAGCCGCCCATCTGCATCGCAGTTGATTCGCTGCTTTGTTTCGGTGCGCAGGGCCGGGATGGGAAGGCAGGGCCGGGGGGGGCCCCCACGCTGCCTCCTCTCCGCCGGGGCACCGCTGCTACCGGCAACTTTGTCCTTTTAATGTCCTTTTTCTTCCTCTTTTTTTTTTTTCCTTTTTTATCTTCATATTTTTTCGAGTGTTGTTGGGTTCCTTTTTTTTTTTGCCCCCGGTGTTCTCCGCACACTGAGTCGGGCGGTGTTTGGCGCTGGCTCTGCCCACCCTGGACAGGCGTTTCCTCTAAAGGTCTGGAGAAGGTGGTGGATGCGAGGTCGGGACACGTTGCGGAGACGTTTAGTCGAGGTGCTCGTAATGCAGCTTTCGTAACTGAGGGCTCGCCAGCGCTTTCCAGAAGTGCTCGGGAAAGCGTTTCCCATTAAGGAGAAACGTTAGCGCCATAAACCCGACATAAACTTTGGGGCGAGGCTAATTTTTATGCATTGTTCAGTAGAAACCGAGCTGTTTATTTGTTTGTTGTTGGGAGGAGGAGGAGGGAATTTAAAAACAAAAACAAACAAAAAAAAAGGAACAACCCCCCCAACTTGCCAAGCACTTTTTCTTGCATGCGGTCGCCGAAGGTCCCCGTGCCCCGGCCCTGGCCCTCGCGTGGCTGTGCAGACAAAGCCCTGCGGGGAGCGAGAGGCTTCCAGGCCGGCTGCGCTAGGTAAAACGAGAGACGGAGGCACCTAAGTTTAATATTTGCCTGTTGTGCGCGGCCATTTGCTGCATGAGGCGCGGAGCAGCCGTCCCCCGGCGGGGCTGAGAGGCTCGCGGCGGGGGGGGGGGGGGGGGGGGGGTGTGTGGGGGGAGGGGGGGGAGCCGCTCCCTACCCTTCAGCCCCGCGAAGCTGTTGCTCCGTAAATGAGGGAACCACAGGCCCTGTCAGCCGTAGTTATGCAAAATGAAGTCGTCCGTGATCAATATCTCCCAACGTCCCCGACGGATGCGTGGGGGGGCCGCCCCCGCCC
>NW_008238126.1:1908157-1909054 GCF_000691975.1 Corvus brachyrhynchos
GGTCGCTGTTACACGTGACGGTGTGGGAGCCACGGGAGGGGGGAACACGGGGGGACACGGGAACGATGAGGGGGTGGCTGCGGCAAGAGCCTTAAAATAGTCGCCGACCCCCTTGTGCTGCCTGCACGCTGCCTAAACCGAGATGCACTACTGTCGTGCATGACTCAATATGTATTTTAAATCGGTTTAGCGATCTCGCTGGCGCATTGTGCTTAGCTTTATGGTTAAATGAAATGCCACACGTCCCGGGTAAAGGTCAAACTTCTTCTCTAATCCGCGGATCCGTGCGGCGGCTACTTAGTCTGCAGCTTCCTCCTCTGGTTTACAAAACGTGTCACTAGCGGTGATGTCGTGTGGAGATTGCAAAAAATAACCCACAGTATATCTTATTTTTTATATATATATATATATACGCACACACATATATATATATAAAAAGCGCAGCCAACCCTGTTCTTTAAACACTTGTCTAATATTAGATCGCTGGCTGCTGCCAGAGCTTTATACGGCGCATTGTAAACGGTGCAGCAATACGGTGTCTCTGAAGTCTCCTTTCTAGCCGTGGCACAGATCGTTGTTTCTGTAAGTCGTAAATATGTAAGTCGGAGGTACAAGATAAACGAGGTACCTAAACACATTCATAAGCATCAGCCCGTATTTAAGCTTATAAATACCGTGCGAGTGCTGCCCTTTAAATCAAGCTCCAGATGAACGGGGCTGAGGGCTAATCGAAGTAGATCGCTACGAGTCCCCGACTGCTTTTCACTTCTTTCTCAGGGATTTTCACAAATCTAGAAATGATCCTTCCAGTGGCCTGGAACCGGGTGGCGACGGGGCGGTGGGAAGGGGGGGGGAAGGAGTGAGGGTGTGGGTGTGTGAGATGTGGGGGAGGGATCA
>NW_008238126.1:1910254-1936495 GCF_000691975.1 Corvus brachyrhynchos
CTGGGGAGCCGGCATCCCCGACAGGCAGCTGCTTGTGGGGAGAGGGAGAGGAGGGGGAGGGACAGGGTGTGCGAAGAGTTAAAAGTCTGCTGCTTGTTGCAATGAAATTATGGCTGGCAGTGGCGCCGCTGCTCGTTCAGCAGACCTCCACTTCTAAACAGTTCACAAGAAGTTCATCAGGGCGGCGATGATTATAACCGCACACACGCGCGGACCCGGGGCGCGCAGCGACAAGGGGTGGCTTTGGGGCGGGGGCTGGCAGCCGGCGGGGGCGCGGGCTCTGACCTGCCCAGTGGCCCCGGGACGTCCCACCACCTCCCTGCATTCGGGCGGGCTTTGCCCTTGCTCGGGTGGTGGTGGCTGTGGGACATGGGGCCTCCTGATTACTGCTTTGACTGGGGAAGCTCTCGCTCCCCCCACGCAACTTCAGCATTTCGCTATCTACACGTGTCAGGGGATTGATGGGCTCTAGTTCAGGCACCTCGCCTTATCTTAATGATACATTTCCACCGAGGAAACCGGGCGGGCACAGGCAGCCCCTCTTGAGGAGCCACGGCCCCAAAGGAAAGCGGGGCACAGGGAGCGGGGCCGTGCGCTGTCGAGGCCCTTCTCCGAGCCGATGTCTGTCCCCTACAGATGAGGCAGCGCACGGGGTGGCTACTAACCTTACGTAAAACCCTAAATCACTCTCTCCATGCTGCTGCTGCCTCTATTGAAAACATTACGAGCGGCGCATCTGGAAACCAGTAAATCTGTCCAGAAAACGTCTTTCCAGTGAAATAACTCCTTTTGAATGATAGCGCGGTAACTAACCTCCGCGGATTTTTGTTTCCTCGCGGCGATTTGTGCGGACTTCATTAGGAAAAGCTAACCGTTGTGGAGAAAGGAGGGTCAACATGCCGTTTCATTAATATACATTTGTTCCAGACGTGGAGTTTTGCACAAAAGGCCTCTCTGAGGGGAGAAAAAAGTGTTGGGGAACAAGGCTTTCCTGCCGTTTCAGTTCTTAAACCTCTCTGAACGTGTGTGAAGTATTGTGTTAAAGGCCCAATCTGGGCTTCTTCCCCATTAAATGCCAAAGTGATCATTTGCATATTTTGTAGCCTGACAAAGGAAATGAGTTTGCTGGGGAAGCATGGATGCTTTGGGAGACGTTAGGCATTAAACTCCCAGTGGTCAATCGCCCGTTACTGGCTTGTGTGTGTGTGTGTGTAAAAGGAGTATCATGCCTCCTGCTTAAAGGCTTCTATTTTTGTGAGAGAGGAAGAGCTGAGGGATATCCTGTGCATTAAAGGCTCCCCCTACTTATTAACCCAGCATTTAGCAGCAGGATGCAGGCTGAAGCTCAGTCAAAAGAAACGACTCAACCTCCAAAGAGCAATTAAAATCTTGCACTGGAATAAATCATGCGCCGCGATAATCCTGTTAATAAAACGCAGCTTGTCCTGACACTTCGCTCATGCAGCAAACTAGAATTTAATGCGAGCGGAGGTGGCATTAGGCAAGGTAGAGGGGAGGAAAAGCCTTTCCCTCTCTGCCGCTGGATGCGAAAATGTGGTTACCTTTCACCTGCCTCTCCGGCTGCACACGGCGCCGATCCTCTTGGACTGCTAATACTTCTCCAGTGAGCCCGCTAATGATTTCTTTCCCTGGAGTGAGCAGGCATCATTGAATTACTGAAAGCACTCGCAGCAGCAGCAGCAGCAGCAGCAGCAGCAGCCCACGCGCAGCAGCAGCAGCAGCAGCTCCGATGCAGAAGCCACCAGGGCTCCGTGCTTAATCAAATCAAGGGGTGGGGAGCTCGCCAACCCACTTACTATTTTTAACCCCTTTCTCCAAGTTAGTCATGTGCAGACGCTAAAAGGGAGGTTTTTATTTAGATGCCTTCTGTAGCAGTGTCTCTTCAGTTTTAAGTCCTCGTGTAAAAGCCTTATCAGCAATCAGTGTAGCTAATACACACGGTATGTGGTTGTTCTTGCCATGCCCTCCTGCTCCTGTGTGTTCCTAGTGCAGGACTTCTGTGAGCACCTGTGGGTTGTTTGAATGTTCCCCCAGGCTCATGGGGTCTCCCTCCTTGGTTCAGTCTATGTGAGATGAAGATTTGGGGGCTGGTGTGTACTTGGCCGGCTGAGTTATTTCTTGTGGAAATGAAATGCTGTGGAGAAACTTTTATTTGTCGATAGTCTGGAATGATTCTTAATTTTCTGGATGTGCGCTGGGGAAAAGATCCATCTCCTCTGACCTATAAATGCCCTCAATTTGCTCCTTTATTGCCGGGTATCTCCCTTAGCGGTTAACGTAGGCAGCTCACTCCCCGCACCAATCCTGCATTCATTATTAATCACCCGGAGGGAGGCTGGCTGCTCCGCTGTGATGTTTGCACTTCCTCCTAGACAAATCTGCTCAACTTTTTTTTTTTCTTCCTTTTTTCTTTTTCCTTCTTTTTTTTTAATAGAATATAAAACCGTGAAGAAAAGCGTTGATTTTTAAGAAGACGTCATGCTTTCTGCAACTCCCCTGTATGGCAACGTTCATAGCTGGATGAGCAATGAAAGGGTCCGCATGTGTGGAATTAATGAAGACAGGTAAATATTTAAGCTTCTGGCAAGTTAAACCACACTGTAATTCTGCAGAGCGAGGTCTTGGAGTTTGCTCGCTTCCCTAACGCTGGAGCAGAAAGCTGCCACCTTGCATGGAGATCAGCCCAGCTTGGAGGGAGGGCAAAGGGAGAGAGTCAAGATGTGCCTGAGAGCAGTAGAGCAGATGCTGATTTACTACTGAACAGGCAACCTGGGTCAGTGAAGTAGGGATGCCCCCAAAGCAGCCTTCGAATGTGCTTTTACACTTAACTTATTATTTTGCATTTGTGAAGGGGAATTAAACCAAATAGTGCACGTGTTCTTGTCGTGGCTCTGCAGCAGAGGGGCTTGTGCCTGCAACTTGGTGTTCCCTTCCTTTGGACCAACAGCTTGTCATGTGAGATAGGATCAGTAGTGCCTGTCTTCCACAAATGAATTTCTCCTCTTTGGCAGGTGTCCCCTTACCTTAAATCCCAGCATTTTAAAAAGCAAAATGATGCTGGACAGAAGCTGCAGATATGCCTCCAGTTCTCTGTGCCAGTTTTGTGTGGTTTTAGTGCTTTTCTGTCTTCTCATTCCCTGTTCTCACTGTTGTGTGAAAAGCCTCCAAAAAGCTGGTAGAAGTTTTTGGTCTTTGCAGGGAATACTATTTGCAAACATAAGCTGAAAGAAAACAACCAAGCATCTCACTTTCTCATCGAGCTTTCTCACCCTCTCTCCCCACTTTCCTCCCAGTTGTTTAGGGATAATAACTGTATGTGCTACTTGCAGGGAAGGTGCATCTTTTAAAAACAAATGGATTAAAATCGCATTTCTGCTTTATGGTGCTGATGTGCCTTTAAGCACTTTGATTGAAAGGAGTTCTTTTGGGTAATGCTGAAACTTTCCTTCTGCTGCATGTCAGCGATTTTTATCCCTGGGATTTGGAATTCGGCACTAAGGTATATTCTTTATTGGTGATTTCTGTGATAACAAGTCCCAGTGCTGCAACACTGGTATGGCACAGATGTGCAGCTCTCTCTTTAGCATGGAAGAGCTGATGTTCGTATGATATTAGCGTGTGTGTTTTGATTTTATCCTCAGCAGTGTTTATGGATGGTATATGAACAGAGTGTGTTTAAAATGGGATATTCTCACCCTGGAAAAAGGAAAGGGCAAGGAGCAAAAGAGAAGACCTTGACAAAAACTGCTTGCTTTGGAGGAGGCTGCTCTGAGATGTGCTTGGTGTGTTCTTGTCAAACCCCTTTATGCTTATTTTCAAATGGTTCTTGCTTTTCAAAGTAGTCGCCACGTATGGGTACGGAGAAGGATAAATATGTTATCTCATGGGACTTCTCTTGGGGAATCAAAATATGGAGGTGATATGATACCATACTGATCCAAGATGCACAGGATGTTTTCAAATAGTAAGCTTCTGTTTTTCAATAGGAAAATTCCCGTTAATGATGGTGATGCACCGAAAAGCAGACTGGAGTTGAGGGAGGAAAATCACCTGAATCACAGTGTGGTAAGAAGTTAAAAGCTTCATGCTGCAGATGAATCCGTGCCTGTCCTCCCCACCGCGACTCCTGCCCTTGGCTGTTATTACGTGATCCATTTGGAGAAATGATTAAAACACCTTCCTGTTGCAGCCCTAGTGGGCTTGGGCACATGCACGTTGTTTCTGTGAAACAGTGAAGTTGGGGCTTTGTTTATTTATCTCGTTAATCTCTTGATGCTTTGTGATGTGTGTTGTTGTATGACGTCAGATTCTTAATTTTGCTGTTACGAATAATGCCATGCGGAATACCAGCATGTGTAACAAAAATAGTTCACGTAAGCATTAAGAACATCAATGTTCCAGCAAAGTTGGTGAGGCTTTTCCTTTCTTTGAATCTACATGGGGAGCAGCATGTGGGAAAGAAATTCGATGGCAGACCTTTCTTCGTGCTGCATCCTCAGATGTCTTGTGCCATGAATCGTGTGGCGGTGGCAAGCCCCAGAGCAAAGCTGCAGTTGAGGGAGAGGTCCTGGAGGAGGAGGATGAGGATGAGGAGGAGAGGCCCTTCATCCTTCTCTTTCTGGTCTCTATGCCACAACCCACATCCTCATGCTCTGGCAAGGCTGGGGCTGAAGAGCCAGTGGTTGCACAGGAGCGGTGCCACTAAGCATCGTCTCTGGGCCACTCCGGCTGCTTGGGTCCTCACGCCTTTGTTCCTGGCTGTTTGAATTTTGGATTTGGGGAGATTGGTGTTGATGTTTGTGGTGTTATACATATTGCTCCGTAGGTTCCTGTTCTCCCATTTTCCAGTGTAATCAGCCTCTGTACGTTTTCACAAAAACAGCATGTTTGCATTGTTACTGTTTCTCTTCCAAAATGCTGATCTATCTGTAGCCTGAATGGTAGTCATGTTAGTGAGATGTGAAAGTAACATGCTTCTTGTTCTGTAAAGGTGGATGCGACTACAGCACATCGCATTGACAGTCTTGCAGCTCTGAGTATGGACAGGTCTGGACTCATGCGAGAAGGACTCAGAGTCCCCAGCAGCATTGTCTATTCCAGCTTGTGCGGACTTGGCTCGGAAAAATCACGGGATGCTACGGGTTCGATAGCCAGCCTGGGATTTACTCCTGAAAGAAATCCAGAGATACAGTTTAAGTCTAATCCCCCCGAAGCGGTGGAAAGCACAGCTGTCTCTGGAAAAGCCCCGAACGGCTTCAGTGCTATATACAAAGCGCCACCTGGAATACAAAAAAACTCTGTCCCAACAGGGGAGACACTGGGTTTGGACCGAGCTGCAGGTGACAGGCAGAGTCCCCTTGGTGTCAATGGTGCTAGTTACCTAAGGCTCCCCTGGGTAAACCCCTACATGGAGGGCGCAACGCCCACCATATACCCTTTCCTTGACTCACCAAATAAGTATTCGTTGAACATGTACAAGGCATTGCTACCTCAGCAGTCCACCTACAGCTTACCGCAGCACCTGGCTTACTCGCCCGTATGTACAAACGGTGAACGTTTTTTATACCTGCCTCCCTCCCACTACGTTGCCCCTCACATCCCTTCGTCGCTGGCATCACCCATGAGGCTCTCGACTGCTTCAGCTTCACCAGCAATCCCACCTTTGGTGCACTGTCCGGATAAGAGCTTATCGTGGAAGATGGGGGTGAGCCCAGGCAACCCTGTCGACACGCATGCCTACCCCCACATCCAGAGCAGCAAGCAGCCCCGGGTCCCCACCGCCAAGCCAGCCCCTGCCAACTTGCCTGCAGAGCCAGCACTCCTGCTGCCGCACTCGCCCCGGCCGTCCCCTCGCCTCCCCCTGCCCACCCAGGTCGGGGATGCCTACGCCGATTTCCACAAACATTTCCCCAGGATCACCACCTCTCCCTCCTCTGCTGTTACGCTCCCAAAGCCCTATGTGAACATTGGCAGTGAATTTCCACCTGCTCGTCTCTCCAACGGGAAGCTTCCCAAAGGCAGTGATGCTGGGGAGGCACCCTTGCCATCTGCCCCCCATACACGGAAGGCTGGCCATGACCGGAAAGACAGCAGGTCTCCCCCACTCCTGGAAAAGCAGACTCCGACCAAAGACGTCACCGATAAACCGCTGGACTTGTCGGCAAAAGTGGTTGATGCAGAAACTGCTGGCAAGTCAGACCATGGTAAGAAAATTATGCCAACGGTGCTGGTGCATGGAAGGGCAGGAGGGGGGACGCACTTGCCAGGCAGTGACATCGTTCAGAAAGAAACCATTTCTCCTGGGAACAGCTGCCCCATCTACAGGCCTGAAATTATCAGCACGGCACCATCCTCCTGGATCGTTCCTGGTCCCAGCCCCAGTGAGGAGGCTGGGAAAAATGTCCAACTGAAAAACAAGGCACTGGACTGGGTTATGCCACAGCCGCGGAGTTCCTCCTGCCCCAGGATGGGTGGCACGGAGGCAGTGGTCGGCAGCGTTTCGGGGGCGTTGTCAGCGGGGGGGCGGCCAGCATCAGCGTCACCAGCTCCCAATGCCAACGTGGATTGCGCCAAGACGGCCCGGAGCTCTGCGGAGAGCACCGCCTCAGTTATACAGCACGTCGGGCAGCCCGTCGCCACTCCTGCGAAACACAGCACTAAGGTGGCCAAATCCTGTGGTCAGGAAGCCAACTTCAAGGCGACTGAGACTGCCCTGGCCTCCAGCCCCATCTTCCTCCCACCCAATGAGGCATTTCGCTCCCCACCTCTGCCCTACCCCAGGAGTTACCTCCCATATCCAGTGCCGGAGGGGATTGCCATCAGCCCTCTCACCCTCCATGGGAAAGGACACGTCTACCCACACCCTGTCTTGCTGCCCAATGGCAGCCTCTACCCCACCCACCTGGCTCCCAAACCTGGCCTCCCTTACAGCCTGCCAGCTGGAAGGGGGGAGTTCATGACCTACCAGGATGCACTGGGAGTGGGGATGGTGCACCCCATGCTGTTGCAGCATTCTGCTTTGGAGATCAACAAAGAGGAGAAGACAGAACGGAGGTCACGGTCTCACGAGAGAGTCCGCTATGAGGACCCTGCTCTGCGGGGCCGGTTGCCAGAGCTCCTGGAGAGTGGTGGGAAGATGCATTTCGAAATGCCCAGTGACAAGAGCGTGAAATTGCACCAGAGCTCTGGCCACAGCAAAAACTCTGCAAAAAGCGACAAACACCTCTTCCCGGATCTTCTGCGAGACGAGCAAGAGGCTAAGAGTGAAGCAAACACAGTGAAAGCCAGCTTTGCTACAGAAGGCAGTAATCAGACTAATGACCCTACAAAGCACAAGGTAGAGCAGGCGTCGCAGCACAGAGATTTTATTGTAATGAGAGAGGAGTTTGGAAGAAATAATGATGTTCACGAAACCTATAATTTCAAGCAAGCCCAGAGTTCATCAGTGTTCGGCTTAAGGAAAGAAGATTTATCTGTGAGCCAGCCTAAAGAGAGAGTGGCGGTCCAGCCTTCGCCTGTTTTCTTGGAAAGCGTGCACGAGAGCGATACTCCAGCTCTGGCTTTTGGCAAGGTGCAGGAGGACGCAAAGCCGTTCTGCATGGGAACTGCGCCGCCGAGCATTGATGCCAACCAGACCTATACCAAAGATGGAGCCGACGACGCGGAGTCTGCCGATGGCAAAATACTGAAACCCAAGCCGTCGAAGTTGGCCAAGAGGATCGCAAACTCTGCCGGTTATGTAGGTGACCGATTCAAGTGTGTGACGACTGAACTCTACGCTGACTCCAGCCAGCTCAGCCGGGAGCAGCGGGCGTTGCAGGTGAGTCCGCGCGGTCCAACGACTGCCGCGCTTTTTGTCGTTATTTCTCTGTTGCAAGTCACAGTTGAGTTTTTAAAGTTGAGAGAAGCAACACAAGTGGGGAGACCAGAAATTCTTTTTGTTGGGTTGTACTCGCCGGAAATGGTTTTAAATAGCAAAGTAAGTTTGTTAGTGAGAGTGAGGCGATGTAAAGAATAGTATGTGTGGCTTATAGGTATGTATGGGCTAGTGAGCTTTAAAGGGCTTTTACTAAGATCTGATACAAATGTTAATGCACGTCAATGCAATGTTTGTGCAGTTTCGAGGGGAGTCGGACAGGCATGCATGTTACCTTGGCGCTGGCTGTAATTTCTCGGCTGGCCTGTAGTGCCAGCTAGCACAGCGTACCCAGAAGTTGTGATCAGCATGCCAAATGTGCTGTTGGATGGCAAGGAGTCGCAGCCATGCATTAGCGGGTCTCAGGCAACGTTGGTGCCAAGCGAGCGCGTAGGGAAGAGTAGGAGAGGTATTGAGGTTGATGCTAAGGGATGATAGACAGATGCTGTGTAGGAATATTCTTAGGGTGTTTTACTTATAATGAAGGGATGAGTTAAGCCAAATTGTTTTGCATTGTTAAGAAAAGAATTGGTTTATGCTTATAAAAATGGATGAAATTATCTAAATGATCCATTGAGTGCCCATTTTAATTACATAGATGGAAGGATTACAAGAGGACAGTATTTTATGTCTACCTGCTGCTTACTGTGAGGTCAGTTCTTCAAATTTTTATTACTAGACTCTTACATAAACCTTTGAGTTAAATTTCATTTCCAAATACACAAAGGGAAGTTTGTGGGCCATGGTCGTTTTTTATTCATTGTATGGTTTTGTGTTGTTGTTTTTATTTTATTTTACTTTATTTCTTTTTGTTTTTGTCTCTTTTTACCTCCAAAATGGAATGTTTTTGTTTTATATATAATATACATTTATATATAATCTTTTATATATATATACTTATATATGAAAGAATTGTGTGGCTATTTGCTTATAAGATGCTAGAACGCTGTTTTACAAGTCAGGTGTGTTATACTCCTACCCTTAACTATCTATCTGAAACCTTGGTTTTGAGTCAATTTTTTCTTTGGAAATGCTTTCATATAAGGTAAGGTAAATGAAGTAGTTTTTATTGCAAGACTTTTTTTCATATCAATTCTCTTTCTAGCGTGCAATGATGCGCTTCTCAGAGTTGGAGATGAAAGAGAGAGAAGGCCAAACAGCTACCAAAGACTCAGAGGTCTGCAGATTCAGCCAGGCAGACTGGGAAAACTTGAAAGGAAACAGTGAAAAGAAGCCAAAGTCTGTTGCTCTGGAAGATGCCATTGCTGACCAAAATGACAATGACAGATGTAAGCGAATTTAGATGGCTTTCTGAAGCGTGTATGTGTCTCTGTGCCATGGCAGCTTGCAGCAAAGCAAGCAAATCTTCGTGTTCTCACCGTGTTGCTGGTGAAAGTCACTGACCTCATCCTCTGCAGGTGCTGAGTTGCCATGGCTGGTGCCCTCTGTGCTTGTTTTTGGGGTTTGCAAGTTTCTGGTTGCCATTGTACCTGCTTTTCAGGAGATAAGTTAACTGCCTGTCACTGAGTTCCTGCCTTAGAGAGATCCTCCTTTTGACTGATGGGGTGCTGCATCAGCCAGTGAACGCAAAAGTCCAAGGTTATATTTTAAATACGGAAGGGAGATGGGGGAAGAGAGGAAAGCAAGGAGGAGTTCAGCTTCCTGAAGTTGCAGTAGCACTGAGATATGCCAGTATTGCAGTCTTCAGGCAAAGCAGGGATGGAGGACAGAAGAGTGATGGGAAGTGGGGAAGGATGTGATCTGCCAGGCTGGCTTATCCATAAAAGCTGCCAGTAACGACTCCAAATGATAAGAACCTACTTTGCCAGGGTGACTTCTGCTGCAGTGGCTGGGGAGGTATGTGAGGCACAGGTTCTTGCAGGCAGAGTCTGTGAAATTCCCTGTGGGGCTGTCAGTTCCCTCTAGGCTGTGGCAGGGTGTCAGAGGACTATGGAAAATGCAACATCTTAAAACTAAGATGAACTTTAAAATAAACAAATGGTATTAGGGGATTTTTTTACTGTATGCAAGAAAAGATCACTTCTTTTTTGTTTGTGCTCTTGGTAAGCATATGGCTTCTGTCAGTTTCCACAGGTTTTTTTTGTTTTACCTATGTATTTAAGGAATGGATCAGTTCCTTCTGTTGCTACTTTGTTTTGAACAACTCAGAAAAAAAAACTGTGCTGAAAGCATTGCAAAACAAGAGGAAACGCACTGCAGGCTGCTCCCTGTGTGTGTGTTTGTGCACTGTGTAACTCAGTGGTTAAGTGTGCTCTTCTGTAGGTGGAGATTCATGGGTAGGGCTAGTAGAAAATTTCGTTCAGGCAATTTAATAACTTTGAATTATTGTTCTGGTCTTTGGTTAATGCTTTTGGCAGAGAGCACGCTGGTCAATCGTACTTGCTCAGTTACTCACCTAAATCAAGTTACTGTGGTATTGCTATTGCTGAAATAACAGCCTCAACAAAAATCGGCCTGGCAAAACAGCAAGGGAAAGTTTTAATTGTGGAAGTGGAGAGGGTACCAGGGTGGGGAGAGGCAGGCTGAGGCTCTGGAAGCTGGGCAGCCTTTTCCTTTCCAAGCTCTGTTGAGGTAGCTGCAGGGAGGAAGGCACAGCTTCCTTTGCAGTCCCCGTGTAAAAGCTGAGAACTGGGCAGGCTGCCGCCCTTGCTGTCCCCATTGCAGCCTTCCTTGCTCCTCAGAGGACTTGGGATGCTCTGGTGATGTCCTCTGTTAAATTCCACCTTGGCTGTGCTGGAAAGCTAGAAGAGCAGTGGCAGCAGCAGTCCCACAGCTTATTCTGGCTGCAGAGAGGGCTCAGCAAAGAGGAGGATGATGGGCTGTGGAGCTGAGGGAGGGGCCCAGGGGATTAACAGAGGGAGGGAAGGCAGGCTTGCTCAGGGACATGGGGCTGCTTGTGGAGGGATGGCAGGGGGCTGTGGAGAGGATGAGTGTTAGAGCATAATTGTATGCTGAAACCCCTCCCCCCATCCTTGCAAAAGGCTGATGATACGGTTTGTCTGTAAACTCACCATTTAGTGAGATCTCTGACACTTGAATCTGCTGGCTAAAATGTGTTTGAGACTATTAAATAACTGTTGGAAGCAGGGAAAGTATGTTCAGTTCATTCCTTTCCTCTGCTAATTAGCTCTGACTTAACAGGCTATTTCAGACTTTGGCCAAATGTCTAAACTCCTAAAAGCACGGGTGTGTTCTGCTGAGGGAGCTCCTTTTTTTGCCCTTCTGGGCAGCAGCAAGTACTTACCAGTACAGATTCAGGTCTCAGTAAAAGTTTTTTATCGAGGTGGTCCACCTCCTGCCCCTTGGGATAGCAGCTGATAAATCAGGAAGCCGAGTTTCACACCTCTTGAATGCCTCTACTGTGGTGGCTTGGGCTCTCTGTTGGGGCTTAAGCCACCGGCAGCCTTAATGCATCTCTCACTGAGCGACTGGAGCTCTGCCTTCTCTTCCCCTTCGGTGAGAGCCAGGGCTGCTTTATCTTTTGCCTTCCCTTTGCCTTCAATTTCTGACCACGCTGTTGGTGCTTTTGGCTTTAAAGCTCCTGAACGGGAACGAGCTGATGGTTTGCAGCCTCGTCTGTTTCCCTTCTGCCTCCTGCAAGCGATCTTGCTGCTTGAAAAGTTGTTTCCCCCTGTTTCATGTTTGTGTGGTACTAGCTGAAAGTGAAACAGCCATGCCTTTACCTGTGTGAGGAGGGAATTTAGGAGTGAAACCGGTGAGCTGTTCTGCCCCCACTGCCAGCACTTCACCTGCCTGATGTCAGCAGGGAGGAAGGAAACTGCATCCAAAACTGTGATTGTGGCATGGAGCCAACTCCCAGGGCTCCCCCGCTGCCGCCTCGGCACGGTGGCAGCCGTGCTTGGCATGGAGCACCAGAGCTGATCGGGGCCCTGGCAGCTGCCTGCCCCCTTGGCTCCTCTAAACCTACCAGTGCAACAAAGGGCTAAATAGCACAGGCAGGTGATGCTTACAGAGGCATCTGATGGGATGGAAACTGCTCTTTTTTTTAGCTTGTCCTAGGACTTGCTGATTTTCCTAGCTGTACTGCACGTGTATAGACTTTTTTGGAAGCAGATGAAGGCATAATATCTGGTTCCTTAAGTTTTCTTCTGACTTGGCAGTGCATGGCTTTGTTGTACTGGGAGTCTCCTTAAGCTTCATCGAGCCTTCTGGAGAAGGGTAAAAGAGGTGGGCTTTTGTTTTGTTTAGGTTTTTGTTTTGCCTTTTTTTTTTTAAAGGCCCAATTTAAAGCAGGTAGCCATGTTAGCTAATTAATGAGCAATTAAAGCCGAGCAGTAAAGTAGAAGTGCTTCAGTTCTCTCCCATCTCGTTTAGGTTTTGCTGGGCATCTGAGAGCGGGCATCTGAGAGCAGCCGCAAAGCTGCTTTGTTGCCAAGGTGACTTGTAAATGTTGCTGAGGCAATGCTGCTCCAGTGCATTTTCATAGCACAAACATGATAAATTATGGGATGCATATGTCATGAGTCATAGGATTGTTCAGAGATCAAGTGATTTAAGCTATTGGCATGGACACACGCATCAATACGGGCATGTGATGATCGCATGTTGGTTCGTAACAAAGCTCTTCCAGAGGTTTTGAAAATCATGCTTGAGTGTGAAAGATTGAATAAATTCTACAAGCTGTGAATTTCTTGGTTGGGGAGCATGACTTTACCTGTTTATTTAGTTGTTTAGGATGGAAGACACTGTTTAAACCTTAGCTGGGCACAATTACCCCGATATATTAAAAGCCTGCTCTTAAGGCATGAGGTTATGAGGAAGAAGTTAAAGCTGTTTGTAGGTGTGAAGGTAAATGGTGTGATGTGCCAAAACACATTGCACAATTGATCTTAGCGTTGTAGCGAGGTGCTGGTGTCTCTTTGCATGGTGATCCCCTGCTTTTCTTTTTTCTTGCTGAGCTGTGTGTACACTGGAACAAATGAAAGATGGAGGCAGTAAACATGTCCTTTGCCCTGGTCAGTTATTACCTTCCTGCCACAGGACATAGTGCAAAAAGAAAAAGGGAAAAAGAGTGGTGGTTGCTTGTTTGTGCAGTGTGGTAGGCTTGGGCAGAATGAAACAAAATGCAGAAAGCTCCCAAGCAGAGGTACATGGAGGGAAAAGTGAAATCAGCTGGGTTCCCTCTGCCCCATGGGATACTCAGAATTGAATTCTGAGGATGTCTTATGGAATTTCTTACTGTTGTTGTGATCTCCGTGCTGAATACTGGGTTTTAGCATTTGGATAGTCATTACCATTCTTGGATGAATAAAAGGTGCCTTGCATAAGTGAGCGCAATGAGAGGTTGCTCCAGGGAAGAGGAAAGGCAGTTTTTAGCTGCCATGTTATTTGAACAAAAGAATCTGCAGCTTAAACACTAAGATGTGTTTCCTTGTTTGCATCGCATGAGAGGGCCTGGTCTCAAGCAGTTGACAGCAACAGGAAGATGGAAAAATGAAAGAAAGGTTTTTTTGGGTAGTGTGTTTGTGTGTGCGTGTAACTTTCTTGTGAGATTGTAGCCCGTGCACGAAGGCAGAAAGCCCTGAGATTGTAGCCCGTGTCTAAGCCCGTCCTTCAGACAGAAACCAGATGTGAAGAAGCATTTTCTTAATTCTTCCTCGTTTCTAGATTGGTAGGACAGTGAGAAATGGTTTGAATTGTTGGTGTTGGTTGTCACAGCTGGTGTGAGACTGGCAAATACTGGAGGCTTGAGGAAGGAACACATTTAAGAGTTTAATCTCCTTACTCATAGAGGTGTGTTGCTATGAGAACTCAGCATTTATCCTGTGTTTCTGGCTACCTCGCCACTGTTTGAATAATGATGATATAAAAACTCCCAAGTATTTTGTTGTTGTTTTCTTCTTCAGGCAGAGAAAAGGATGTTGTAGATACATGGCACGGGAGGGGGGTGGTGGGAACAAAAGCAGATAAATTCTCCTCATCCTTGTTGGGCACGCATGTTATGCTTATGTTGCTGTGCTTCTTGTTGACATTTATATCTTAATTTGGGGAGACATGGCGTCTGATCCCGGTTGCTTGCAAAACAGTTTGAGGACGGAGCGGAATCCGGTGGTAAAATATTAATAGAGCCTGCGTTCCGTGAGGCAGCTGCAGCTGTGCCAGGGGGAAAAGCCTCTGGGCTTGCGACGTGTCCGTGCAGGCTGCGAGGAGAGCCTGACAGCCTGTGGGCTGTGCCGTGTCCCCAGCAGCGACTGACCTTTGTTCTTTCGCACTGGAAGCCCAGCTGTGGGAGAGGCGGGAGCGCCGGAGCAGAGAGGCGAGGACGCGTCCCGCGCGGCGCCCTGGCTGCGCCGGGGCTGCGCTCCCGCGTCGATGCAGGGTGGTTACACAACCGGGATTAGTGCGCGGAGATGCCGCTTCCCTAATGGTCTTAGCTGCAGCGAGCGGGACGGATTTCAGAGCCGCGTGTGCAGCGGGCGGTCCTTGAGAGGGATTTCTGGCTCGGCAGCTGCGGAGATGCAGCTCTGGTCCCCTGAGGGTCCCTCTCGAGCGGAGGCCAAGGTGTCACGGAGCTGCTGGCAGCGAGGGCTTTTTGGATGAACCGCAGTTAGGTGTGTGCTGTTCTTCCCAGCATGTGGAGCCCCGGAGGAACGCTGACAGTGACAAGCTGTTAGCAAGGTCTCTTCCCTCTTTATTTTTCAGCACAGTCTGAGCGAGCGGCGCTCGGCATCCCCGTGCCAAGTCCTCTTGCAGATAGAGAAGGAATTAATCTCTGCAGCAGGTCGCTTTCCCTACACCCTGCTACTTCCTCTGACCCTGCAAGAGCTTCTCTGGGAATTGGTCAGGATGTGCCTGTCTTTTCTCAGGCCAGACAGTGTTAGGAGCAGGAAAGCTATCCCAGTGTAGCGACTCTCAGCATGAACCATGGCCTGTAGCTGTTGGTGCTGCTGGAGATGAGAAGGCTCTAAGACAGCAGGAGCGTGGCTGAGAGTGCCCTTACCTGATCTCTTCAGGGAAACTGACCACAGAAGTATAATGTTTCCTTATGAAAGGAAGAAAATAGCAGATTGCATTAAAAATGTAAAATGAAATCTGATAGACGCATTTATTTCTATAGTGATACTTAAAACGTGACTGGTCCAGCTGCTTTTATGCTGTATGAAACAGGACTGCTGGTGCTTTTGGTGTGGTTATAGGGTACAGCTGTGGGGCGGTGTCCTCATGCCAGATGTGCGAGCACAGGGTGCTGCCAGATCCATTCTGATCTGGGGGGACGCTGCGATTTAGAGGCACGTCATAGTAAGCTGAGATACCTGTTCTCTGGAACATTTCAGCATTGTTGGCTGGAAGAAGTGTGACAAAGTGCATTTTAAAGTCTGGGAGGGAGCATGTGTTGGCCAGACGGCCTTGTGGAGAGCAGCATCGCCAAACAGCGGAGCAGCCCAAGCATCCCGCTCGCCTGCAGAAAATCAGCTTTTGTTTTGATTTTTCTTGGCCCATATCTTGTGCTGTTTTATAAGCAGCCCTGCAGGCAGCTTCCCAAGCAGCATAAAAATTATGCTGGGGTGTCTTCTGGTGCCCACAAACATCTCCAGAGCCCTTGGTGCTACTTGGAGCCATTTCCAGGTTGTGGTGAAGAGAAATCTCACCAGGGAAGTTTCCCCTTCCCACCGCCCCCAGCCTTCCATTACTGACAACAGCTATTTCAGGGAAGGTCGAGAAACCAGGAGGGGTTGGCAGAGCTGTAGGATGGTGCAGTCAAGATAAGGTGAGATAGAGTTGGGCTGCATCCAGATGCTGCCAGTGGTGGGTCTTGGAGGGGACAGGAGGGGAGATGGGAGAGGGGAACAGTGTCAGCCCTGATGAGGGGGAAGAGCAGAAGCTGAAGGCCAGGCTGGACAGGGCAAGAGACTGAGTGAAAGAGAGAGAGGATCCGTGGGAGGGAAGGGCAACAGAGCTGTCAGGAGTCCAGATAGGAAACCAGCAGATGTGTTTGCAGGAAGGGAAGTGGGAGAGGGAGGAAGGGCAAGAAGGAGGAAGAGGAAAAGGGGCAGAGAGCCGTGGGAAAGTAGGATGGAACATAGAGTTTCCAAACAGCGGCAGAGGTGTGGAGTATTGGTTGACCAGGAGGGCTAAAACATGTGGGAAACCCAACTTGTTTGTGAGAATTGTAAATGGGAGCTGATTATTTTTGTTGCAGTCTGCACTGCATCTCTGCCTAACCTTGCCTTTGCTAGTTTGGTTGAACCCAAGAAAACAACATTTTTCAAGATGGTGATTAAGTGTAATTTTAAATCAAGCATCCATTTAAAATTGCATAGGCTGTCTCTGAATTTGGGCAAACAGTATTGGAGGGAAGCTGGAGTTAGTGCAGGCGAGGCAGCATGGGTGTTTTCGTGGCTAATTTGTCAGACTAGTTTCTAGTAAGCTTTTCAGAGCTCACCCTCTTGCTATTGCTGGAAATACTCCTTGAAAAAAAGTGAGGTCTGTTTTAAAAGGAGGTGACAGAGATCATGTGAGGTACAGTGACTGGTTGGTTACTTGAAGTGAGGAAGCCTTTTTATAACCTTGGATTCAAGTAGTGCTTTTTTGCAAAATATCACAGCTATTCTTAGTGGCATTTCTGTGTCCGTGTGTGTGTGTTCTGTATCCCATTTATATCTCCCGAAGAAGGGATGAATGCTTTTAAGTCAGACTCTGCAATTCGATGGGAGAAGTTAGTGAAAGATTAGGAATTAAGGGAGGACACATACTTGGTTGTCATCAGAAGGTGTTTTTGAACTGGATTGTTACTTGCCACAGTTTAGGGAGGTGAGGTTGCTTTTTGAAAAGGGTTTGTGCTTTCAGTATCTAAAGATGTTTCTTTATTTAAAAAAGCATGTTGTGATGTTTCTATGGATACAAGCATTGTGAATGTTGTGCTTCTTAAATTAATGTAAAAACAACACAAAGTAGTGTGCTTTTGGGGGTTTTGTGCTTAACTGTTGAGAAAACTGCTGGCCAGAGGAGACTTGTTCCCAAGTACAGTTTTGTGTTTATTTGCATGCCTCATGAGCCGTAAGTCATGATGGAGATGACATTGAAGAGATCAGAGAGCAAAGCCTTCTCACAGTGAATTGTGTTGTATTTATTAGGTCTTGTGGTGTTTGTTTGTTTTTTATTTTTAGGTAACTTTACTAGTACTGAAAACAACCGAGGTCACTTTCTGGAAACTCCAGAGGAAAAAGATCTCTCAAATGAGAAGTGTTATTTAGAGAGGCATTCTGTATATGAAAAGGCAGAAGACCAGCCAACAGAAGATATTGGCCAACATTCATGTCCACGTCTGGACAGGAAACGTAAACACTCTGGTGAGAGAGTGCAAAATGATGGCAGCCAAAACGAAAGCTTTGTGGATGAACTGCAGGATGAAGTTATATCAAAAGCAAAAAAGAAGAAGAGCTCCAAAGGTAAGACAGCATTTTGCTTTGGTCTCTCTCAAGGAATGTCTTGTGAAGGGAACGTCGCTTTGGCTTAATGTGTTTCCATTTTTGAACTTGCTAGTTACTAATGTGAGCACTGTCATTTCACTTTAAATTATATATATGTATATATATGTATGTATATATATGTGTATATATATATGTATATATAAAAAAACTTGGTATGTAAGGATAAAGCACTAGTCATTGGACACTGTAGCCACAGCAGTGCAAGTTACTGTAGTGCATGTAACCCTTAATGAGCGAACCTTTAAAATGCATAGTGTGGTGCTAAAGCTGAGACTATATGCCCCGAAAGTGAAATGTAGCTTTTGTTTTAAGTTGAGGGGGCTTTTTGATTAATTTTTAGTTATTTTTCCATTAGATGACTGGCCTGAGAGGGAAATGACAAACAATTCCTCTAACCACTTAGAAGAGCCCAATTGTAATGAGGTGACCAACCTGAAGGTGTGCATTGAATTAACAGGGCTCCATCCCAAAAAGCAGCGTCACCTGCAGCATCTTAGGGAACTATGGGAGCAGCAGGTGTCACCAGAGAGATCCCCGTCCGGCAAGTTGGGCCGGCAAAGCAGGAAAGATTTAGCTGAGGCTGTTCAGCCAGAGGCCACTGCAAAGGTCAAAGACTTCACAGAAGAAAGGCACACCAAGAAAAGGTCAGAGGCCAAAAGCAATAGAAGTTGGTCTGAAGAGTCCCTCAAAACAAGTGACAATGAACAAGGTATGCAGAGACTACTAGGGAAACCAGCTGGCTTTAGCATTTACAGTGACGCATGCTGCCACCGATGTTAAGGAATTGTCGAGAGCTTTTTTTCTTTCTTTTTTTTTTTAAATTATATATATTTCTGTAGATGTCCATTTGTATAAGGACTGAAACCTCTTTAAGAATGGCACTGTAGCTGATATTTGTCAGACAAGAAAATGTGTTTGTGTATGTGTGTGTAACTATGTGTTTGTGTGTGTGTGTTTTGGCTTTAAATATTTTCATAGATGACGTGAAGATGAAGTTTATGGCTCTAGAGGAGAGCGGGGTGGGGGTCATAAAACGTGGGCATGCTTTTGGGTGAGACAGGGAGCAAACAGGCTGCTAGTTGGTGTAAGGGTGTTTAACCACGCATAGGACTTGAGGGGCTGTGAGCTTCTGAAACAGAGTCAGCACAGCTATAGCAGCTCTTGATCGCGGGAACCCAACACCTCCAGCACCCTCAGCTCTGCTAGCTTTCCCTGCCTTTGCCAGGACATATGCTCAAGAGCAAAGCTCAGCCTCCTCCTGAGAAGGATGCTTTGCTGGTTCGTCCTGAGCATGTCCTGTAAACCCCTGTCACCCTACTTCCCGGCCCCTTGACAGAGATCTTCCAGCAGCTCTCTCCTAAGGGATTGCTTCCTTGAAGCGTATCATGCATTTCCTTGACTTGTTTCTGGTTTCTTCTTTCCCCCTCACTCCACTTCCTCCTTTCCCCATCCTCCCTCCCATTTCTGTCAATTACCTACCCTGGGGGAGAACCTGTGGATCTCTGCCAAAAAAAATCTGCCAGATTTTCATTGGGATGGACAGGTCACTCTCCTGTCCTCACTGTTCTCAGCCCCTGGGCACGTTTTCTTCTCTGATGCTTTTCTCCTTCCCTGCAACATTTTGCTGCTGTAGCTTGGCTGAAGAACTGATGGGGAATGGAATCACACAGTCCACAGGGTCCTTTTCTTTTCTTTTCTTTCTCTTCTGTTCTTACGGTGCAAGCCCTCTGGGTTTTTTTGAGGAAAGACTATTTCTGGGAGTGAGAGCTCCATGTATGGCATTTGGGCTCCTTCCTCCTTCACAAACCTGGAAGCTTCATCGACTGGAAGATGTTCACATTCCAGCTGGCCTAACCTGTAGTTTAGCTGAGATCCCCTTTAAAGAGAGAAGCATGAGGAGAGTGGATCCTCTTGTCCCGTGCCATGGAGAGGACCGAGTCCAGATCATCCTGTGCCAGTGGGACTTTCCTTGGTAGTGTCTGTGAAACAGTCACAGGCAAAAATATCAGCTTCCCTTCAGTCCTAAAGCTCCTCATCTGTCCTTCTCCTTGGTAGGACTATCTGAGGCAGAAACCCCCAAACTTTGATGCTTATTGATGGGGAAGGTTCTCCAAAAGGATTTGTGGAGCAGGAGATCAAAACTTGGTTTAAAAGGAGCCTTGAGTCTTACTTCCTTGCTTTATGTGCTGCCTTGGCGGGCATGGTGTTGGCTCAAACACCCCTGCCCCTCACCTTTGTACTTTCAGAGAGTGATACCTTGTAGAGATTAAACGAGGGTCACTGACAAGAAGCTGTACTGTGTAAGGATGCTCTCACTTTCCCCTGCAATGCCTCCTGTGGCAGTGATAGGCTCATGGCCTTGGGAAAGAGGTGGCTCCCAGTTTATGCACCATTCCCAAAGGCATTTAGGTTCAGTTGCTGCCCTATGGCTATGAAAAAACTCTTAGGTTGGGAAGCCGCTATAAAACCATAAACTTGACTAAATTGCACCTCACTATTCATTGTTCAAAGACACTGGATATCATCCAGATAATTTTGCTGGTACTTCTCCAGCCCTGTTGAAGTGTAAACTTTTTAATCTCCTTGTTCTTAGTTGACTGGGATGAGGACATTTGTGTGACAGAGCATCCTCTGCATGACAGTCTCATGGGGATGGAGACTTCCAGCTTGTCTGTCTTGCTCAGGACCAGTCCTCAAACTTTTCTTAAGCAAGCAGAGACTGTCAATGTGAGAATATACACCATCACTTGCAGCTTTTTTTTTTTTTTTAATTTGGAGCTGGAAACAGCTGTTCTCTGTGCTCAAGCACTGCCTGCAGTTGTGGTAGTCTCTGCTGCTGGGCAGCTGGTTGTATCCCGATGAACAGGCTGTAACAGGACATGAGGGTTGCCTCTGTGCCTCTGAAGCCTTAGTCTAACATTATCAGGATGATTTGCCACCCCTGCCTGCAAATCTCTGGGAATGTGGATGTTTCTGACTTCTGGGCTTGTCACCCCCGTTGTATTTATCCAAAGCAGTGTGGGCAGCAGGTCAAGGCAGGTGATTCTGTCTCTCTGCTCTGCTCCTGTGAGACCCCCACCTGCAGTGCTGTGTCCAGTTTTTTGGGTCCCCAGCGTGGGAAGGATGTGGACCTGCTCTGGAGCAAGTCCAGAGGAAGACACGAAGATAATCAGGGGGCTGGATCACCTCTGCTATGAACACAGGGCGACAGGGTTGGGATTGTTCAGCCTGGAGAAGAGAAGGCTCTGGGGAGACCATAGAGCACCTTCCAGTACCTAAAGAGGGCTGTAAGAGAGCTGGAGAGGGACTTTTGACAAGGGCATATAGTGATAGGACAAGTGCTAACGGATTTAAGCTGACAGAGAGTAGGTTTAGATTAGGTTATTAGGAAGGAATTCGTGACTGTGAGAGTGGTGAGGCACTGGAACAGGCTGCACAGGGAAACTGGCTGCCTCATCTCTCATCTCTGGAAGTGTTCAGGGCCAGGTTGGATGGGGCTCTGAGCAGCCTGGTCTAGTGGAAGGTGTCCCTGCCCATGGCAGGGGGGTTAGACCTGGATGATCTTTAAGGGACAATCTCCCTTCCAACCCAAACCATTTTGTGGTTCTGTGATCCTGTTGCAAAGTGATGTTGCCGTGCTGGGTCTCCGGGGTGCAGCAGGTCCATGAACATGGGGATACTGCAGCCTCAGGGCATCACACTGCTTGCCCAGCCCCATGACCAAGGCAGAAGCCACGGTCTCTGTGGGGGTCCCAGCTGGGCAATAACGCTGTGCTGCTGGCGGTGCAGAGCCAGCTCTGCTGATGCTCCCCTGGGGAGCCGCAGCCGCTCACCCGGTGCGAGGAGAAAGCTCGAACAGCGCGGAAACAAAAGCCCTGAGGAGAGGAGCCAGGAGGATCTCTCCCACCGGGAAGCCTGTGCCAGCCCCTTGGAGCTGCCTGGGGCTGCAGGCAGCGTGGTGGCCCCGGGCTTGGCAGGCAGGAGGAGGCAGCTGCTGGGGTGGGAGCTGAACAAGCGAGTATTCAGGTGACGCGGCAGCAGCTGCTTTTCCGCGCGGACCTCTCAGCAGCCCGCTCCTGCGGGAAGGGAGACAGGTCCTGCTCTGAGTCAGACTTGCCACAACCCACATCAGTCAGAGGCCTGAGTTTTTTGGGGGTTTTGGTTTGGGTTTTCTTTTTTTCCGTGGATATTTAGGTATATTCGTCCTCACTCTTGTTTTTCTTCTGCCTTCACGTGGTTAGAAAGACAGGGTGGGATTTCAGGATTAACCACTTGCTGCTTTTCTGCCCGTGTTGTCTTGCATTTCCCAGGCTGATGCTTGGCTTTTTCTGTGTAGTGCTGGCCTCTTGCAGTGTTACTGATCCTGAAGCTCCTGGGCATAGCATAGCTCTCTCCATCTCCTAGCTCCAGTGCATGTTTAGCCTGGTGCCTGCTGTCACCACTGTGGAGGGTCAAAGTGAAGCAGAATTGATGACGAGTTTGCAGGCAGGGGTACACAGGTTTTGTGGTGATTAAACTTCTGCTTTCAATGCCTCGGCATCTCTGCATGGGAAAGTCTGCAGTTCTTTGAGATAAGCTTCCTGTGTTTTTTTTTTTTTTCCTCCATCCTTTCAGTATTCCTGTCCTTTGCCAGACCTGTGAGTTTTTCATTCTATTGTAGTTTTTCTGCATGCAGCAGTTGGTTCTTTTTGCACTCACCAGAGCTCCTCACTGCTGCATTGCATCTTTTCCATGTTTTTTTTTTTTAGTAAGTGATTAAGTAGGTAATGATGGTGCTTCTGCATTGGAATTGTGCTTTTCACGTTACTCAATTAGGTTAGTTGGGAACATGAGAATTAAACACTCCTTAATTTGTGCTGTCTACAGAGTTGGAAAGACAGCCTTGCATCCATAGGCTCAGCCTATGACTAGGTGCCTTCCTTCAGTGTTGCAAAGCCTGAAAAACTTACATGATTTTTGCTGAACAATCTGCACATCATGTGTCCCATAAATTCCCTGACATCTGCTTGGCAAGCCGTGGTATGCATCTTTTTCTAGAAAGTGGCTCAAAAGAACTGAGGGATTTCTGTTTTCATCCTTAATCTAGAAAGCCTTCTGTGAGTTGCTTTCACAGATCTATTTAAAGGAAGACTAAAGTGTGAAACTGCCCACCAGGAGGATTCTAGATTTTATTTTCTTTTTTACTGACTAGTTCCAGACCAAATCTCTTTAAGTAAGGGCGTCTCTCCTCTGAGCACCTGCTTATTTGCTCCTGCCATCTCTTGTGTTCTGAAAGTAGCATCACTTAAGAGACTTCTTGGAGCAAGGGAGCCTCTTCCAAGTTCTCAGGGTTTTTTCCACGCTTTCCCTTGGTGGTGTGGTACTGTTTGGCTGAAGTGTCCCTTCCTTTCCAGAAACCTTTAATTTTTCTGCAGAGGAGTTGGTTCTGAGGTCACCTCAATTCTCTTCCCAAGGGAAATTCAGACTATAAAAAGTCAACTTTCCTGTCGTCGTTTTGTTGTAAGCCTGCTTGCACTCTGAAAAAAACCCCAAAACTAACCATGCTTTTTGCATGTGGCCCAGATTGTGGGATCCAGCTTGCTGGAGCTAACCCCTAGAGAAAACCCAGCCCTACCAGTATCCTGCCACAGGCAGCAGAGCACTGGCCTTACTGTCCCAATGTCCCAGAGAGACTCACTTCTGGATGGAGTTCTGGGGGGAAAAAACCATCTGATTGCTTTTCTTGCAAAATCCCTGTGTTTTCTGATAGAGAGCTTGCACAGGGTTTCTCAAGGATGGCTCCTTGAGTAGTCTTTCTTCTCTTGGATTGTTTTTGAAGTCAGAATGCTGCCGAGGAGATGTTCCCTGTCTTACGGCCATCCTGGGGCTAAGCTCAGTGTCCTCACCTGTGCTGTCCCGTTAAAATCTGATCCATGCTCCCACCTCTCTTCCTGTTCCCTCTTCCCTTGCCATCCTTGTGTCTGCCCTTAAAGCCCACTGAGACAACCCGGGCTGGGCCCAGGCTGCTGGAGGAGTTGGTTCCCTTTCAGATCAGGCAGTCCAGTCCCAGGTAAGGAGGCGAGTTTTTCCCCCAGTGGGGCGGTGCTGCAGTGGTTCCACTCCGCCCGTGGTGGCCGGGCTGTGGCACTGCCAAGCTGGCCTGGCACGCATCCCTACGGCCCTGGCGCTGCCCGGCACCTGCGCGGGGCATTTCATTCAGGGATTTTTATTAGAGCCCGATAACTGTTAGTGTAGCATCAACGGGCGAGATGCTATTTACAGTTTGGATGTGGAACGCTTAAAATATTAATGATTTGAAAATGTAATTGTAGATCTCTTAAGCAGTCGAGGAGCTTGTGTTAAGTGCTAGCAATGCATTTTCCTTTTAACGCACCATGCGATGTGTAATGCCTTTCCTTCCCATTTAGGCTTGCCCGTATTCCCGGTGTCTCCGCACATGAAGAGCCTTTCATCCACCAATGCAAACAGCAAAAGGCAGGCTCAGCCAAGCTGTACTCCAGCCTCGAGGTTGGCTGCCAAACAGCAGAAAATTAAAGAAAGCCGGAAGACAGATGGGCTGTACACAGACGAAGAGGAGGATTTCCAACATGCATCTCTGCTGCCGAAATACAGCGAGTGTGAGAAGCCATCAGGGAAACGTCAGTGTAAAACAAAACACTTGGCACTGCAGGAGAGGAGAAGGAGGTCATCTCTGACAGGGGATGACACCACAGATATCGAAAATGCTGAAGATAAGGTATCTTTATTTAGACTTAATTGTCCACCGGCCTCTGAGAAGGCAGAGCCAGCTTGCTTAAAACCAGCGCGCTGTCGTGCATGCAGGGTAGCGGGCATTGCGTTCAGATTCGTCTGTGGATGCTTTGCACATTTTGTGTTTGCTTTTCTTAACCTTAGTTGTTGCAGGGGTGAAGCATCTTGTGTTTAAAAGCTGTAGCAGGTCTTTCTTAAAAAATCAAACACGAGTAGAAAGGTGTAATTCCTTGCTGACAAAACACAGTCCCATCACTGTACCGTGCAAACAGAGATTAAGAGCCCCCCACCATAATGGTTTTGACAGGTAACGGTGACGAGGAAAGTCAGGAAGCGACCGGAGCCGACTTCAGACTGCGACTCCTCCCGCCCGCGCAGCTGCCCATCGCCAGCCCCCCGCAGGAGACCACCCCGAGCCGGCCGATGCCGCCCGAAGCGCGGCGCCTGATCGTCAACAAGAACGCGGGGGAGACGCTGCTGCAGCGGGCGGCACGCCTGGGCTATGAGGTAAGGCTCCCTCGGCGCCCTGCGGGAGGATGGGTTTTTTTAATATTTCAAAAGTTAAAATCCTTTTCCTGGTTTTGTAGATGGAAATTCTGTGAAGTAGCTGCTTTCAATTGGGTCGTCGAAACTTGTAGTCCCCGTTGCCCTGCTGCTTTCCCTTCCCTGGCGTGTGGGGTTTGGAGGCAGGTTGCTGTGGGAATGACACCCCACTGCTGCTGGGTCAACTGGCAGGGATGCAGGGTGAGCAGCATCCCGTGGGAATGAGCAAAGGGTGAAGTTTTATTGGTAACCCTCACTTCCCTTTAAATATAAACCATCTGCAAACAGAACAAATGTCTTTTATTTATTTTTTTTTCCCCCCAAGTAATCTTTATGGTGATCTTTAATGAGCTGTATGTTTTCTGCTTTTATTGTTCGTGAAGAGCGTGTAGTTTAGGAGAAGGGTTTTATTTTTTGTTCTCTCCAAGGAGTATCTGGTATGTGACACAGGATGTAGCGCTTGGAGTGTCCTCTTGCATGATCAGACGCATCATAGGAGCACTCTGCATGCTTTATACTCAGCGTCTGGAGCTGCTTGGTATAGCTGGAACAATGTTGTCTAATGAAAGGGACCCCCTGTTGCTACAAAAATCAGAAACCGATGAATCCCTTAGCTCTGCTGTTTTGAAGCACGCTTTTATTGGGGAAATATGGGCATGTAGGTATGAGCACCATTGTTGCTCGATTTCAGATCTGGTGCAGAGGTGTTTCATTGCAGAGAGTGACTGCTGCCCTTGGCATGGCTGCTGGGTTTGCTGTGCTGGTGAGAGGGCTGCTTGGACCATGGAGCTGGGCTTGAGCCCCACGTGGGAAGGTGGCATCAGCCCAGGTCCAGGTGGGGCCTGCCCAGCCTTGGGGATTTGCTGAAACCTTGAAATGCCCTTTGTATAGCTGGAGAGAGCTTTCTGTGGAGCAAGGCCTTGTCCAGCTCTGGAAGGCAGGGTTTATTGGAAAGGTCTCGTTTACCCTAGACAAAAGCTTATTCTAACTCAGGGCACTTCAGCTCTAGCTGGGAGAAGTGGTTGTTACAACATTGCTATGGGATTCTCCATAGTTTAAATGGTTTTATTTTCTGTGGGTTCAAAATCAAAATGTGTTGTAGGATGTGCTCCAAACTATCAGTGCGTATTTTCTTCCTGCATGGGGTCTGTCAGGGTGAGGCTGTTGGGCACTTGGCTTTCTGTGCCTGCCACCTCTGCTCAATGGGAGCAGCTCCCGAACTTAATGATGGGCTGACATCTTGTTCAAGCAGGGACCCAGGGCTCTCCATTTGCTTTGATAGCAGGAGCTCTCTGCTGCATTGCCTGGTTGCAGGAAGGTGGGGATACCCAGGATCACCAAGGTGTAGGTAACATTGTGTGCCACCATGCCTTTCCAGTATCAGCTGGTTGAGGATTTTGATTTTCTGACTTGAATTCACACAAAAGTTCAAGCGAACACCATGCTTTTAATAGGCTTAAATATTCAGCCCATTTGATTTGATTGTTTGGGTGGTGTTGACTGTGCAGCAGTCAGTTCTGTTGCTGGAGGAGCGTGGGG
>NW_008238126.1:1936514-1936972 GCF_000691975.1 Corvus brachyrhynchos
CACCAAGACTGCTGCCAGAATCTGATGTTGTCCATGTCTTTCAAGGTTCAGAGTGGGGGTGACTGTGCCACCCTGTTGGAGCTGTTTGGCCCATGGTGAGCTGTGATAGTTCAATCATCCATGGAAGCTCCATAGCTGAGGGGTTTTTCTTGCTAGCGACGAGACTACTGCAGTTGGTAGAAAGCTGAATTTCTTCTGTCTGCAGAAAGAGAGAGAATGTCCAAGAAGTCAGTAATTCCTCTATTAAAAAAAAAAAAGAAAAACCTGCATGAGTTGAGGTAATATGCTGGTCAGTGACCTGTGGCAAGTACACAGGTCAGTTTTCTTCCACCCCTGTTAGCAGGGCAGCAACCTCTGGGGGCACATGGGGGCTTCCCTTGGCTGCTGTGATGGCAGCCTGAGGGCAGCCTGGCGGCCCTTCACCAGCTGGGTGGCAGGAGAGGCAGAGGAGTTTGCAT